>NC_053170.1:19500781-19808281 GCF_016835505.1 Polypterus senegalus | reverse complement strand
TCGCCAGAGCCTCCCTCTCCACCGCAGCATACCTGGTCTCCCGGTCCAACAGTTTCCGGCTCAGGAACATGATGGGGTGCTCCACACCATCGACGCTTTGGCTCAGCACGGCGCCCAGGCCTGTGTCCGAAGCGTCCGTCTGGAGGATGAAAGGCAAAGAAAAGTTAGGTGCCATCAAAATTGGTGCTGACGGCAGCGCCTGTTTTTTCAGTCCATGCCACAATGTTCAGGGCCCTCTTCTTTGTTAAATCAGTCAAGGGCGCCGCTCTCTCCGAAAACCGGGGTACAAACCGGCGGTAGTACCCGGCTAACCCGAGAAAGGCTTGGACCTGCCGCTTGGTTCGCGGACGGGGCCATTTCAGAATGGCATCAATTTTGGAGCACTGTGGCCTCACGGTACCCCGACCCACCAGGTAGCCTAAATATTTGGCTTCGCTTAATCCAAAGAAGCATTTCTTGGGATTAATCCGGAGCCCGGCCTCACCAAGTGTCCGTAATACCACTTGGACATGCTGTAGGTGTTCCTTCCATGTGCTGGAATAGATGACCACGTCATCCAGGTAGGCAGCACTGTATGAGTTATGAGGCCGAAGCACTTTGTCCACCAGACGCTGAAAGGTTGCTGGAGCCCGTGTAACCCAAATGGAAGGACACATACTGCCAGTGTCCGCTAGGGGTACTAAACGCGGTTTTTCCTTCGAGTCCGTTAAAGGAACCTGCCAGTACCCTTTGTCATGTCAAGTGTGGTCAGGTATTGAGCCTGTCCAAGCCTCTCGAGGAGGTCGCCCACGCGCGTGGCATTGGATAAGCATCAAATTGGGAGACTTGATTAAGCCGGGAAGTCATTGCAGAACCTCCAACTCCCGTCAGGCTTACCGACGAGCACAATGGGGCTGGACCAGGGACTATAACTTTCCTCAATTACACCTAGTTCCAGCATGCGCTTGATCTCAAGCTCCACTTCAGCCTTTTTTGCCTCGGGAAGATGATATGGGTGTTCTCGGACAACAACCCCGGGCTCTGTCATGATGTTGTGCTCAATCAGAGAGGTCCTTCCGGGGTTCTCACTGACTACCTCCCGAACGGTCCGGATAACTGTTTCCAGCTCCTGCCGCTGTCTGGGACTTAAGTCCGTGCGAAGTTAAGGTCGTGTGTGTGAGCAAAGAGTGAGCGGGCTGGCGGAGGAGGGATCGGGGTCCCTGTCCTTCCACGGTTTCAGCAGGTTCACATGATAAACCCGCTCCTTTGGCCGACGATTGGGTTGACTCACCAAATAGTCGACCAGTCCCTTCCTCTCCTTAACTTCGTAGGGGCCCTGCCAGTGGGCAAGCAATTTAGAGTGGGAGGTAGGCACTAGGACCATGACCCGATCTCCCGGGCGGAACTCCCAAGAGACGTGCGCGTTGTAGTACCGGGCCTGTGCTGCTTGAGCCTCCTCCATGTGACTTTTAAGGACAGGCCGAATCTTTCCAAATCTATCGCGTAACTGCGCGATATACTCCAGTATGTTTGTGGAGGGAAGAGCCTCTTCTTCCCAGCCTTCTTTCAAAATATCTAATATGCCCGAGGTTGTCGCCCATACAGTAGTTCAAAGGGGAGAACCCGTGGAGGCTTGTGGGACTTCCCAATAGGCAAAAAGGACGAGCGGGAGGAGCTGATCCCAGTTCCTTCCATCCTCGCTGACCACCTTACGCAGCATTTGCTTGAGAGTTTGATTAAACCTCTCTACTAATCCGTCGGTTTGAGGATGATACACCGAGGTCTTTAAATGCTTTATTTTCAGTAACCTGGCAGTCTCCTTGAACGTCTCAGAGGTGAAGGGGGTCCCCTGGTCTGTCAAGACTTCTTTGGGGATCCCCACGCGCGCGAATACCCCTAGTAATTCCCGTGCGATGGCTTAAGAGGTAGCTACACGGTAAAGAAGGTCGTTGTCTAACACAAAGTGAGGGCCCTGTGGCATCGACTGATCAGTGCGCTGGCCATTGACAAGGACCACTGCATTTTTTACAAACTTCAGGGAGTCGTCGTTCCATTGCTCCCTTCTAAAAGAAGCCGGCGTTTCTTTAAATTGGAACCGCAACACGGAGAGAGGGTCAGCGTCGACCTCAATGGCCGTGGTTTCCTCCCGCTCCGCCGCGGCGTTGGTGGATGACGTGTCAGCCCGCGACGGCCCGGGAGTTGCCACGTCAGTCAGGGC
This sequence comes from Polypterus senegalus, assembly GCF_016835505.1. Taxonomy (NCBI): domain Eukaryota; kingdom Metazoa; phylum Chordata; class Cladistia; order Polypteriformes; family Polypteridae; genus Polypterus; species Polypterus senegalus. The sequence continues at coordinate 19,806,084 of NC_053170.1, read as the reverse complement.
GACCGCTTCGTCTCTCTCTGCCGGCTGATTACACGGCGTGGATGCAGCTTGAGACGGTTCATCTCCGTCCATAACGAGGCCCAAATTAACGCCGGGAGTGTTATGTGTCTCACCGCTTTTAATTTTAGACCAGTCCCGCCCTAGTATCACCAGATGTGGAGGATCAGGTAGGACCGCTACGGTGAGTTTACAAACTGACCCTCTGTAACTGATGACACAAGCGGCGGACCTGTACCAGCGGATGTCTCCGTGGACACAGGTTATACCGGTTTTAAATTTTAGCCACTGTTGCGGTTGCACAAAGCGGCAGGCAACAATTGAAATGTTGCTGCCGGAGTCGAACAAACCTGTGGTCTTGTGTCCGTTGACGATCACCACGCCAGTATGTGGGACCGCCAACGGATTAACCAGAGCACACCAACCCCTCCTCGCCCTCCACCTGCATTCCTCCTCGCCTCCAAGCGGTTTGCGCGCTCGCGGCACCGCGGACGCCAATACAAGCTCCGGGGCTAGGTCTTGGGACGTACCCCGGCTGAGTTTGACATGAGGACGGTTCTGCTCCCCCAGAGTGTGAGGCCGCTCTCTGCGTCTCCATAAGCTCTATGAGCTCAGACATGTTCTTAAACTGCTTGCCCCAAACCGGCTGGATGAAGCCATGGGGAAGCGCTTCCAGGAGCAGATAGCAAGCTACCTGCTCTATTATTTGGTAGGGCGTGTTTTCAAATGGCCGTAGCCAATGCCCTACCATTGCCCATAAGGACCAGGCTTGTTTGTTGGTGGGGCGCTCAGGGTCCAACCTCCATTTTTTTATTTTATTCACCTGCCAGTCTGGGGCACCCCTAGGTGGTAAATGGGGCTTCGGTTTCACAGGGAGGCAGGCACTCTCCCCCAAGAGAGCATACTGAGTCCCTTTTGCCTCCCCCCTCCAGGGCAGCCCAATTCTGTGAGCCCTACCCGCACACTCCCTGGCCTCTCCAGGTGGCCTAGTTATGAGTGCTGGGAGCGGAGCCCGCACCGGGTCACGCCCGAACCACGGGGCACCCTCCCCGCCTGAATACTCGGCCCCGGTACGCTTCCACCTGGGTATATTGCAGGTCCTGTCCCCTTCTCTTCCAGGACTTCTCCATCCTGCCGGCTACGCCACTGTCACAAGAACGAGACATGGACAGATAAAGAGTTGGGGCAGCCACCCGTATAATGTGGTATCCTGGCTGCAAAAGGTCGTTTTATCAAACAATCAGCACTGAAGTGCATTCAACTGAGTCCAGAACAAGACTGAGGAAACAAAGGAAAAGGGGCAGGTTTCAAAGGGGGAGACAGGAAGTGAGGTCATATGGATCCGGCGCGTGGTCTTCCACCATTGGTTCATAGCCGGACGTGACATCAGAGGGACTGGAGCTGGTGTGGCCGACTTCCATTGGCTCAGTCCCGGAAGTGATGTCAGGAGAGCCAGGTGAAATCCCCCAGGGATGGTCTACAGGCAAGGGAGAAAAAAAGTCAGTGCACTCTGCCACACCCTGGCATGCCTCCGAACTGCCTTCACTCAAGCCCTTTAGCTGCCTCCCATGCGCACGTGTGTGATAATATATACATACACACACACACATATATATATACATACACACACACATATATATACAGTGGTGTGAAAAACTATTTGCCCCCTTCCTGATTTCTTATTCTTTTGCATGTTTGTCACACAAAATGTTTCTGATCATCAAACACATTTAACCATTAGTCAAATATAACAAAAGTAAACACAAAATGCAGTTTTTAAATGATGGTTTTATTATTTAGGAGAAAAAATCCAAACCTACATGGCCCTGTGTGAAAAAGTAATTGCCCCCTTGTTAAAAAATAACCTAACTGTGGTGTATCACACCTGAGTTCAATTTCCGTAGCCACCCCAGGCCTGATTACTGCCACACCTGTTTCAATCAAGAAATCACTTAAATAGGAGCTGCCTGACACAGAGAAGTAGACCAAAAGCACCTCAAAAGCTAGACATCATGCCAAGATCCAAAGAAATTCAGGAACAAATGAGAACAGAAGTAATTGAGATCTATCAGTCTGGTAAAGGTTATAAAGCCATTTCTAAAGCTTTGGGACTCCAGTGAACCACAGTGAAAGCCATTATCCACAAATGGCAAAAACATGGAACTGTGGTGAACCTTCCCAGGAAGTGGCGGACGACCAAAATTACCCCAAGGCGCAGAGGCGACTCATCGAAAGGTCACAAAGACCCCAGGACAACGTCTAAAGAACTGCAGGCCTCACTTGCCTCAATTAAGGTCAGTGTTCACGACTCCACCATAAGAAAGAGACTGGGGAAAAACGGCCTGCATGGCAGATTTCCAAGAGCATAAACCACTGTTAAGCAAAAAGAACATTAGGGCTCGTCTCAATTTTGCTAAGAAACATCTCAATGATTGCCAAGACTTTTGGGAAAATACCTTGTGGACTGATGAGACAAAAGTTGAACTTTTTGGAAGGCAAAAGTCCCGTTACATCTGGCGTAAAAGGAACACAGCATTTCAGAAAAAGAACATCATACCAACAGTAAAATATGGTGGTGGTAGTGTGATGGTCTGGGTTTTTTTTGCTGCTTCAGGACCTGGAAGGCTTGCTGTTATAGATAGAACCATAAATTCTACTGTCTACCAAAAATTCCTGAAGGAGAATGTCCTGCCATCTGTTCGTCAACTCAAGCTGAAGCGATCTTGGGTGCTGCAACAGGACTATGACCCAAAACACACCAGCAAATCCACCTCTGAATGACTGAAGAAAAGCAAAATGAAGACTTTGGAGTGGCCTAGTCAAAGTCCTGACCTGAATCCAATTGAGATGCTATGGCATGACCTTAAAAAGGCGGTCCATGCCTGAAAACCCTCAAATAAAGCTGAATTACAACAATTCTGCAAAGATGAGTGGGCCAAAATTCCTCCAGAGCGCTGTAAAAGACTCATTGCAAGTTATCGCAAACGCTTGATTGCAGTTATTGCTGCTAAGGGTGGCCCAACCAGTTATTAGGTTCAGGGGCAATTACTTTTTCACACAGGACCATGTAGGTTTGGATTTTTTTTTCTACCTAAATAATTAAAACCATCATTTAAAAACTGTATTTTGTGTTTACTTGTGTTATATTTGACTAATGGTTAAATGTGTTTGATGATCAGAAACATTTTGTGTGACAAACATGCAAAAGAATAAGAAATCAGGAAGGGGGCAAATAGTTTTTCACACCACTGTATATACATACACACACACACATATATATATATACATACACACACACATATATATATATACACACACACACACACATATATATATATATATACATACACACACACACATATATACTATATATACACACACACACACACATATATATATATAAATACACACACACACACACACACACACATATATATATATATATATTGTCACACACGTGCGAGTTGGAGGCAGTCAAAGAGCCTAAAGGTGAGTGATATCTCGCAAGACAAGGGTTTATCACGTGGTACTTACCTGAATCTCTTTCTGCCTACAGAAAACTGGAAGAAAAATAAACATATCCATTCTCAGTTCCAAAATGGCTGTGATGATGTCACTTCCGGTTCCAATCCGATGATGTCACTTCCGGTTCCACACTCAACTACTCCAGTCTACTCATGATGACATTGGTTCCGTGGTCCCGCCTCCAATCATCACTTCCTGCCAACCATTTCCTCTCCCATCATCCCATCTGCTATATAAACGCCATTTTGTTACAGTAATTCATTCACTTTGTACTGAAAGGTCATTTTGAATCATCATTATTTTCATTTGTCTGGATGACAATATACGGGGACAATCCCCAAATCTTTTTCTATTGGAGAAGACTTTATTTCATTACAATTGGCGTAGCCGACAGGATTCTTGTTCATCATGAGCGAAGAACAGGACCTTAATACTGTACTGAGTACTATTATGGGCCAGATTCAGATGGGGGAAACCAGGACCCAATTGGCCGAAACCGAGGCTCGTTCCCGTGCTGGTGTACGGACGGAGGTGGCTCGGTCACAGCCAATTCAGTTAACCCCCTTGACTGAATCAGATAACATCGAGTCGTACTTTTTGATATTCGAACGTACCACTAAGCGGAACGCTTGGCTGAGGTCGGAGTGGGCGTACCTTCTGGCTCCCTATTTGAAAGGAACGGCGCAGAGGGCCTATTACGACTTAACCGAGGAGCAGGCGGCCAACTATGATGCTCTCAAATTAGAGGTGTTCAAGCGCTACAGCGTTTCAGCGGAACAACAGGCGAGAGAGTGAAGGGAGTTGCAATTTGTTCCTGAAAGGCCGTTAAGAACTCAGGGCTTTGAATCCTGGGGAAAGGTGTGTCGCTGGCTACAGCCCGACATCAACTCCTCCCACAAAATGGCTGAGCTACTTGCGTGCGAGACATTCGTACATGCCCTCCCTGACCACATTGCCCAACAAGTCCGTAAGCATAATTTCGAAGATATGGACACCTTGCTAAAGGCAGCGTCATTGGGCAGCCTGTAAATCGGGGCGGTCAGAATGGACTTCTCGCCAAGCCCAACAGATAAGTGGGGCAGTCCCTGAGCCCCCCCGACAAACTCCCGAACCTGCCGTTCGTAGAAGGGACAGATTAGCCAGTCCCCGTCGCTGTTTCAAGTGCGGGGAGATCGGACATCTGTCCCCGAACTGTGCCTACGAGCCTATGGATTGCTCGGTAGTAAGGGGAGAAAGGTACTGTGCCACAGTGACTAACCCTCTGTCTCTTCCATATACAGGTGCAGTTATTATAAATGGCAGAAAGGTAAGGGCAATGTTTGACTCCGGGAGTAACATTTCCATTGTTGCTACCCGTTACGTATTACCGCAACAGTGGACTAAAGGGAAAACTAGTGTAAAATGTATACATGGGGATATTAAATATTACAAAACAGCCAGATGTGTAATATCAGTAGATCACAAAATAACTAGTATGGCTATGGCGGTATTACCCGATCCCCCTTTTCCAGTCATATTAGGAAGAGATTGGAATAAAATTAACAGCGGTAACAACGTAACTGCATCTAATAAGAATTTGGGCTTAGTGATGGAGAATAATGCTCCGACTGCCTCCACGCCGTGTCCCTCAGTAGCACGGATTCATACGGGTACCCAGTGCGAAAGTTTTGATGTCCCATCATCCTCTGCGGGAGCTGATACACTCGACACAGAAGGCGTCGAGACAATAGCCCCTCCCCTTGAACTCGAAAGAGATCCTACACAAAATTTAACAACACAATTCCGATTAACTCCATCACCATCAAAAGAGAACAATGGAATGATGCTTCATTAAAAATGCTAGAAATGCAGTAGTATCTACAGAGGGTTATACAACCCTAGATCCCATGCCACCGATGCCGTTCTTTGTAATTAAAAATGATTTATTATACAGAGTGGCAGAACACGAGGGTGAAGTGCGGGCTTTGTTGTTAATCCCACGTAGTTTTTGGTGAAAGGTATGTGAGTTAGCACATGCTCACCTTCAAGGAGCCCACTTAGGCTCCAAAAAAACGTTAGAGAGAATAAAGCTCCGATTCTATTGGCCGGGAATTAACGAGGAGGTCCGGCGATTTTGCGCTTCCTGTCCTGAGTGTCAACTTTGCCAGATTCCTAGAAGGACGCGAGCTCCTCTCGTTCCCCTTCCCCTTATTGATATCCCTTTTGAACAAGTCGGTATCGATCTCGTAGGACCATTGGAACCCTCGTTAAAAGGCTTTAAATATATTTTGGTGCTAGTAGATTATGCCACTCGCTTTCCGGAAGCTGTTCCATTGCGCTCAGCTAATACAAAAAACATTGCACGGGAATTAGTAGGGATATTCGCTCGTGTTGGGATTCCCAAAGAGGTTTTAACGGACCAAGGGACTCCTTTCACTTCGGAGACGTTCAGGGAAGTAGCCAAATTACTCCGAATAAAACATCATCCCCAAACTGACGGGTTGGTGGAGCGTTTCAATCAAACTTTGAAACAGATGTTACGCAAGGTAGTTAACGAGGATGGAAGAAACTGGGATCAGTTGCTTCCTCTCATTTTGTTTGCTTTCGGGAAGTCCCTCAGACCTCTACTGGTTTCTCTCCCTTTGAATTATTATATGGAAGACAACCCAGAGGGCTTTTGGATATGTTAAAAGAAGGATGGGAAGAGGAGGTCCTCCCAACTTCAAATATTCTTGAATATATCGCGCAATTACGCGATAGACTAGAGAAAATCAGACCTATTCTAAAAGAAAATTTGGAAAAGGCACAAGCAGCGCAGTCCCGTTATTATAACCGAAACACCACCATTCGGGAATTTGTCCCGGGTGATCGTGTGATGTTACTGTCCCAACTTCTCATTCAAAGTTGTTAGCACATTGGCAAGGCCCTTATGAAATTAAAGAAAGAAAAGGTCTCGTTGATTATTTGGTTAAACAACCTAATCGGCGACCTACTGAACGAGTATATCATATTAATTTGCTGAAACCATGGAAGGACAGGGAACCTGATCCCTCGTCCAATCAGCCTCGTTCTCTTTTATGTCATGTGCCCACCTTAATTTTGGCCCCGATTTGACATTCAAACAACGACAAGATCTCAAGACGGCTATCTTGTCTGTCCCTAAAGTTGTGGACGAGATACCGGGACGTACTGCGTTGATTTTTCACGATATTATTACTAACCCTGGAGTGATTGTCAGAGAGACCTTATAGGCTCCGGAGGCAAAGAAAGCGAAGTAGAGTTGGAAATTAGACGAATGCTAGAATTAGGGGTTATTGAGGAGAGTCATAGCCCTTGGTCTAGTCCAATTGTCTTAGTTTCTAAACCTGATGGGTCGTGGAGGTTTTGTAATGACTTTCGACGACTTAATCAGGTCTCTAAATTTGATGCGTATCCCATGCCGCGGGTGGATGATTTACTTGATCGGTTGGGGAACGCTCAATTCCTAACTACTCTTGACATGACGAAAGGGTATTGGCAAATTCCCTTAGCGGACTCCGCCAAAGAAAAAAACGCTTTTAGTACACCAAGTGGACATTGGCAATACAGGGTCCTTCCTTTTGGCTTGCACAGGGCAGCAGCTACCTTCCAACGTCTGGTAGACACACTGCTAAGGCCCCACAATTCATATAGTGCTGCCTACCTAGATGATGTGGTCATTTATTCCAGCACGTGGAAGGATCATGTATGGCAGGTTCAAACAATACTTTACAAGATAGCGTCTGCTGGTCTTCGAATTAATCTGAAGAAATGTTTTTTTGGATTAAGAGAAGCCAAATATTTGGGCTACCTAGTAGGAGGGGGTGTTGTTAAACCACAATGTTCCAAAATTGATGCCATTTTGAATTGGCCCGTCTGATGAATAAGTGTCAGGTACAAGCATTTTTGGGATTGGCAGGTTACTATCGTCATTTTGTACCGCATTTCTCAGAAGTTGCTCGCCCTTATCTAATTTAACAAGGAAACGAGCACCTTTAAAAGTGGTATGGGATATTTCGGTTGAGAAAGCATTCAGTGACTTAAAATTGGCCCTTACTTCAGCACCTGTTTTAAGATCTCCTGATTTTTCTGTTCCTTTCATCCTCCAGACCGACGCATCGGCCACAGGTTTGGGTGCCGTGCTGAGCCAATGCGTTGATGGTGCTGAACACCCTGTTATGTACCTGAGCCGGAAATTGCTGGACCGGAGACCAAGTATGCTGCAGTGGAGCGAGAAGCCTTGGCGATTAAGTGGGCTGTCACGTCTTTGAGGTACTACCTACTGGGGCGTGAGTTTACTCTGGTGACGGATCATGCTGCTTTACAGTGGATGTCCCTTCATCGGGAGTCTAACCCTCGCATCACTAGGTGGTTTTTGAATCTTCAACCTTATCGTTTCAGTGTCATTTATCGTAAAGGTTCCTTGCAGGCCAACGCAGATGCTCTCTCTTCGGTCCACGACCTCTCGGTGCAGGTCGCCCGACCCGAGGGGTCTGGGCTGAGGGGGGGGTCATGTCACACATGTGTGATTAGGAGGCAGTCAAAGAGCCTAAAGGTGAGTGAAACATCGCGAGATAGAGGGTTGTCACGTGGTACTTACCTGAATCTCTTTTGCTCAACAGAAAACTTGAAGAAAAATAATTCCTCCACTTCCGGATTCCAAAATGGCCGCAACTACGTCACTTCCGGCCCACCATGATGATGTCACTTCCGGCTCCATCAATCCACCTCACTTCCGTCCCATCATGATGACGTTGTTTCCGGTTCCTGTTTTCAACGTCACTTCTTGCCAACCATTTCCTGTCCCATAATCCTTCTCCTGTATAAAGTCGCCATTTTGACTCAAGAAAACTGTTCATTGTTTTGTTTTTGAGACTTTGAATCATTCTTTCTTTAATTGTCTGGACGACAATATATGGGGACGGTCCCCAAAACTTTGTTTTGTGTTGTGTAACATTCTTTTGAAGAAGAATAATCATCACAATATATATACATACACACACACACACACACACATATATATATATATCCTTTATGCAGTCCTCTATAGAGTATACTGCTAGTCAAGACATGTTAACAACAGACTGACGTTTCTTGAGAAATCCATTTCATTTCGGCCATTTTTGAACCCAGAGCTGAACTTTAGGAAGGGCAGTACCTTGTAACCCAAGTAAACAGAATAACAGGTGTCAGCAGTGCTAATGGAGTTACAAAGGTGAAATATGAAAACCGAATGCAGCATCTTGCTGGTCAGTTCTTGCCTTCCAGCACAGTGGGCAAGACAGAGTGAACTACAAAGACCCCACAGATAACTAAACATAGGGTTAGGAGCACCCGCTGATACATCGCATTGTCGCACCGACAACATGACGAACCAACTCAGGATCCCCAGATTAGGACCCGAGTGCAGCCATGCAATGCGTGACACCTCAGCACCACACCAGTTCAGATGGAGTGGAACAGTGTGAGGTCTTTTTATGGTGGCTGGAGTGCCAGTTCTGCCAGCAACACCCAAGTTTTTCCCCGCAGGTTGGATGGCTGACATGCAGGGATGGATGCAGATTAACGTCATACCCAGGACAAAAAAATTGCAGGTTAAGGGCCTTGCTCAAGGACCCAATGGAGTAGAGTCACTTTGGACGTTTATGGGACTAGATTACTGTAACACACTCCTGTCAGGACCACCCAAAAAAGACATCAACTGACTGCAATGAGTGCAGAATGCAGCTGCCAGAATCTTAACTAGGAAAAGAAAATCCGAGCACATCACCCCAGTTCTGATGTCACTACACTGGTTACCCGTGTCATTTAGAATTGACTTTAAAACCCTGCTTATGGTTTACAAAGCCTTCAATAATCTGCTGCACCCAATATCTCAGAATGTCTTACACCTTACACTCCAAATCGTAACCTTAGATCTTCACGTGAGTGTCTGCTTAGAATTCCAAGAGCTAAACTTAACAACAACAACAACAACATTTATTTATATAGCACATTGTCATACAAACAGTAGCTCAAAGTGCTTTACATAATAAAGAATAGAAAAATAAAAGACACAATAAGAAAACAAAATAAATCAACAGTAATTAACATCGAATAAGAGTAAGGTTCAATGTCCAGGGTGGACAGAAAAAACAAAAAAACTCCAGACGGCTGGAGAAAAAATAAAATCTGTAGGGATTCCAGACCATGAGACCACCCAGTCCCCTCTGGGCATTCTACCTAACATAAATGAAACAGTCCTCTTTGGATTTAGGATTCTCACGGAAGGGCTTGATGATGATGATGGTCACGTAGACTTCTGCCTTCCAGCCATCATTGTTGGAGCATCATGAAGCTTTGAGTAGGTGGAGGTGGCTCAGGTCGCCACCACAAAGAAACCGGAAAAAGAAACAGAAAAGAGAGTAGGGGTCAGTACGGATTTTAGAGCCACCATGAATAGTTATTATGATGAATTGAACATACAGAGTATCAGGATTAAGTTAAATTAAGATTAAAATGAAGTTATAAAAAGGCCATGTTAAAGTAATGTGTTTTCAACAGTGTTTTAAAGTGCTCTACTGTATCAGCCTGGCGAATTCCTATTGGCAGGCTATTCCAGATTTTAGGTGCATAGCAGCAGAAGGCCGCCTCACCACTTCTTTTAAGTTTAGCTTTTGGAATTATAAGGAGACACTCATTTGAGGATCTGAGGTTACGATTTGGAATATAAGGTGTCAGACACTCCGATATATAACATGGGGCGAGATTATTTAAGGCTTTATAAACTATAAGCAGAATTTTAAAGTCAATCCTGAATGACACAGGTAACCAGTGTAGCGACATCAAAACTGGAGAAATGTGCTCAGATTTTCTTTTCCTAGTTAGGATTCTAGCAGCTGCATTCTGCACTCGTTGATAATGATTTATGTCTTTTTTGGGTAGTCCTGAGAGGAGTGCGTTACAGTAATCTAGTCGACTGAAAACAAATGCGTGAACTAATTTCTCAGCATCTTTCAGTGATATAAGAGGTCTAACTTTACTTATGTTTCTTAAGTGAAAAAATGATGTCCTAGTGATCTGATTAATATGCGATTTAAAATTCAGATTACAGTCAACAATCACCCCTAAGCTTTTTACCTCCGTCTTGACTTTTAATCCTAATGTATCCAGTTTATTTCTAATAGCCTCATTGTATCCATTATTGCTAATCACTAAGATTTCAGTTTTCTCTTTATTTAACTTGAGAAAGTTACTATTCATCCATTCTGAGATACAAGTCAGACATTGTTAGTGAATCAATAGAATCGGGGTCATCAGGTGCTATTGATAAGTACAGCTGTGTGTCATCAGCATAGCTGTGGTAGCTCACGTTGTGCCCTGAGATAATCTGACCTAACGGAAGCATGTAGATTGAAAAGAGCAGCAGACCCAGGATAGAACCTTGTGGACCACCATTTTGGATATCATGTGTCTTCGAGTTGTAGTTACCACAACTAACAAAATATTTTCTCCCTGTCAGGTAGGATTCAAACCAATTTAAGACACTGCCAGAGAGGCCCACCCATTGACTAAGGCGATTTCTAAGAATGTTGTGATCAATGGTGTCAAATGCAACACTCAGATCTAAGAGGATGAGAACAGATAAATGGCCTCTGTCTGCATTTACCCGCAAGTCATTTACTACTTTAACGAGTGCAGTTTCTGTGCTGTGATTTGTTCTGAAGCCTGACTGAAATTTATCAAGAATAGCAGGTTTAGAGAAAGTGGTGAGGCAGGCGGCCTTCTGCTGCTATCCACCTAAAATCTGGAATAGCTGACCGATAGAAACTCGACAGGCTAATACAGTGGAGAAGTTTAAAAAACTGCTGAAAACTCACTACTTTAACATGGCTTTCTTACAGCTTCATTTTAGTGTAACCCTGATATTCTGTATATGTGTGTTGTGATGTGAGATTTTGCATATAACTTGATAAATGTTTTGTATGTCTTTATTTATAATTTAGGCAAACCAATGTAATTTAGAGGTATTTGTGTTCGCCCCTTTATGACTGTCTCTTTGTAATTTTATGACAGAATTTGGGGGATGTGTCTTAAACCAGTTTGATGAGTATTTCTCTGCTAAAGTCTTTGAACCCCCTGCAAGGAAGCCAGGATGTTTAACATATGGTTTTGGGGCAGGAGATAAGATGATCTACTCCACCCATTGGTCTGAGGTATGGCTGTCTGGATTGCTGGAGGGTTTGGACAGAAAACCTATAAATCTGCTTGCTCAACCACATTCTCTCTCTCTCTAACCAACATATGATGAAGAAGCATCTCTCTTCCTAACCTGTGATGATGAAGACAACACAATGAAGAGCACAGCTCAACAGCCATATTGAACAGACATGCAGCTGAAAGCTGAGCACCAACGATGCCTTAACTAGAGACATTTTAAGTAACTGCAAGTCTGTGTGCCAAATGAATTACACACCACCATTTTATCAGGTTGTATGGTTGCCAATATTCAAATGTACTTTGCATTTTGTTATTATTTATGAATATTATCAGTAATACATTATTTTATGTGTAACTTAACTCCTGCTTGTCTTTTTACTACATCTAATTGCCTGCAGTTATAGATATAGAAGGGAAGGTGGGGAGAAGTTATATACAGCGGTAAATCTGTGAGATTAGGCATTCTAAGGCTACATATTAATAATACAATAAGGGACAGTAGAGCAATATATATTACTCTACCAAGATAAAACAATGCGTTTAATTATCATTTTTTTCATAGTTTCGTGCTAACCCCTACTTTCTCTGCTGATCTGCGCCCCTACCGTCTGATCACAGCACCGTGCAGTCCTTAATTTGATGGATTGAAAGCCAGAGGTCCGCCTGACCATCATCGTCTATTTCTTCCATGTGAAGCCTTAAAACCATGAGGACTGAGTGAGATCATTGATGTTAGGGGGGCTGGGTGGTCTTGTGACCTTGGAACCCCTGCAGATTTTGTTTAGTTTTGTTTTTTCTGCCCTCCTGGCCATCAGACCGTACTTTATTCTTTGTTACTTTGTATTGCCTAATCTTATTTTTAATTTTTCTTTTTTCTTCCTTCATCTTGTAAAGCACTTTGAGATACAACATTTGTATGAAAACATGCGATAGAAATAAATGTTGTTGTTATAATAACAGCTCGGTGATATGAATGATTACACGCGTGAGTCATCATTTGGCTGGTTTGGCTGCATTTCCTACTTGATGAAGGATGTCATCATTGCACAGTTTCTCTGAAATGGTGTGAATGAATGGCTCAGAGTTGCCATAAATACAAGCAAGTTCTCAAGTCAAGTTTTCTTTTACAAATCCCGACAGAAAGAAGTCTCTCTTAATGTGTTCACCACACAGTTTTATAACTCTCACGCCTGAACCCGGCGTTCTTATATGTTCTTATATATCGTAAGAGTCTTTTTAAAATCAGAAACCAGTGGTACATCTTTTACAAATCTGTTATTATCTATTTATGGTTACTTATGGAGTATGTCATAGACCTAAATAAACAACCTTCATGGTGATCTCCCCGTGGCATTGGTCTATAAAAACCACGTTGGCAGATTTATTTTTAAGAATGACCAGGATACAACAGATCATTAAAACCTCAGACGTTAGCTTGTGATGTTGTATGCAGGAAGAGTCCTCTTAAAGTCAGGAATGTATTGTTAAATAACAAATCTGTTATCATCTATCGATCCAGCCATCCATTTTCAAACCCACTAATCCTGAGCAGAGTTGAGGGACAGCTGGAGGCAATCCCAGCAAGCACTGGGCACAAGGCAGGAATAACCCCTGGACAGGATGGCAGCCGAACACAGGACACACACACACTCAGTCACACACACTCACTAGGGCCAAAAAGCAACAGACATGCACCTGACCTGCATGTCTTTAGGCTGTGGGAGCAACCAGAGGACACCCATTGTAGCTCTCTTCACAACAACACAGACACAGGTCGGGTCTTAGAAACAGGCGTTCACTGCTTGCACTTGTCGTACTCACACCGCTGTGAGAGCTACATGGTGAGTAATCAGTACAAAACACAATAGCGAACACACAGGAACATGAATTACAAAACACATTTTACAAATAAAATACCTTGTTGGGCGCTATATGAAGGTTTCAGAAAGAACCTTTAGATAGATAGATAGATAGATAGATAGATAGATAGATAGATAGATAGATAGATAGATAGATAGATAGATAGATAGATAGATGTGAAAGGCACTATATGATAGATAGATAGATAGATAGATAGATAGATAGATAGATAGATAGATAGATAGATATGAAAGGCACTATATGATAGATAGATAGATAGATAGATAGATAGATAGATAGATAGATAGATAGATAGATAGATAGATAGATGATGTGAAAGGCACTATATGATAGAGAGATAGATAGATAGATAGATAGATAGATAGATAGATAGATAGATAGATAGATAGATAGATAGATGTGAAAGGCACTATATGATAGATAGATAGATAGATAGATAGATAGATAGATAGATAGATAGATAGATAGATAGATAGATGTGAAAGGCACTATATGATAGATAGATAGATAGATAGATAGATATGAAAGGCTCTATATAATAGATAGATAGATAGATAGATAGATAGATAGATAGATAGATAGATAGATAGATAGATAGATAGATAGACAGTATATTCTGAATACAGAATGACTTAAAAGGAAAACAAATTCAAACCAAGTCAACACAGTACCAGTGAGGCATTATTCAGGCCTATTGCAGTTGTTATAAAGGACCCCCATGTTGTGTTTCTTGACACTGTTGTACAAAATAATTCTTTTGCTGAAAGTCCTCTGTGTTGGTGTGACACACAGAGGATGTGCAGCGTTGTTCATGATGGCTCTCACTTTTGTCTTCATTCTCTCCTCCACCACCCCCACCTCCAGGGACTCCAGAGTGTGTCCCATAACTAAGTCTGCCATTTTAATTAGCTTGTTAATTCTGTCGGCCTCTCTTGAAGTGATGTTACCAGCCCAGCACACCACAGACTGACCTTCACAGAGTTGTAGAAGATGTGAAGGATGCCACTACCCACATTCAAGGAGCACAGTCCCTTAAGGAAGAAGAATCTGCTCTTCCCTTTCTTCTATAGTTCCTTTGTGTTCTATGACCAGACCAAACTGCCATTAATGTGGACCCCCAAGTGCTCATATCTACTCCACTTTCATAAGAGCGGACATAGAGGTTTTTTGTTTATTTATGTTTGTAACATGAGCCATAAATAACCATGACCAGATAAATACCACTGTTTTTTTCTGATTTTAAAAAGACACTTAATACATATGTTAACACAGTCTAAGCCTCTAGACATTAACGATTTCTGGTTTGTCCACATATAAGCAACTTTTTCAAAGCTCAAAACACTAAATTTGTATGCAAAACAGCCTTCCCAGAAAGAAACGGTTCTTTAAGGCAAAGGAGCTACGATGAACCACACAATCCAGTGAATAACCATTAAAGAACAAGTAGTGTTCCGATTGGCTCGTACTTGAGTCACCTGTGTTGATAAAGCTTTTAGGACAAGTTAGGAGTAATTCAAGGAAACTTCAATCAACGCGCTTTCCAAACCAGCTTATCCAGTATGGCGCGGCTGCGCAGAACATGCGGGGTGCGAGAGAGAGCAGAAGTGGCGGCCGTGCGGACTATCAATAAAGCGCTCGAGGAGATCAATGCATAAATGGCTAAATCTACCTATCATACATATACATCAAGTCAAATCAAATGAGCAGGCGGGGATCGTCACGCTTTTCACTTTGAACGGCCGGGATGTGTTTTTCCCAGCAGGGTCGCTGCTAGAACACTGCCGCCTTTGTGGGGACATTTTGGTTACGTTGTCCCCCTAACAATGTTGGTGTCTGTTTCGACACACGAGCAAACAACGGCATTTATTGATCGCGAAGTCCCATGACAAACCCTCACGGTGGCCTTCTGGAGACCGTTATTTTCAACATCCAAATAAAACAACAAACGAAACGAGTCCGTATGGCGCAGGCGGCGGCTTTGCGGTGGGGGGGCTGGGGGGAGTCGGAGCCTTGCTTTGGCCGATCCGCTCAATAGAAGCTTTTACACATGAAAAATACATCAAACGGTGGTCTGCCCACGGGCTGCAAATCACATGAATTATCATCAAGGAATTTAAAAATAAACCCAAGCGGCGCAGTTTACTGTGTAACAACAGGGGAACGATAGACGGGCTAAGGAGCGGGTGACAGGACATCAGTCAGCGCCCTCCCTCGTCTCCGCTGACCCTCCGTCCCCGGTGGCCCCGTAGAGCTTCATTGCTGACCCACCGGCCCCTGGTCACTCGAGAAGTGCGGTTTTTCCAAAGCTCACCCCCAGGCGGAGATAAAAGCAACTACTGCCTCCACTGAAGCGTCACGTGGCATGCGTCGCCATGGTAACAGACGAGGGGCTTGAAGATGCGCGCTGTGCTTCAGGAAGCCCTCCGGTGTCTGTCTTCAGTCTTGTTGGGAGGAAGCCAAGCTGCTACAACGCGCCCGCACTTCAGCAACGAATGGAGCAGGAAACACCCCCTAAACCCCCACCACCACCAACACATCTCCACCATTGTCTTTTAAAATGACAGCCAACCTGGCCAGAGAGAAGCTAGTGATCAGGGGTATAGCACAGACCTCTGGGCCCTGTACATACTGTAAGTGGTGTCTGTGGGCCCCTTCCTCTCGAAAACAAAGTTTTCATTCCAGGCTTTGAGGCTGACCAAAGTGGGCCCTGGGTAACCATTACCCTTTATCCGCCCTCTATGACACCCATGCCAGTGACCACTCAAAAAGTGCATTCTACCAAGAGTCGGTGCGACAATTGGTTCTGGCCTGGCATAATAAACCAATTTGAACTGCATGACATACAACTAAAAGGCGTGACCCCCCATGAGACACTAATGTCTGCATGCTACATGGGCATTTCACTCTCAGTGGGAGTCTGGCAGTCACTGCACATGCCCACAGGATCAACGCGTATCACCATGAAATACCAGGCAATGGGTGCTGCTCTGGCAAGCTGCTGTTAAGAGCTGTGTGATACTTACACATGCTTATGAGAGGAGATCACTGAGAGGCATTACATAGTGTGCCCATAAGAAAAGAGCCCCAAGAAACTTTACAGGGATAATGGGCATCAGCCACAGCATGTGCCCTTGAGACAAAATAACCAAGAGACACTGCAGAGATAGTGGGCATCTACCACCACATGTATCCATAAAATGAGATTACCAAGAGACATTACAGGGACAGTGGGCATCAACCACCACATGTGCCCATGAGACGAAATTACCAAGAGACATTACAGAGACAGTGGGCATCAGCTGCTGTGTGTGCCCATAAGGCAGGAGCCCAAAAAGAATTGACAGGGACAGTTGGTATCAGCCACAGCATGTGCCCATGAGACAAGATCACAAAGAGACATCCCAGGGACAATGGGCATCAGCCGCTGCATGTGCCCATAAGATGAGAGCACCAGGAGACATCCCAGTGACAGCAGGCATCAGCCAATTGCATGTATCTGTAAGACAAGACCGCCAGGAGTCATTACAGGAACAAAGTGGCATCATCCACTGCATGTATCAATGAGACAAGATCACCAAGGCACGTTCTAAGGACAATGTGAATCAAGCACTACATGTGCCCATGAGACAAGATCACCAAGAGACATCCCAGTGACAATGGACATCAGCCACTGCATGTGCCCATAAGATGAGAGCACAAGGAGAAATCACTGGGACAGCAGGCATCAGCCAATTGCATGTATCTGCAAGACAAGACCGCCAGGAGTCATCACAGGAACAAAGTGGCATCATCCACTGCATGTATCGATGAGACAAGATCACCAAGAGATGTTCTAGGGACAATGTGAATCAACCACTACATGTGCCCATGAGATGAGATAAACAGGGGGCATCACAGGGACAGTAGGTATCAGTCACCCATAGGTGCTGCAGCATCCAGAACAAACACTTAGGTAATCATCAATTTAAAAAGTGCCTTCTGCCAAGGGGTGTGCAACTGCACTGCAACAACTGATCTCCTGTCCAGGTACTGACTAGTAAGGTTAAAGCAGACTCACCATGAGACAAACAGACTTGCCAAGAGACATGGTGTATGACCATACAACACACACAATCAGCAGGTGGCATGTAGGCCATGGGGGACCAGTCATGTTGAAGCAAATGCACAGCAGGCGCTGACCAAAATGTCCATTTCGTCCTCAAGAAGCACCTCGGAGGTACTCAACTGGCAAAATCTAAACACGGACTCAAGGTAGCTGACAGAGACCAAGGCGCAGCTCCCTAAAAGTGCAACGTGCCATGCAAGTGAAGTGTAAATACAGTAGTTATTCTACAACTCTATGATGGCCATTCTGATTTTCTATGCGGTGGTGTGCTGGGCTGGTAACATCACTTCAAAAGAAGCCCACCGAATCAACAAGCTCATTAAAAGAGAAGGCTCAGTTATAGAAGACACTCTGGGCCCCTTGGAGGTAGTGGTGGAGGAGAGAATTAAAACAAAATTGAGTGCCATCATGAACAACGCTGCACATCCACTCTGTGTCACACCAACACTGAGGACTTTCAGCCAATGAATCATTCAGTAGAAGTGGGTCAAAAACACCACTGGGGGTCCGTTATACCAACAGGAATACATCTGCATAGTGCAGCACTGGGACTTTTATCTTTAGCCAAGTCAGAAGTTTCTCTTTCATTTTAGTTTTCTTCCTTTTTAGTCATTGTGGCATGCATTTCAGAATATACTATCTATCTATCTATCTATTATATAGTGCCTTTCCTATCTATCTATCTATCTATCTATCTATCTATCCATTTTCCAACCCACTGAATCAGAACACAGGGTCATGGGGGTCTGCTGGAGCCAATCCCAGGGCACAAGGCAGGAACCAATCCTGGGCAGGGTGCCAACCCACCGCAGGACACACACAAACACAGCACACACACGGGCCAATTTAGAATCGCCAATCCACCTAACCGGCATGTCTTTGGACTGTGGGAGGAAACCGGCGCAGACATGGGGAGAACATGCAAACTCCACGCAGGGAGGACCCGGGAAGTGAACCCGGGTCTCCTAACTGCGAGGCAGCAGCGCTATCACTGCGCCACCCATATCTATCTATCTATCTATTATATAGCACCTTTCCTATCTATCTATCTATCTATCTATCTATCTCTCTCTATCTCTATCTCTCTCTCTCTCTATCTATCTATCTATCTCTGTCACCGTTAGGAGAGCCTGAATTGACCAGCATAACTCACACTGACAGCCTCTCCCTAGCACAGACATGGCAGGTGTCCACCCCACTGAAACACCAAGTTGATTCGTGCAGCTCACTCAGTGTATGGACGCCAATTCAATATGAGTGGACCACGGGCTAAGATAAGGCTCCCGTCTTGTCTGATGAAAGGTATATACAAGTCCAGGAGTCATAAATTCCTCATGAATGATTCATGAACTCACAGCTACAAGTTGGACAATTCAGAGAAAAAAAAGCTACCTGACATCTCCTATTGTGATATCACGCTGAACTTTCACCTTAGGCAGTTGTATAAAATAAAACACATAACCTGGTTATCATGAAATGTCATTTTTCTGGTTGAATTGCATTAGGTACAAAGTTATACAAATTTATATATATAAATACAATTTAGGTTTAATTGCTTTTTTTAAAAAACCAAGTAAGAAATCAACATTTCACAAAACAGTCTGACTTGAAATTCAGATGAACACATTGAGCGGTGAAGGTGAAACATCACAAGCCAGAGCTCTGAAAACTCAGAGAGTACCTGAACATAAAGAGCAAACCAAACGTATTTTAGCTTTGGCGCCGAGCTGCTCTTTACATGGCGTTTTTTAGGTGGCCTGCTATCCTTAGAAGGGCTGCTCGCTGTTGCCACACTGCACTGAATTAATGTGCAACTCGGTGGGCTGTCGTTTTTTTCTAGGCTTCCCGGCCGCTGGTTCTGAAGGAGTGTAAGCTCCTAGCAATGTTGACTGATCCTCAAGCTGATGCAACTTGTCAGTGCTGTTACAGCGTTAATGTGTCTCACTTCACTCCAAAAGCAATTTGACCCCAAAAATGTAATTCCTAGCTAACCAGGTTCTATTTTTTTATTGTATGCAATTGAGTTCAGCTGCATGGTATGGCCCACCACGAGGTGTCTGATCACATTTCTGATGTATGTGAAGTGCAGACCCAACACATGATGACTTTAACTGTGGTCGGTCCCAGTAAGAGATGCTGCAAGTGGAGAACATTTACAGGTTCTGTCACTTTGGGGGTCCCCCTTTAGATGGCACCCTGATGGTTAATGATTATTATCTGTTATGTTATTGTTATATACTGTGTTTAATTGAGTAACATTCCACTCTAAAGATGTTTATTTGACATTTTTAAAAAAAATTGAATTCTCAAGCTCACGTAATTCTGTTTAGTTACGTGGCAGACTGGAGCCTATCCAGACAGCGGTGGATACCAGAAAAACTGTCTGTGCCAATTTGGAGAACAATGTGGTCACCTAAGGTGGCAAAGTTTGGGGAGGGGGGAATTGGCAGCATATAGACACAGTTTTATAAACCCTAGGAAGAAACATTACATCAAGGAGGACACTGCACACACTTCTATATAATATATATATATATATATATATATATATATATATATCAACATTCATTTGTCCATGCGCTTAAAACACCAAAAGGGACTCCCCTCCCTACTTGATGAAATATATATACAGTATATATTTGTACAAACTCAGTATCCCAAGGTAGACCCCCTCTCAGTTTGATCAAAATTTCATTTGTCTATCACCACCCCAATCTTTGATATAATGTGTATAACATCATACTCAAAATGAAGAAATACAAATATATATAGAAATACAAATATACTGTAGATAGATAGATAGATAGATAGATAGATAGATAGATAGATAGATAGATAGATAGATAGATAGATAGATAGATAGGACAATGACTAAAATGGAGGTGAATTAAAGAGAAAAAGATTCCGACTTGGCAGTCACAGCCAGCATTATGCTGGCGAATTACGTTGGTATAAAAGAAAAAGCACTCAGAGACGCGGAGAACACACAACAAGCACGTGTAGGATCTGGGATGCAACGCTTTTAAGCAGTGCGCCACCGTTCTGTCCGAGACAGTCTGATCAGTTTGGTTCAAGAAGGAAGAGGATGCCCAATGCGATCAAGCCATATAAGGCCACACGAACAGAGTATGTGCGTCTGCTAATGCGCTAACCCCGAGGCGAGGCGAGGCAGAGCGGTGTTGAAAATGTTAAGAGGGGTTAAGAGGGTCAATGCCTGCTACAGAGATCTCCATCATGTGCGGAGCCGCACGCGTGCACACACGCGCACACTATCAGAGATTGTGTTTGCCGTGATCGCGCCGCGGTCACGCCAGATCGCTGCCTGTGTTTTTATTGTTTTCGAAGGGATTTGTTTAAAAAGACTTTCTCATTTCTTTCCCCTCCTCCTCATCCTCTCCTATTTGCAGGCAAAAAAAAGTCTCCCTCGTCTTGGGCCCAGAAGCTGTACAGCGACAAAGACAAATTCTCAGCAACCCAGAAGGCTGTGGGGAGCAGGCTTGGTATAATTACCTGTCACAGGCTGGACAGCAAGCCCTTGGGCTGAGCAACAAACCTGAAGTGAGTGACAGCTCGGAGGAGCGCTTCGGATAATAAGTGAGCGTGTCGACGGAGACTCGGGATGAGCCGCGGCTTTTAGGGATTTCCAAGGCCCGCGAAGTGCGGGTAAGCAGGCCTGCTAACTTACTTGCCGTCTGTTAAGCCGCTGAAGTACAGCGCTTGACTTCAAATTCCTTCCACGTATTTAAAAAAAAAATAAAGTCTAAAATCTATAAACTGCTAATCTTATTTTTTAAATTATACATCATTTAAAATTTGAAAGCATCTCTCAGAATTAATGCTGTCAAGTGTTAACGGTGGAACAAAAGTGCCCTCTACTGACCATGTTTATACACCACCTCGCTCACATCATCATCTGTTAACCGCTCACTGTGTGCGCGAGTCCTTTAAAATAACCCTCGCAAATAACGGGACTCATTCCTGGGCCATTTTAACAGCAGATTCAAAAAGCATGACATATCGATTGGTTCGAGGGCGCCATAAGGGGTCTGCGATGCACCGAAGCACTAAACTCATTTTTCATGACAAAGCTTATGATCTAGTGTTTTAAGGCTTCGGTGCAACCTGCAGGGGACGTGTCGCACATTTCATTTCACTCTTTCGCTTTCAATCATTTCTCCTCCATCAACTAATTCTTCCTTTCAAGTGTCTTCAATAAAAACGAGAAGCCTGGCTCTGGCGGACATCTTCACTGCATGATAAAGCTGTCACGGGGCTCTGCTTTGTGGGCCACCTACCTAAATGAACAATTGTGTCCCAAGGATTGTGACGGGTGTTCTAAACATACTTTATCGTGCTAAATCTAAATATGAAGTCAGATATTTTTCTATCAGTCAGTTTTCTTGTAACACCACCTTTGTATTTTCATAATTTAGTGTCATCACAGGACAAAAGTAGAAATGCAGGGCTATTCAGAATGAAAGAGCAGATTTCAAAAATGTATTTCAAACAAACTGTATCAGACAAAAACACATTCCGCACATCACTGGATAGAGGAAAGTTCAAAGTTGGGTCCTATGGTCCTTGTGGTTGCATGTACTCAACATGAGCACCATGTGTAGTGTGACAAACATCAAAACGGTAGACAATTTCTTGCCACACAAGCCAACTGGTCGCTAGTTACTCTGTTCACAGCTTCCTCAATTTGATGTTGCAGATCTTAAAGATTAGTGAGCATAGGTGGAACAAACACTCTCTTTAGTGTACCCCCATAGATAAAAATTGCAGGGGGTGTAAGGTCTGGAGACCTGCGAGGCCATAGATGATGAGCAAGCTCTTCTTGTCCACCTCTTCCAATCCATCGTCCTGGAATGGTGTCATTCAGGTAATGCCGGACCTCCAAGTGGAAATGAGACGGGGCACCATCTTGCATGAAGGTCCAGCATTACCTGAATGACACCAATCCAGTACAATGGATTGGAAGAGGTGGACAAGAAGATCTTGCTCATCATCTATGGCCTCCCAGGTCTCCAGACCTTACACACCCTTGCGATTTTTATCTGTGGGGGTACATTAAAGAAAGAGTGTTTGTTCCACCTATGCCCACTAATCTTCAAGATCTGAGACATCGAATTGAGGAAGCTGTGAATTGAGTTAATAGGGACCATTTGACTTATGTGTCGCAAGAAATGGTCTACCATTTTGATGTTTGTCACACTACACATGGAGCTCATGTTGAGTGCATGCAACCACAAGGACCATAGGACCAAACTTTGAACTTTCCTCTATCCAGTGATGTGCGGAATGCGAAGTTACTTTCAGAAAACATTTAGTATCAGAAATATAGGCAAAATATCTGTAAAGGTCAAAAGGGTGATCTCACTTTTACTTGGTTACACCAAATCCTATTGTTTTGTGTGACTGAGACAGGAAGGGCAAGAAGAACCACTGCCTCGCAGTTAGGAGACCTGAGTTCACTTCCCAGGTCCTCCCTGCGTGGAGTTTGCATGTTCTCCTCCTGTCTGCGTAGGAGGATGTTCAAGTAAAGAAAAATGTGGCAAACAGGACACTTGTTGACCCTGAGAAAGTTTACCTTAATTAATGATATTAGAAATAACATAGTATATCTCCCCAACACTAAGGATCCCCCTAAACCCCAACATCCTGTTATAAACAAATTAAACTCTTTCACTAGGATAGATTTACCTGATTTAAAGAAAATAATCTCTCAATTAAAACCCTCCACCTGCGTCCTTGACCCGATACCAACAAGGTTTTTCAAAGAAGTATCAGGCGTGCTAATTGATAATGTTCTGGACATAGTAAATTCGTCACTAGATACTGGGGTCTTTCCAGACTGTCTTAAGACTGCTGTAGTTGAACCCCTTCTTAAGAAACATAATCTCGACCCCTCAGCTCTTGAAAATTTTAGACCCATCTCTAACCTGCCTTTCTTAAGTAAAGTTCTGGAGAAGGCAGTCATTATGCAGTTAAATGACCACCTCAATAAACATGCTATTCTTGATAAATTTCAGTCGGGTTTTAGAACAAATCACAGCACAGAAACTGCACTCGTTAAAGTAGTAAATGACTTGCGGGTAAATGCAGACAGAGGCCATTTATCTGTTCTCATCCTCTTAGATCTGAGTGCTGCATTTGACACCATTGATCACAACATTCTTAGAAATCGCCTTAGTCAATGGGTGGGCCTCTCTGGCAGTGTCTTAAATTGGTTTGAATCCTACCTGACAGGGAGAAAATATTTTGTTAGTTGTGGTAATTACAACTCGAAGACACATGATATCCGATATGGTGTTCCACAAGGCTCTATCCTGGGTCTGCTGCTTTTCAATCTACATGCTTCCGTTAGGTCAGATTATCTCAGGGCACAACGTGAGCTACCACAGCTATGCTGATGACACACAGCTGTACTTATCAATAGCACCTGATGACCCGATTCTATTGATTCACTAACAGAATGTCTGACTAGTATCTCAGAATGGATGAATAGTAATTTTCTCAAGTTAAATAAAGAAAACTGAAATTTTAGTGATCAGCAATAATGGATACAATGAGGCTATTAGAAATAAACTGGATACATTAGGATTAAAAGTCAAGACGGAGGTAAAAAGCTTAGGGGTGATTGTTGACTGTAATCTGAATTTTAAATCACATATTAATCAGATCATTAGGACAGCATTTTTTCACTTAAGAAACATAAGTAAAGTTAGACCTCTTATATCACTGAAAGATGCTGAGAAATTAGTTCACGCTTTGTTTTCAGTCACTAGATTACTGTAATGCACTCCTCTCTGGACTACCCAAAAGATATAAATCGTTTGCAACTAGTGCAGAATGCAGCTGCTAGAATCCTAACTAGGAAAAGAAAATCAGAACACATCACACCAGTCTTAGTGTCACTACACTGGTTACCTGTGTCATTCAGAATTGACTTTAAAATTCTGCTTATGGTTTATAAAGCCTTAAATAATCTCGCCCCATCTTATATATCGGAATGTCTGACACCTTATATTCCAAATCGTAACCTCAGATCCTCAAATGAGTGTCTCCTTAGAATTCCAAGAACAAAACTTAAAAGAAGTGGTGAGGCGGCCTTCTGCTGTTATGCACCTAAAATCTGGAATAGCCTGCCAATAGGAATTCGCCAGGCTGATACAGTAGAGCACTTTAAAACACTGCTGAAAACACATTACTTTAACATGGCCTTTTATACCTTCATTTTAATCTTAATTTAACTTAATCCTGATACTCTGTATGTTCAATTCATCATAATAACTATTCATGGTGGCTCTAAAATCCGTACTGACCCCTACTCTCTTTTCTGTTTCTTTTTCCGGTTTCTATGTGGTGGTGGCCTGCGCCACCTCCACCTACTCAAAGCTTCATGATGCTCCAACAATGATGGATGGATTAAAAGGAAGAAGTCTATGTGACCATCATCATCATCAAGCCCTTCCGTGAGAATCCTAAATCCAAAGAGGACTGTTTCATTTATGTTAGGTAGAATGCCCAGAGGGGACTGGGTGGTCTCATGGTCTGGAATCCCTACAGATTTTATTTTTTCTCCAGCCGTCTGGAGTTTTTTTGTTTTTTCTGTCCCCCCTGGCCATTGAACCTTACTCTTATTCGATGTTAATTAATGTTGACTTATTTTATTTTCTTATTGTGTCTTTCATTTTTCTATTCTTTAATATGTAAAGCACTTTGAGCTACTGTTTGTATGAAAATGTGCTATATAAATAAATGTTGTTGTTGTTGTTGTTGTTACCTTCCTCCTCTGCATATCAGACACAGATTTATGAAAAACTGTGTTAAACGTCATTGATTAAATACAAACGGGGTTCACATACTTGAGGAATAAACTTCCCCAGATCAGTGAAAACAAGATTTAAGGAAGGCATTTTTGAATGTCCTCTGATCAAAGAAGTGTTAAAAGATGAGAGATATGAAGAAGAGTTAAATAACATTAGTAAAGCTGAAGTGTCTGAGAAACCCTCAAGGCTGAAACTCTTCTGAAGTGAGTGACCAAAAAATGGGGTGCAATATGTCATTAAAGATTCATTTCTTGGACTCTCACTTGGACTTTTTCCCTGAAAACCTTGGTGCAGTCAATGATGAACATGGCAAGCGATTTTATCATCAATAAAAAAAAAGTTCCTAATTAATTTATGCATGATATTCATCCCTGTATTCTTAGAAAATTGTTCCCACTCCCCGCGTTTACATGTGTGCTTCCCTTACCAAGGGGGAATCTTCTCTGTCATTTGAACTCTTTTTCACTAAGAGGTACCTGGGGGACATTCATGATCGTTTCACCAAGGGGACCCCCCCAAACCCTCACTCCCACCCCCCACGTCACAAAAGCATTTTGAGATGAAAAACCATAAAGGATGAGAAACACTGGCTTAAATGTGCTGAACATTAATAAAGAACACACTGCTAAACAATCTAAAAACAAAAAAAGCAATCCTTGTCTAACACACATTAATGTTTACTTTATCTAGTAATCATTTAACATAGGGGTCTGCAAAGTCAGCCCTGGTGGTCTGTAATAGCTGCAGTTTTTGTTCCAACCTGATTGATTAATTAGAAACCAATCCTTGCCACTTCCAGAACGTATTTCATTTTATGGCTTGTCAGTGTCTTCTTTCTGCCATGTCAGGTCATTCTTATATTGTACATTTCTTCTTGGTCAAGTGATTTGTAGCCTGAAGCACATTACTAATTCTCAGTCCTTCACATTTTGTTTCTTTAGATTACTTCCAAATATTTTAGATAGTTTATGATGAACACACACAGGGGTAAACGGAAATAAGGTAGATGGGGAACTGCAGGGTCATTTGTATCTTATTAATAATGAGAAGTTATTAAAAACAGTAAATGCAGCTGTTTAAAACTAAAATAAGCAATTAAGGGAGGGAAATTAGAACAAGCAAGACCATTAAAATAAAACAGAAAAATGTTACTTGAGCTATAAATGTTTCAACAGCAGTAACTGACTTCTTATTAAGAAACTGGGTTGGAACATAAAAAACGTCCGCCATTACAGCCCTCCAGGACCAAATGTACAGACCCCTAATTTAACTTAACCAGTCTGTAGTTTGAGGAGTAACAAAGAAGAACATAAACTTGGAAATGGAAGCTTGCCTTATTAATGGAGGAGTCCAATTAAATGCAGAAATTGGTTTCAGTAAAAACTTGCCGACACAGATGGGCCTCAGAACTAAACTTGAAAACTTCCGTTTGAAATAAGTTGGATGAGCACATTTGGATGCTCTCAAAAACTATCATTTCAAATTAGTATTTGAGATGACAGGATTGTACTTGACCTGCTAGATTCAGCAGGATCGCTTGAAGGTGTATCACTTGTAACACTCTGACATTATGATTGTTGACAGATGCCAATTAATGAAATGCTTTATCATTTCTATCAATGTCTGCACGTTAAACCCGTCAACTCAGAATTAAATCCATCAACCCATCTGAACCCACTTATTCTAACACAAGATGGCTGGAGCTGTAGCCAACATCACCACCAAGTACAAGGTCGGAAGCAACCCTAGACAGGCCATCAGTCCATCCTCATGCTAACACGCATCGATAAAGTTTAGAGTCAATATCCTACCTAATCTGCACAATTTTGGGATTTAACGGGAACGCTACATGTAACCTGGAAGATGTACAGGCTTCACAAGGTAATTTAAACTCAGTTCACACAATCCTTAATGCCACAGGGCTAACCACTATGACATGTGAAATCATCTCTGATTCACCACATTTTTACATTGCACTGCACTCAGAAGGCAAACACATACCTGTACTGTCCCAGTTGTGCAGATATAAAACATCAATTGAAAAAATATAAAAGCGTGAAATGTTGCATTAGACCAATTTTGATGAGAACAAGGCTTTCTACCCAAGAGGGTCATCAAGCGTATTCATATAATTTATCCAGAATGATATCAAGTTGAGTTTCGAAGGCCTCCAAAATCCTACTTTCATACTGCTCTTTATATGTTCATGGTTCTCGGAGTGAAGAAAAACATTCTAACATTTGTGTGAAATCTTCCCTTACCATTTGTGCATTGATGGGTCATTTTATTAAGACCATCAGGTGTTTCCCTGGGACTGAATGGTAAATCAGTAAAGGTGTTAAATGTCCGGAGAATGTGATTTAGAGCACACAGGCAGCTATTAATGGCATGGGTGTACAGCTCAAAAGAAGTATGGGTAAAATTTAACAAGGCATGGTAGTGGTGTATCAGACAAACAGCAACACTTTTGGGATTTTCATATGCAATAGTACCACAAATATGGCAAAGATGGGCCACCAGCAGTAATGCCAACAGTACCTTGATAGTTAAATATATAAATAAATAAATTCAGACATGAATGTCAGTAGGCTTTGCACCCTAGCAACCAAGTTCCCCAAAGTATTCTATAATATTTAGGTAATTATTTATTGCTCTGATGATGATCTTTCCGATCATAAAATAGGTCATTACGATAGCAATTAACCAGAAGAATTCATAATTAATTGAAGAATTACAGTTTTTGAAGTTCCTCTAGAGTGCCACTTTCTCTCGCACACATTGGCTCAAAAACTAATCATCACATCGTCATCTCATAACTGGCTTAAGTATCAAGTTTGTTATTTTTCTGTACAGCCATTTTAGCTCTATACCATCTTCAAGAAACTGACATACAGACACAAAACCATCACAGAGATATCAATGTTTTCAGCATCAGGGGACCCTAAAACGTCAAGATTCATCGACAACTGGAGATCAAAAATTTTGACAAATCTGAAGCTTTTGCTCCTCCCCCATAGATGATAGATTACGGTGGGGAGGACACAAAGCAAAAAAACTGCTGATAAAAGCAGCCAATGGTGACTGCAAGGCAAATGCAGAGTATCAGTCTGGTTAGAATCACTAATGGACAGAAGAGGTGTTATTAGAAGGCATAATTTGTTGTATCTCGTGCATGAGGTATGGCAGCTGACAGCTTTACAGTGCCGGAAATGAAAAGATGTCAACTCCTGAAACACTGCATTTGTTCAACGACCAGGATGTGTAGCCTATGGCCTAATCCTGCTGGGTGTCAACAAAGCAGGCTGATGTGGTAGCTCTGGTGTAAGGGTGTGGGGTGAATGTTCATGGCATACTTTTACTGCTTTGATACCACAGAGCATTTAAAAACACCACAGGAATGAGCTTTTTCATCTCCTTAACACGGCTAGAAAAGTGTTGCAATGATTATGCGATCAGGACATGAAAACATCATATCGGCAGTTTACTACACAGATTGGGGTCAGCATCCCTGTACTACACCTTTTTGAGTTTGTGTGTACACAAGAAAGGGCAAGTGAAGAACTGACTATTAGGTAGATAAATTTAAGATGGTTACTCATCAACAGATGTACACACTTTAATTTATCCTAAATAAACATTAATACACTTTTCACAGAAAAATATCCATACTTTGTTTCAGTTCTGCCTAAAGTTGAAATTGAGAAGCATTAATTTAGAAAGGACAAAGCAAGATGTGGCCTTGCTTCAAATGAAGAGACCAAATATCTGTCAATCTTGCCAAGACAACTATAGTGTGAATATTCAGTATATGACAAAAAATCACATTAAATAGGGGGCAGTAAATCAATATATTTACTTACAGGTCTAAATTAGCTTCAGTCTATCAGATATAACTGCCCAGTATCTATCCAAGGTACACTGTTAAGAGAAGAGAAATTAAGTAGGCACACTAATCTCAGAATTTAGGATAACTGCTGTATTATTATAGACTGACTTGCTTTGGGTTATGTAGTTTGTGTTAGCAAGTAGACCAAATTCAAAATTACTACCAATGAAAAAGTGCCAAATCAGGTGAGAGAAAAGGTAAGGAAGTCAGAAGATCGAGATATGAGAAGCACGGACGGCATAACCCAGCTATGTGTGGGTGGAGGGAAACATGTCAGAATTGAGCCTAATCATGACAAAGCGGGGCCTTTGACAGAATACTTGCTGCAGGGCGAGAAAGGAAATGGAAGATGGGCAGCCAGGCGAGCCGATGCACTCAGCATTAATGCAAGCGTGATCTTTCACATATGGACACGTTCACCAAACTGAACCGGTTTCAGAGCTTTCCCTTCCAATAAAATTCTGTAACGGTGACTTCAAAATGCATGCTTGTTTTGAGTTCAGTTTAACGGCTACCCAAAAAAAAAACAAAATTGCCTTTTATTTGGTTACCACTTGCATAATTCACCATTAGTCTGTCTGAAATTATCACATCAGCCCAGAAACGATGATTTGTGTCAATTTTAGAATGGCACTATAATCTAGATTTCTGACATTTCCTCATAGTATCCGTTTATTGTTTCTTCTAGGTGATCACACGGGTGAAAATAAAACTTTAATGTACATTGTAATTTTCAGAAGTGTCATTTTTACTGAAACCAGTTTGAACATATAGAAAGGTCTAACCCTCAAGGAAAGAGAAAGGGATTATAGGATTCCCAAGCACTGACACTAATCTATATAAACTCCTGCAAAAAGTTAAAAGCACACAAGGTCTCTTATTTGTACCTTTCAATTCACATCTTTCAATAATTTAATTAATATCATGGATAAAATGCAGAAATTGGTACCTTATTAGGAACTGACTGAACTCCCCAATCACAGAATTAAAAAAAAAAAATGCCTGACCTTAATAAAATAAGGACTGACATTTTTTCAAGTGGGAAGCAGTCAATGCAGTGAAAAGGCTCAAAAATATTTTATTAAACAGTTAGATAATTAAACACAAATAATACATTTATAAAACAAAATTTACAAGGAATTTTCTGGAGTGGGCTCAAGTGCCATGTATGTTCAGTTCTCAAGGTATCGAAAGATACTTCTCTGTGGTGCTGCTGGTTTCTCTGTAGCTTCTTTTCTGGGTCGTTTGGAAGCGGAGGTGATCACGGTCACTGGAAGACGCTTCTTTGCCTGAAATAAATAGCAGAGCAAACTACTGTTAATTTACAACTTTAAAAATGTTCTCATCACGTCAATGTATTTTCTTTTGAATACAACATTCTTAAGACCATAAGATCAGAGTTCAGTGATCTTAGTTTCATTAGGCTTTTAATAAATCTTTATCTGTTTCAACAGTAAAAACCAACTATCCACTCAGTCATTGGAAAAAATATACCAACACCACATTAACCTTTTAATATAACAGGAAATATATAAAAACAAAACATTTTCTAACCCTATAAAGACATTTTAAAAAATAACTTTCTTTTCATCTTACTTCACCTCATGAAGCTTCTGCATTTTTGCTTTTTTCTTGTTGAATAAAAATATTACAAAGTAAATCCTGTTAGAGTCAACCTAGTCATTTTAAGAGTCAATGAAGACTAAATGCTTGTTAAGACCTTTTTCAGTGATTTTTACTCATAGTTTCATTTACATAGTCTCAGCCCGTCGGAAGCTGTCGGTGGATGTGCTACTGTGAAACAAGTCGTGCCCTATTAACTAGTCCACGACACACTCCCATAGAATCAAACAGGTCTGATTTTTATCTTTAGTCATGGGGCGGGTTCTGTGTGCATGTGAGAGCCGACAACCAGTGAATGTTCAACCAGAAGTGGCATGTATATAATGCAGCAAAAAGGAGTATGGGACACAGGGGCT
Organism: Polypterus senegalus; assembly: GCF_016835505.1. NCBI lineage: Eukaryota > Metazoa > Chordata > Cladistia > Polypteriformes > Polypteridae > Polypterus > Polypterus senegalus. The sequence continues at coordinate 19,774,683 of NC_053170.1, read as the reverse complement.
TTTGACCTCACAAACAGAAGAGAAGTTTGTCTGTTTGATGTCTCGTGTTTTACATACCTTGAGAGAACAGAAAACTTGCTGTCAGGCAGCACACTATTGGCAGATAGTGTGGGGTTAGTGGTTAAGGCTTTGGACTTCAAACCCAAAGGTTGTGGATTCATATCCTACTACTGAAACTATGATCATGAGCAATTCACATCACATGTCTGTGCTCCAATTGGGAAAAATAAACACAAAAGAAATGTAAGCAATTGTATCTCAAATGTTGTAAGTCACCCTGCATAAAGGCATCAGCCAAAAATTAGAACAATAATGGCTGTCACATAAAGGAGTTGTGTTGGATGGTGCTCGGCACATAGTCAGTAAATTGGACATGCCCACGATTTTCACTCATTTAAACTGACATGGCCAGGCACATGCAATAGGCAAACCTTACATACACAGTGATTTGAAATCACATAATGCAACATTGGTTTTAGCTATGTCCCAATTGAAAAGGGTATACTAACTTTTCAATTCACTGTACATGCATTTCTAAAAATAAATGTACAAATAATTGCACCGAGACAGTGACTCAATATGAACAAAAATCATCACAGAAGATCACCACAGCCATATATGTATATTAGTAGGTCTGCATGCCAATTGTGTTTATAACTGCTACTAGAAGGCCACATACTGAACTATAGAAAACAAAATAAGCAGGTAGGGTTTAATCATGGCAAAACCTGGAATGCTTGCAACTGCAACTATAATGCACAAAGACTGTCTTAAAAACAAGATGTTTATGGCCATTCAACAAATCAATTAAGTCTGATAGGGAAGTAATTGTTGGTCTTTGTGAGGTCTAGACAATCAATCTGGTACTACTGTAGCACAAATTAGGAATATAGTTGAGGGAGGAGAACATTGCCAAAAATGAATGCTATCACACTTTTCAAAATATGATTCCCAGTACAAAAAAACATCAACATAAGAGGATATGCAAATTGTGTATTAAGTCACTACAATATACACAATACTTAATGGGGAGGAGACATCTTGCATCAATCACAGGTTTATTTTAGGTCAGGAGTAGACTAAAGCTGAAGTGAGACTCCTTTCACAATGTCTATTACAACATTTTCTATTACCATTGCCAACTACATAAAGACTAGTACTGGTCTTGTGGTGCCAAGGTTGCTTTGGATAGGCATTGTGTTATCTTTAGTAATGAGCCTTGCTTGTCTCTTTGGGATGACAAGTGCCAAATTATTTATATATATATATATATATATATATATATATATATATATATATATATATATATATATATACACATACATATACACACTCACCTAAAGGATTAGGAACACCTGTTCAATTTCTCATTAATGCAATTATCTAATCAACCAATCACATGGCAGTTGCTTCAATGCATTTAGGGGTGTGGTCCTGGTCAAGACAATCTCCTGAACTCCAAACTGAATGTCAGGATGGGAAAGAAAGGTGATGTAAGTAATTTTGAGAGTGGCATGGATGTTGGTGCCAGACGGGCCGGTCTGAGTATTTCACAATCTGCTCAGTTACTGGGATATTCACGCACAACCATTTCTACAGTTTACAAAGAATGGTGTGAAAAGGGAAAAACATCCAGTATGCGGCAGTCCTGTGGGCAAAAATGCCTTGTTGATGCTAGAGGTCAGAGGAGAATGGGCCGACTGATTCAAGCTGATAGAAGAGCAACTTTAACTGAAATAACCACTCGTTACAACCGAGGTATGCAGCAAAGCATTTGTGAAGCCACAACACGCACAACCTTGAGGCAGATGGGCAACAACAGCAGAAGACCCCACCGGGTACCACTCATCTCCACTACAAATAGGAAAAAGAGGCTACAATTTGCACGAGCTCACCAAAATTGGACAGTTGAAGACTGGAAAAATGTTGCCTGGTCTGATGAGTCTCGATTTCAGTTGAGACATTCAAATGGTAGAGTCAGAATTTGGCGTAAACAGAATGAGAACATGGATCCATCATGCCTTGTTACCACTGTGCAGGCTGGTGGTGGTGGTGGTGTAATGGTGTGGGGGATGTTTTCTTGGCACACTTTAGGCCCCTTAGTGCCAATTGGGCATCGTTTAAATGCCACAGGCTACCTGAGCATTGTTTCTGACCATGTCCATCCCTTCATGACCACCATGTACCCATACTCTGATGGTTACTTCCAGCAGGATAATGCACCATGTCAAAAAGCTCGAATCATTTCAAATTGGTTTCCTGAACATGACAATGAGTTCACTGTACTAAAATGGCCCCCACAGTCACCAGATCTCAACCCAATAGAGCATCTTTGGGATGTGGTGAAACGGGAGCTTCGTGCCCTGGATGTGCATCCCACAAATCTCCATCAACTGCAAGATGCTATCCTATCAATATGGGCCAACATTTCTAAAGAATGCTTTCAGCACCTTGTTGAATCAATGCCACGTAGAATTAAGGCAGTTCTGAAGGCGAAAGGGGGTCAAACACCGTATTAGTATGGTGTTCCTAATAATCCTTTAGGCGAGTGTGTATATATATTTATTGTCAGAAATGCCAGGGGCAACGACCCGGCCGGGACGCCGTGAGGGATCGGATGTGGGTCTGCGCCCACCCTGGATCACGTGGGGGCCGCCTTCCTGGTTGCTTTGGGGCCACGGGTTAAGGGCATGGAAGCCCCACCCTGCAGGGGCCCGTGGTCACCGCCAGGAGGCGCCCCAATGCCTTGGGGACCTGTTCCCTCAGCACTTCCGCCACACCAGGAAGTGCTGGGGGGAAGATTTAGAAGGGCACCCGGAGAGCTGCCGGGAGAACAGCCGGCACTTCCACCACGCTGGGGCGTGGCCAACGAGGGAATGCCGGGAGCCACCTGGAGCTCGTCTGGGAGAGAATAAAAGGGGCCGTCTCCCTTGATTCAAGGCTGGAGTCGGGTGGAAGCAGAACAAGGCACGAGAGAGGTATGGAGGCAGCCCGAAGAAAGGCATTGTGAGGCCAGGATTGAGTATTGGGGTTGTGTGCACTATTTGGGCTGGGTCTGAGTGACCAATATTTGTAAATATAATTGTAAATAAAACGTGGTGGTTTGAAAACAACAGGTCCGCCTGTCTGTGCCCGGGTTGGCTCCAGAATATATGTATATACATACATACATACACACTCATCAGTCAGCTCCTATGGTCCAGAAAAATCACAGGAACAAGGTCACATTTAGTTCTCTCTTGGACTCTTGTTTGCTTGGAATTCCAACTAATGGAAACAAGAAGGCTTTTTAACTGAAGAATGGAAACTACAGCTATCACTTGGCAGATGTCACAAAGCAGTGACATACAGAATATCATGTCTGTGTAAGATTTTGGCCAGTCTTTTCCAAAAATATATTTGAGGCATACTTTTTCCCCCATTGTTACTCTACTTGATATTTTAAATATGAGAATATGGCTAAAACAGAATGGTCAGTAACAATGTGGGCAAGGCAAAATATCCGGCAAAATTTTAATTAATGCATGCAGAAGTTTACTTCATTTGTTATCAGTTTTGACAAGGTTAAATTATGAGGTTACTTACATTTTATGTTTAATTTCAGTCTAAAATGCCTTTCAGAAGATGCTATGCTAATTTGCCCCAGTGTCTATCTGTACTTGTAATTTAAGATAACTAATTTGGCATTAGCAAAGAGTTTTTTTTTTTTTTTTTTAACATAACGTGTGCCATCACCTCTATTATTGACTTCTCAGTACCTATGTAATGCAACACTATTTTTTTCTCTGGTTGATAACTATAACAAATGTGCACAAGCAGTGCAGAAAAGGACTGAAAAATAAATGAATGCTGCTTAACGAACACAATCTGAATTGTCACGGTATCCTGTTCCCAGCAAGCATGCTGTAGAAATTCTGAACACAGCATCAAAGAAACAAATAGGAATACATGAATGAGAACTGGGATTATCCAAGTGTTTAGTCATGGCAGAATTAATCCAAAGCAGATGCAATCAAAAATGAACAGTCACATAAAACTCCAGTCTAATCATAGGCCTCAAATCTGGAGTTCAATGTACATAAAATAAAGCAAAAATTAGGAATACTCCAATCTGGTATTTTCCAGGGTGATACCGATCACCATTTTTCATGTCATTTGATCAGGCAATTTCAATACCGATTCAGATTTTTTTTCCTTTATCCACATAAAAAGAAAAACTTTTTACGCTATGCTATTGCATAACCAGACACAAAGAAGCCTTATGTCCTATATTAAAATGTATTTTTATAATCAAACTATTGGCCACATGCCTTAACTGTTCATTTTTTATTAGCAAAATGAATTTCAGCAGGCTTATTGTTCAGTGACCATAAAATACTAAGATACAATTTCCATAAAATACATACTTTAATAAAATATGTACAAAAATATTTATCCATAATACATATGACATAAGAAAATAAAATGCTTCTCCTAATTACAAGCTGTAATATTGTTTCATTTTTGTCTGTAACGTGAAACAAACCTTAATTAAAAAACAAAATTTAGTTTTCACCATTTCTCTAACAAATATCTATGCAGATATATTCTCACACAATCTACTAACCGATATTGGCAATTAAACACTGCTTAAATGTAAATATACACACACTTATACATTTAAATCTTTTAAAATCATTAATTACACTACCGCTATTTGCTGTTAAAATATACATATACTATACTTAAACAGGTGTGTTTTTTATTCCTTCAGTGTATCAGCCAGACATTGCAATTCTTGAGTTGTGAATAATAAAATATGGAATACCATTAAATTATGCAGTATTTGTTTTTTACCAAAACTTATGCAAACAAAGCAACAAATAATAAATACAGCACAAATCTTTAAGAAAACCCTACTGTTTAATAAACAGCAATTTCAACTTTGTCTTTATCTTTTCTTTTTCCAACCATAATCTACTACATTTTAAGCAAGCTCGCTGTCCAAATTAAAGGTGTGCCCATTTTAAAGGGCAAAATAAAAGGTCTGAATTCTTTAAAGTAGCTTTTATTGCCATTTGTCTATTTGCACAGGATGACTTCTCCCATTACTTTTTCCCCGTTTATTACTCTATTTAAGGTAATGGATAATATACCAATTGCTTTTCCTTTACTGATAAAATAAGCCTCCACTCCTTACTCTTTGTTTACACAGCAGGAGATTTGCTGCAAAAGGAAAAAACAAAAAAGGACATGCACCACCATATTACCTTGCATAAAGGAGCACTGCAACAAATATACTGTAAAGCTCAGAAAAGCAGGGGATGAAAAAAAAAATTTTTTTGATGACCAGACTTTTTACCAATCAGGTCTTTTTTTTGGTGAAAATCATCCGATTCTGATCGGTGACTAACCGATTAGGGCATCCCTAGCAAAAATGAATAAACAAAAACCAAAACAGACACAAAAACACCAAAACATGATTTTAGCCAGCCCCAATCCTTACCTGAGATTTAACAGATGAGTCAACAGGTCTCTCCTTTTCAGGGGATAAAGTTTGGAAGACAAAGTTCCTAGTGTTGCGAGGTGCATTAGGATTAAGATCAGAAATGGAAGCCAGCTTCTGTAGGACCTCCTTAGGCTGACTCAAAAGTGACCCAGTCTTTATCTAAATATAACAGCGGAAAGAGACAAAAGACAGAAATTGTTAACAAAGAGTTAAAAAAAAAAAAAAGACAAAAACGTAGCATCTGAGCCAGAAATGAATCAGGGAAGAGTATCTTGTGGATGTCGTAAACTGACCCGAGATAAGGCAACTGGTTTCTCAAAAGGATTCCGAGTCACAATTTTCTTTTGTTTGGGAAGTATCACATTGGAATCTAAAATAGGGAGCACACATGGCACATTTTAGTTTAATATCCTCATCCCAACAATGATGAGGATACACCCCCCCCAGTTTTTCAGTTTCTGCACAGAACCATTCAGCTAGAAATCATTACCTTTCTTCTGCAACACTCTGGCTGTAAACTTCTTGGCTAGTTTCATGAATTGGCTGTCCTCTCCAAGCTTATCTTCGTCATCATCTGACCCTGCAGTTTTCAACTGGGAATTAAAAAAAAAAAAAGGGGGCCCGGTCAATTCCACTTCTTACAGGACACAAGTCTAGTTTTTTTTTTTTTCCTCTTCTTTACAATGCCTTATGCTCACCTGCTCTTTCAGCCACTGCTCTCTCTCAAATCGCTCCTTTCTCCACTGCTGTTCAGTCTCTCCACCTTCTTCCAGCAACTCCTCTTCTTCCGAATCTCTGTGGAAGAGGTCCATTTGAGACACATCATCTGGAAGGAGAAAAAAAAAAAAAGATAGCTTTGCTTTTGAAAAGGAATGGGATGGTTGAAGCATACTCTTGACAGAATGAGCATGAACAGTACAGAGAGGAGGGAGGGATCCTATGAGTCCCCAAGCAAAGGAAAATGTATATTACACCTGCATCTGTATAATGTAAATATTTACAATATTTGAGGATCTGAGTGTCTTATTTTGAGTGCTTTGTAGCACCTGTATTTAACACCAGAACTTTATTTCTCTTATAATAGCAGAACTGGGTGAAGGGTTACAACATGTTTTCTTTCTTGTTTGGCGGACACCTCTATCCAAGGTGACTTACAACAATCAAATTACATTTCTTTTGCTTTTCCAAATCGAGCACGAGCAGGTGAAGTTGTTTTTGCTTTATACAATTTCTTGTATTAGGAGTTTGTTAGTTTTTGTATACTCCTTGGGATCAGAGTGCACAGTCACCCATTTTACCATGCCCCTGGAGCAACTGCAGGTTAAGTGTCTTGCTGAACAGCCCAGCAGAGTAGGGTCTCCTTTGGCAGTAACGGGGAATCAAACCGGCATCATTCCGGATACTGATGCAGATCCTTAGTCTCAGAACCACGACTCTGCCCTTCCTCATGATCACACAGCGACAGTAGCAGAATTTGAACCCATGACCTCAGGATTTGGAGTTCAAAACCTTAAGCACTACACCACATGGGTTAAAGTGGCTTAAAGTCTCCAGACCAACTTACCAATATTCTTCCATCTGAATCGCCTTGCTCTTCCAGGTCCATCAGTGTGCAAATCCCCATCAGCCAGGTAGCGCTCCTGATAAAAACGCAGGCGTCTCTTATCCTCATCCAACAACTGCTTCCTACAAGATGAGATAAAATAATATGAGAGACTGCTCAGAGGAATTATTATATACTGTATGTATGTATGTGTGTATATATATATATATATATATATATATATATATATATATATATATATATATATATATATATATATATATATATATATATATATATATATATATATATATATATATATATATAAACAGACATAATCTTCAAACCACATTCCCAACCTCACATGCTAGACTCATGAGTAATAAAAGGCATGCCTATTTCCAACATAATCTGCACCTACAGCAGCATGGTTATTTACATCATAGCAAAAATAAGACCATTATTTCTCCTTCCTCGAGAGTTTCTCCTTGTAGAAGTGCTGCTAATCACGATCAGAAAACATCACTTAGAAGACAAAGAACTATGCCATGATAATGGCAAGAACCTTTAGAAGCCGTGATAACAAATCACAAATGGGAGTTCACTTTCTACAGCATTAAAAGCCAATTTGTATTATGGACATCTAAATTGTCAAATGTCATCTGGAGCAAGAAATATTGTGCTGCCCAAAAGATAGAAAGGTTTAAGTAAATATGGGATTCGACTTTGAACAAAGGAGAATTTAAGGTCACACACGCGAGAGCAAGAATAAAAAAATAAAAAAAACTGTGGTATTTTAGCTTATTAAGCCCAACAATCAGTAGACTTAGTGGAAAGTGCAATATTTAAAAAAAGGCTACAGGTTGACACCGGAAGTGAATCCTGAAACCACAACTTTGAGAGAACAAGACATATGCTTCATCAAATGTGACAAGCCACCTTCTTTACTAAGACTTAACTTGTGTAACATTATCTCTAATCCATCCGATGAAAGAAAATGGGCAAAGTATAATTGTCAGCGTTGTTCTATGTTCATGTTTTGCAAATGTAAAATATTACCTAGTATCACTGCGCACATAATGAACATGTGGGGTGACTAAAAGATGCATCCATTTTCAGCTGATATTTATATATATACTGCAAAGAGTTACCCAGCTAGCAAGGAGAAGCCTGGACCAAAACTGGTACAGGTCAGGTTAAGAGTTAGGCATGGTCTACAGCAAAATATATTGCCCACACTTGCAATGGTAGTACAATTTGCAAAAGAATATACCAGAAAGATAGAGGGAAGCCTATCTTGTATCTGCCAGAGGGTGCAAACCAAATAATCACAGGGATAGATAAGTAAAGCTAGGTCTGGAAATTTAAGACATTGTTCCCCCCCATAAAGTGAGATCTAGAAGTCCTGGCATAAGGCATGGTACAGCACACAGTCCAAGACTAGAAAGAGGGGAGCCACCGTGGCATTTTAAAATCAAGCAGCCCAGACATTTCACAAGACATGCAAGTCTTTAAAGGCTTCTGTCACCAAGTCCTTTGCTTGTTTGCTGTGCCATCTAGTGGCCAAACTGTCCAATTACTTTTCTTTACATGACCTACATTCATATGCTATGATGATTTGAATGGTAACCACTTGTTATGTCAAACCTTCTTGTTTTCTTCTATACACATAAATTTCTGGTTGGAATTTTGGAAGACCGCCAAGGTAGCAGCAAATATGTTTCTTATTCCTCACAAAAGGCAATCCTCACTATGAATGTGACCACCCTTTTTAACATTAACCAAATTTAAAAAAAAAAAAAAAAACCTTAAGGAATTATGAATTGAGAATGGTTATTGTTTGTTATATTTATCTACTGAGCTTCTGTGAAGAGCTAAATTTTCCCTCTTGGGACAAGTAAAGTAGCATCTAAAGATTCCCTATTGCTTTTAAGGGAAATTGCTATGTTCCCACATTATTTGTTATTTATGCACAGTGTTACAGCTTTGTATATGTGACCTACCAATACAAGTATTTGACAAGAGCCCAATCCCACCCTTTGAGCCAACTGTGTACTTGTATCCTGACAGCAACATTCCCCTGCTTCCACCAGTGAGAGCTGTGAGCGCAGAGATAGACAAGAACCACAAAATATATCAACAAAGGGTTCCAAGCAGAAGTATACCCACATAGTACTCACATGTGAATCTTGTTAACCTGATCCTGCAGTTCTTCATCTGAAGGTAGTTCTTCATCAATAGCTTCTTCCTCATATTCATCCCATTCTGCTCGATCATCTTCATCTTCACTGCCCACTTCACTTCCTGACAGTTCAGCTTCATCTTCCAGAAAGTCTTCTAGCTTCCTGTTGGGAGAGAGTCATAGCTGACTAAAATGTGAAGATTACCAAAAACACTAGATGCACTAGAATATCCTATAATTTTAACTCATTTGGGAAGAATCAAAAAAAAAAATGTGGCTAAAATTCAAAGCTGAAAATGCACTTCCTTTGGCGCTAATATGCAGTATTTCTTAATAGTACCACATACTTTTGAATTTAGGTTTTTGCAGCTCTATTCTCTCCTGTAAGAGATTATTTTTAAATGTTGTTATCACCACCATCATTTGGGCATGAAATCCAGCCACCAATCAAATACTGCATTATTAAATAGAACCTCAGATATTTAATGGCTGCTTACATCTTCTTCCGAACACCATTCCGTCGGGCATAAATATCCTCCTCATCTTCATCATCATCCTTTCTAGCATCATTCTCACCTTCACTTTCCTCCTTAAGCAAAACCAAAGAAACAGTTAAAAGCTATGGTAACTACTGTATATATTCTGAAGACAAAAAAAATTTTTGACTGCTTTACCTCCTCTGTTCCTGTACTGCCCACATCAGTTAACAGCTGGAATTCACAATTCTCATCCCCTTCTTCTTCTTCTTCTTCATCATTCCTAAAAGTACACAAAAAGGTGCCTTGATTATTTTCACCTATGAAGAGCTATATATCATTTCAGACTCTCATGTTCCCTTCTGAACAAACTCACCTCTTACAGGTAGCCCCTTCTAAATGTGATTTTTGTGTATCCTGGGAAGGCATTTTGAGAGCTGGTGAGGACAAGCTACAAGAACCATCTAGAAAACAGACAAGGGAAAGCAGATTAACAGGAAAATAAAATCTGCCATCAGTAATCTACAGAACATTGGAATGTTAAATCTTGTCACTATCACTGTGCCAAAATAAAATATCGCCTGGTGAGGACAAGAATGATTCCTTTATCCAATAGTTAATCTTGAATACATACATAGTTTCTGTCTCAGTGTGATAATCTGGGTAGACATTTCAGCCAAGTGAAAAAAGGCTGTAACTGCAGAATAATTTATGTCTTAAGTAGAAATCTTTAAATTAAATATGCCAATAAAAATCCATCAATCCATTTTTCAAAACCCAATTAGTCCAACGTAAGGTAACAGGGAATTAGAGTATATCTCTGCAGGATTGGTAACAACACAGGTACCAGCTCTAGAAAGGACCAAGGTGCAATGCAGAAAACATGGAGTCAAATATCCACCCCATCCCACCCTTACCCGCTCGCTACACCTTATATCAAGTTAATTTAAAGACGGCATTCAATCTACAATGCATTATCTTGCTATGTCAGGGAAAACTGGATGCTGGGGTTACGTGCAAATGCCACATAGATTTGCTGAACTGGGAACTCCACAGCTATGGCGAAACAGCACTAATCATCACATCATCCAACAATAACATCAGGTAAAAAATTTACTTACAGAATGCATAAGAGTCAGGCATTTGCAAGAAGATCCCAAAAATAATGCAAGTAAAAAAAAAATCAAGACAATGACATATCCCAACAAAGAATAGCACAATATCAAAACCTGACTAGAAAGATGCAAAATCTGAAAAGAATGGTTCCATACATTAAGTGGTTGGTATGGTCAAAGGGAGACAAAAGTGGAAAAGAAGTTTCATTGCCTGTTCAACAAATTAGGCAATGAGGGAGGAACCATCTTCCAAAATCCACAGAACAAGTAAGGGGTTTTCACTTCTTCTACAACTCTAAGGTGTGCTAAATGCACACTATTTAAATATAACAGTGTTTGGATATCTTTACATTTTTTTGCTCAACAGCCTGAAATCATCTATCCATCCAGTTTCCTTACAGCCAATCAGATTTTTTTAACCTGCATTTAACTTTTTTAGAATCAATATATGGAAAAATTAATGAAGATGTATTAAAAATAAGAAAAAAAGCATTAGATTTTTATTATTAGTAATGTATATTAGTTATAGTGTAATCAATTGCCTTCCACATCACAAAGAAGGTCAACAGTCCTAAAGCTGTGTTCAAAAATGACAGTATAACAATAAAAAACAGCTGCTCCTGTAGGATCTGTCGGTTTTTTTTTCTTGAGTAAATAATTATTCATTTGGACTATGGATGCACTGAATTTTTACCCATTGAAAATATTCTACTACAAACAGAAAGATATGTTACATTAGGTATTCACTCAAATGAGTTAAAATGTTCGACCTTTTGGCCAAATGTGTGACATTAATTTAAACAATCAGAGCTTAAAAACAGTGTGGATCTGTATGACTTGCCAGCCAAGGAACAGACAAGGCCTTCCAACAAGCTATTTCCACTCACAATTTGTAAGATTTTAGCTATTTATTCATGTATCAATTTTCATTTCATTTGTATGTTTTCTTTTTGCAAATGTGTTGTCTTTGAAAAGAATGACTTTAAAAAACTTTTCATCAGCTTATTGTTTTATAATAATTCAGTTTACTTGAAGGCCATACGGTAAAGTGAAATTGATTTCATTTAGGACTTATGCAATGGTACAAAATACTTCATACAAAAAATGGTATTCTGTATTTGGTATTTAGCCCAGTGTTTTCTAAAATTATGGTTCAGTCCAGAATTTTCATTTCAGTGCAACATTAATTTCAAGCATAGTAACAGCCACCCTCAAAATGTGGAAGGTAAATGGCACCACCGATGCCTTGTCTAGAGCAACTCATTCCTTCAAAACAAAAGACCAAACAAGGAGTAGACTGATCATAGATTCCTCCGAGAATAGAATGGAAACTTTAAAGGATTTCACAACAATATCCAGCTCTATTCTCAATTGAATCCTGGGTAGTCATTCAAGGAAAGCAAATCAAAGTAGAATTCCTAAAGCTACACAGATAAAGGTTATTATGACCTAATTAAACCTCTCTCTATTAAATATATATATTATATTATATAAATATAATATAAATAAAACCATTTCAGGTGACTACCTGTTGAAGCTCATCGAGAGAATGCCAAGAGTGTGCAAAGCAGTAATCAGAGCAAAGGGTGGCTATTTTGAAGAAACTAGAACATAAAACACGTTTTCAGTTATTTCACCTTTTATATTTAAGCACATAACTCCACATGTGTTCATTCATAGTTTTGATGCCTTCAGTGAGAATCTACCAATGTAAATGGTCATGAAAATAAAGAAAACACATTGAATGAGGAGGTGTGTCCAACCTTTTGGCCTGTATATATATATATATCTTTCTATATCTACATATCTATCTATATCTATATAGCTCTCTCTCTCTATATCTACATCTCTCTCTATCTATATCTATAGTGGCAGTAGGGGGCGCTAGTGCTCCCTTGAACCCTCAGGTACAACTCCAGACACCAGGTAAAAGTCCAAGACTTTTTATTTTTTTCCACAGTGCACCAAGCACCTTCCACACTACTCATACAAAACACTACTAACTATAATAAACACAATAAACTCTCTCCTCTCCCTCCCAGAACAGCTCGTTGTCTGGAGTGAGGCACTGCCCTTTTATAGCCCCTGACCCGGAGGTGTTTCTGTCCCAACAGTCCACAGTTCCTTGTTCCTTCCGGGTCAGGGCAATCAGTCCTTTACTTCAACCCGGGAGCACGTCGTTCCTTCCCGTCATATGACTGTGACGTTCTCCCGGGTCATAAGGCACAAAAGAGCCCATAAGCCCTCCCACAGCGACTCCTGGTGGCCCCCAAGGTATCCAGGAGGGCTGCGTAAAAACATTACATAGTCCATAAGGCCCTGCTGGAACTCGGGGCACGATCCTGCTGTCGGGAGAGCTCCTCAGTCAAAAAAATGTTCGTTTTAAACAGTGTTTGTAGACTGGCCATAGCTACTGTAGGGGGTCTCGAAACAGTTATTTAAAGAGTGCCATTGAATCTCAATGTACCTTAGGTACTCATTATAATGCAAATGTTAACCTCACCAATCCCCTTCTTTTATATGTAGTGTCACATAATTCAAAAGCGGGGGAACACTGGGGATTTCACTTATTAGTTCAAAAACTCACACCCAAGTCAATATCCTCAACTTTCATGTACCCTAACAACTGAGGTACAACTTTGTACCAAATTATTAATCAATGCCAATGAAATGAAGTGTACTGCTTTGGCAGTGGCATAATGCAGACTCTGTTAAGAACAACCCCATCTGATACCTTAAAATATGTGCTGTTAACAAACAGAACGTATAAATACAAATATGCTGATTTGAATTAACATTTGCATAGACAAGTATACTAGTAGAGAATTCTTACCAGCCACTTCAAACTTTTTGTCAGCACTGTCTTCATTGCATGAACTTGGCTCCTCAGAAGAGAACTTCCCAGAACACAAGCCTAAAAGCTCTTCCATATTCTCATCTTCTGTAGAACATTCCTTATTTCTGTCCTCTTCTTCATCCTGAGTATTAAACTTCCCAGAGCATAACCCAAGTAGCTCCCCCATGTTCCTATCCTGTGTACTACATGCCTGATTCCTCCTGCCTTCTCCTTCAGGAGTGAGAAACTTTCCAGAGCACAAATCAAGCAGCTCTCCCATGTTTCCATCTTGGCTGGTGGGGTGCTTGTTTTTTAGGTCCGCTGTTTTTTGAGATTGAAAATTTCCAGAGCAAAAGCCAAGTAGTTCAATCATATTAGTGTCCATTGCATTCTCATCTAGGCTGTCGAGTACTAGCTGGTGCTTACGTGGGTATTTAGTCAAGGTGCTGGTGCCACGAGAGCCAACATTAAGAAAGCCATCAGCATCTAGAAGCTGGCTTTGTGTCTCTTCCTCTAGAGAGAAACGAAATAGTGATTCTCCATCTCCTAGAGGACAATCCTTAGCTTCTGGAGAAGCAGTGTAGAGATCCTGAGAGTCCTCAACAGGAAGTGAAGGTTCCGACAGCTTACCAGAACTCTTAAACATAAAGAAAAAGAGAGTTACACACAAAAAACTTCACTGCAGAAAGGCAGACGTACTGTATCTGTTCAGCACACCCGCTGCAAGAAAAAAAGCAAAAAAGGTCTAACCTTTGAAGCAGAATTTAAGAAACTGGCCCTGAACAGTCCTGGAGATGGAGATCGAAAGCCAGAGACAAGAGCTCCTCTGCAACCTTGTTTGCTAATTGGCTGGTATGATGGAATCATGGATCCTATCAGTTCAAAGCTGCTGTTATGGCTGTTTTCTTTTTGGACAGAAGGAAATGAAGAATCTTCTTCTGAAACAGGTGCAATGTCCACATGAAAGACCAGGACAGGAAGAAGGGGGAAAAAAAGCATAGCTTACTTTTATTTCCTACTATTTATGGCACTATAAATTGAACATTTCTTTCTCATAAAGAACAGATGCAAATGTCTTGATCTAGGGAAACTAGTAAAGAGGTTTTTTAGAATTGGTCTCCAGCACTTCCTGATAAAAGATCTAGATGTGCTGTTTCACAATTTGCTGCACCTTTCTCACTCAAATGTAATCTTATGCTTTAAGTTATAATAAGAATACTCTAACTTGCCTCTTTTATTTATATATTTGAGGATTTGGGCATTAAAGTCCTTCTTGTTGAGGTGAGGCACATCGAAAAGTTCTACTTACACGGTTAGTCTGCTTTATATGCAGTTTCTTTTTTAAAATTGTGACAAAGTACGCCAAAACTACGTTATAAGTGCCCTTGTCACTTATAGATGTCAGAAAAGGCAAGTACACAGTTAAAATGCTAAACTCACCTGCTTTGCCATTGTCTGCTCCAGAATGCCTCACTTCTTCACCTTCAGGATCCCTAAAGATACAGAATTACTTTAAGAACAGATGATTGACAAAATAATTAAAACAGTGGAAGATGATATGGGGTTTCATGAAAGTTTAATAATAACCTACAAATTCTGACATCTGTTCATGTGCTAAACAAACAGATAGATCTGAAAGTCACTATATAATAAATAGCTAGATAGACACAGGCAGTGTGGTCTCTTGTCTTTGCATTTTTACCAAGCTTTTTTCAAACCTAGCACCTCCTTCCACATGTCACAATATTTAAGCTCACCCTGCATGGGAACAGGAGCCATTGAAAAGTAGCAGAGTGCCATCAGAGATGTGGGTACTAGGAGGAGGCTCTGTAGCCACTGCAACAGCTACATTGCTCAGCTTCTTTGCTTCAACTTCTTCATCGTCTTCACTTCCCTCTTTCTCCTCACCCTGTCTTAGTAAAAAGTCAGCATCCTGTCAGAACAAAACAGGAGAACGGATTGCATAATTGCATAGTTTTTATTTAGCATGCAACATCCAGTAAATGGTCAGATAACATGAAACTCAATTAATATGATCAAATTCCCATAATAGGCTGTAAAGTGGACCAAATGATGAAAAAGAAAATGATATATTTGAGAGCTCCAAAGAGAAAACAGAATAAATATATATATATATATATATATATATATATATATATATATATATATATATAATGTGTGTTTGTGTTTACAGCCTGGAGGATGCAACTCTGGAGATTTCAGAATGAAAGCTATGCTAAATGCAGTGGAGTGCAGTAAAAGCCACAAAAAGGTAACAGCAGCTCAAGACAGTCAAAGGTATTTACCCCCCTTCCGTTTTATGTACTAAACCAGGACCAAACTAATTACCTGATCTGTCCAAGGGGTATGAAGGAAGCCACATACTGTATGCACACTTACTAATAAATGTAGAGTTTGAGGTGATTTAGTATAAAGCATTATATCAAGTAAATAAAAATATCAACTTAATTTTTACAAAACAATTATTTTACTTGGAAGGAATTAACTACTGATAAATAATAATAACAATACTAGATTTTATTTATGTAGCACCTTTTCCATGCTTATAATTTAAACAAATATCAAAAGTTACTATGGCCTGCGGTGGGCTGGTGCCCTGCCCGGGATTGGTTCCTGCATGGCGCCCTGTGCTGGCTGGGATTGGCTCCAGCAGAAACCCCGTGACCCTGTGTTAGGATATAGCGGGTTGGAAAATAACTGACTGACTATGGCACAATTGAACACTCCTGCAATCAAGTAGGTTGAGATTTCAGAAATGTCTATAGGCATTTGACGACCATATAAATTCAATAAAAAAAAAAAAAAAAGAATGCTCACTTCCTCCTCTTCTCCCTCAGACTCTTCTGTCATTTCTTCTTCCTCTTCATCTTCCAAGCACTCTTCATTATTCATCTTATCAAATTCCATTCTCTTCCGTCTTTCCTCCTTCCTGCGCTGAGCCATGGCTTGCTGGAGTTGTGACTTCAATAAAACCAACTTCTCACCTGGAAAAAGATAAAGAATTCAAAAACACCATTATGTTTTCAACAGGATGCAGAATCTTAAGCAGTGAACAAAGAAAAGGAACAAGTCCTGCTCAGAAACCAAGAAGAGGATACAAAAAGGAGTAGAAATAGGATAGGAAAATAGAAAGATGGATGAGCGTAAGCAGAATTGGAAGCAATCAATCATGAAAAAACAAAAACACCAAGTCACAGAAGCTAGCATTGCAAACCATAGAGAAAGAAATATAAAAAGGCAGCCAGCCCAAATACTGTAAAAGATTACTACAGTGAACCACCTCAAAACAATTTTCAAAAATGAACTGCCTAGATAGATCTGTTAACATATACATTGTCCCGACAACTACCTGGCTTGCTGTGGCCAGTCATTAATCCACTCTCCCCTGTCAGATTCACAGAAACAGTATCTGCCTTGAGTTCCTCTTTTCCGTCTGGCCCAACCTCCTTACGCACAACACTGAGCTGAATGGTAGAATCTGCCCGTGCCTTTACTGTGGGCTGGACATGGCGAAGAAAGCGTTCCTTCAGGGCCTCCAGGTCTAGAAAAAGAAATGCATGGAATTACTCTTGGCCACAGTGCGACTCTTAGTCATTACATGTGGTCATAGCCAAGAATATATCATACCACCCACCTGGATTTACACTTGATACATCCAGATTCACAAAAGCCCCATCATCGGCACATAACCTTGGTGTTGGTGGTGGTGCAACACCCAGCTGCTTTAGTTTTTCCAGTTTGTTCCTGAGTGATTTGGATTGGCGAACAGATAGAATCTCTGCATTAGCTTCCTTCCGAGTACAGTCCGGCAAATGTGAAATGGCTGTGGATGCCGTCTCAGTCGATACTTCTGATCTACATGGTTCAGACAAAGCCTCTGCAGATCCATCTTCTGTTGTCGAGTTAGTGCTGCCATTCAGAGGCTGCAGAGCTGTGTTTTCACTTCCCACAGGGAGATTGTCAGAAGGAGTCTCCAGCTTTGTTTCATTATCTAGCTTCTCTTCAGTTACACATGGCTGATATTTATTTGATCTGCCAAAAGTAAAAAAAAAAAAAAAATCTAATGTGCATTGCAGTATAATAGTTACATGTTTCCACAAATGTACAACAGTATATTTAAAAGAAGTTTTATCCAGTATTAAAATTTAAAAGTAAATTTGAAAAATGCATTAACTACACTTTAATCCAGCCTTTATGTGTTGCTTGTATATACACTCAAATGGAGATGTATAAAATCTTTCTTTTTTAATTCACTAATGTACTGTGTCAGGAGAATCGTCCTTACTTGATCAACGACATAGCATTGCCCTGGTAGGTTAACCGTGGCCGTTTCTTGAAGAAGTCATGGATTGTTTTGGGCTCTGGAAGGTGATACCCTAAACCCAAAGCTGATTCTATTGGAAGGGAAAAACAAGAGATATGGAGAAACAAAATTTATCAATTACATGAGGCCAAAATGGGCACTAAGAAAAAATACCAGCACTACCTACCTCGCACCAGCCTCTGGCTCTCACTGTGCAGCTGTCTAATAGCTTCCTTACTAACACGAGCTGCCTTCCGCTCCTGCAGGAAAAAGGGCAAAAAGAAACTCAGTTGTACCAACCATTATTTGTACACTCTTCTGCAAAACATGGCACTACAGCGCAGATCATATACAATAAACAAAATAGAATTCTTAGATGACCAGTTTGAAAACTTGAATCCCTGCATGTAAGGTTTACATATTCTTGTCCACAAAAACAGCAACATCATCGCTACAGCAGTTCTTCTGTAATGATCTAAGAGACACATACTACTTGTTTTTAAAAACACACTCACCGTTCTCTTCTCTTTCACTTCTTCAAATTGCTCTCCTTCAGAGTTCAAATGTTCCTAGATACAGAAAGAATGCAGATTGCATTTGGGAATATCACTTTAAATTGCAGTCAAAAGACTTTGTCCCGTTAAAGTGTGATAAAAGATATTTTTAAGCTAAGATGGCTCACCTGATCCTGCTCGTCCTCTTCTTCTCCTTCATTCAGACCAGTGTCAAACAGGTCGTCATCTCTGGCAAGACAGCTACTCTCATGGACTGGTTGGCTTTCCTAAGAGCAACAAAGAGAACATTTCACAACATGAATTAATCTTGAAACACTTTCAAATAAATCAGAAACATTTCCCCTCAGTGTTTTCACCTCATCATCATCTTCATCAAACAGAGTTTTGTTTTGTTGAGATCGGCTAATTTTGGCAACCTTATCCTTATATTTTTTCTTCTTGGAATTACATAAGTCTCCTTCCATCTCTCCGGACTCATTCTCATCCTCAGTTTCACTGTCTACTCGACTAATTCTCCTTGTAGGCTTGCGGTGCTTTCCCTCCTCTTCTTCCTCCTTCTCCTCCTCCTCACTGGCAGACTTTAAGGTTAGACTATTTGCAGGTCCAGTCTTCTGTTCCAATTCAGAATCACTATCACTGTCTGACAAAACATTTTTGCTCCGAAACTTTTTGTTGACTACAATTTCATCATCAGAATCTAGGAAACAGAAATCACACAAAAAATGTTTTATAATTAAATATATAAAAAATGTGTGCATTGTCTTCGAGGGGGTAACAGGTTTATTTTGGTTTTGATTGCAAAAAAGATTTACAGTACTGGGAAATATCTCATTGCAGGTTCAGTGTCAGGCAGTATTTTACAGGTCACTGAACCACCTTGTGTTCTACATTGCATACAGTAAATAACTACATTATGCAGAAGTGTAGGTTATTTTTTTTTCTACAAGCCATGATGGTAATATCTGGAGCACTAACACATTATTAGATCATGATACAAACCTGGTGCAGCCTGGACATCTGGGTGTTTTTCACGATGTCCTCGATCCTCTTCTTGTTGCTCTTCCACGGTCTTGCTTTCACCTTCACAGACATTTTCCGATAGGCCCTGAGAAGCACGCACCTCTGGTTACAAGTAGTAAACATGGAAGCCCCGTTTATGACAAGTACACTCACTGAAGGAAGGTGGGTCATCCGCGTCGAACACCACCAGATAAGACCGGAGGCCAAATGTCAGGAAACGAGAGCAAGCAAATTAATAATCTACACAGAGGGAGGGCAAAGTAGTGATACTGAAAAATTCCATAGGTTGCATTAAACGCTCATATTTAAAGAAGCTCATGCCGAGACCAGCTAGTAAAATAAAATCCACGAAGACAAGAAATAAGTAATAACTCGAATGCGCGCAATGCAGAAATATTTACAGTATACAACTGTTCCATATACAGAAATGCAAAACACGGCGAGAAACAACAACACCACAAACCCTAAAAATGACGAATATTTTCTTGCATACAATCTGACTCTTTATTGTCCACTCACGAGTCTCCGAACAAGAGCAAAAGCGAAGGCCTCAGCAGAGCGGCCATGATTAGTCACCACAGCGCCAGCTGTTGTGACGCTTCTCCCGCCTCTTTTCATATCAGAGAAGGTTAAGATCATCATAGCAGCAAACATGTTTATATATTTTCTACATAGTTCCACTATATATTCTAAATACATAGACTCCGAATGCTCCTTCTTGCGGGACGCCTCATATTTGAATAACTATTCCGGAAGAGCGACAGAAAGACTTACCGGCATTGTTGAATAAAAAATGATCTCAATGAGTTTTGTCACACTGTGCAAATTTTAGAAATGACATCTAAATCTTTAGTTCACCAAAAAAAAAAATCCCCCCCAAAAAGCGAACAGATTCGTGATCGCCACCTCCTCACAGCTCTCTCTGGCGTTCGCTTCCCTGATTAAAAGAAACTTCAATTTTCCGCGCGCCTACATGAAAACCCCGCCTAGATTATATTCTTTGCATATGATGCCCTGCCCAATATGTATTGGGTTCTACTCTAATGGGTTACTTGTCGTGTCTTTCAAAACTGAGGCCCGCCTCAACCGCTTTTAGTCCACATCTATTGGTTGACAATTCTGTCTCCTACGGCCGAGCCAGTAGTTAAGTGGCATGAAGACAAAACAAACGGAGAGGCTAGTCTGTGGAATTAGATTGCCAAAAGTTTGAGGGTTTGAAAAGGAACATAGCAACTTAGAAATGTCTCCATATACTGTATATTAGCTGCTGACCCATTGACTACTAGGAAAGCATCAAGGATTAGAACTTAGAACAAATGACTCAGTCATATACTTTCACCAGGTCACCAAAACAGACATGTAGTTCTTAATTACACTTTTTTCACTCAGAATCCTCAGCACCCCAATAGTAACTCTCATTCACTGCCTTTTACTTTAACGCTAATAGATTTTCTAACACTTGCCTTTATTTCAAATTGTTTTCCTATAAACCTTAAAAATACTTTTGACACACCTTTGTTAAACTATTTTGGAATTACAGATTTCTATCAATTTCTACAATGATCAAAAATCTACCCCCATCTGTTTAAATGTAGTTCTTCTTGCTGTTTAAAAATATGAATATAAAGTGATAAAAATATAATGAATCTGCTTTACTTACATGGTAAATAGATAGATAGATAGATAGATAGATAGATAGATAGATAGATAGATAGATAGATAGATAGATAGATAGATAGATTTGAAAGGCACTATATAATAGATAGATAGATAGATAGATAGATAGATAGATAGATAGATAGATAGATAGATAGATAGATAGATAGATAGATAGATACTTTATTAATCCCAAGGGGAAATTCACATACTCCAGCAGAAGCATACTGATAAAGAACAACATAAAATTAAAGAGTGATAAAAATGCAGGTGTAACAGACAATAACTTTGTATAATGTTAACGTTTACAAAGCCCCCAACCCCAGGGTGCAATTGAAGAGTCTCATAATGTGTGTGTGTGTATGAGTATAACGATCTCCTCAGTCTGTCAGTGGAGCAGGACGGTGACAACAGTCTGTCTCTGAAGCTGCTCCTCTGTCTGGAGATGATCCTGTTCAGTGGATGCAGTGGATTCTCCATGACTGACAGGAGCCACGGATGTCAAACTTTCCAGCTCCATGCCTACAATTGAGCCTATCTTCCTCACCAGTTTGTCCAGTCGTGAGGCGTCCCTCTTCTTTATGCTTCCTCCCCAGTACACCACCGCGTAGAAGAGGGCGCTCGCCACAACCGTCTGATAGAAAATCTCCAGCATCTTATTGCAGATGTTGAAAGACGCCAACCTTTTAAGGAAGTATAGTAGGCTCTGTCCTTTCTTACACAGAGCATCAATATTGGCAGTCCAGTCCAATTTATCATATCATGCACAGACATCTAAATTTGAATGTCAGACCTTCTATTGCACTTTTTTGTATGGAAATTAAAATCTTAGAAACAGCATTACGAAAAACTAGCAAAAAAAAGGCAATAAAAATGAAGAAGACTGCCAGCTCTTTCTTGACAGTTTATAATGTTAATCTCCAAATCCCTCCTTTACTTTACTGTTTAGCTGTTCTGACTCTTGCATGTAAATTATTCTTTATTTTTAATTTTTGTAGAATAATTAATTACTTTTTTACTAATGTAAGGTATTTTAATTTTGATACAATAAAAAAGTGTGATTTAAAAATGTTGTGACAGGTTGCAGTAACATAGTATTGGAAAAATCATGTGGTTTTGACCTTGGAAAAATCCTTTTAAAACTTGCTAGTTTCCATGGACAGATTTTCCTTTCATAGTCACTTATGTATAAACATAACTTTTCCCCTTATAGGTTTACAATTTGAATTGACAGACATATTAAAATTAGAACTAAAACTTTTTTTTAATTGGGCTAAAAATTGTGCAATTTTGGTTAAATAAATACTAAATGATAACAGTCATTTATATAATTATAAAGAGTGTATCAGTAGACGTAACAATCATGTTAATCTTGATTAATTCCAATTCCTAGAGAAATACTGACTCTTTTAAAAACATGTGCTGATAGTCCAATATAAACATTTAAAGAATTAACAGTTTGCCTTAAATTACAGGGAAAGGATATTTTGAGTTATGGATGTAATAATCAGTTTTTAAAATCCTTATTGCAAGACATCTACATGCTTGTTATTACAGTATATTGGAATTCTTTATTTAGAAAACAGGTTAATTGGAAAAAAATGTGGACCCAATAAGAACTGTGTAAATGTATAACTAACAAAGTTAAGGTGGTCAAATACAAGATAATTAATCCAATTTATCCTGTGAAGACACTAGTTATTCGGTGATTTAAAATTAACAGATGATAAATGTACTTTTTGTAACAGTATTCCAGAAACTATTCAACATTTATCATGGTTATATCCCATTGTAAAAAACCTCTGGATAGACTTACAAACATAATAATAATAATAATAATAATAATAATAATAATAATAATAATAACAATAACAACAATAATAATAATAAATTGTATTTGTATAGTGCTTTTCACATGCATTAACTATTATGGATATTGTGGAATAAAAAGATATTATGTTAAACTACAACCTCACAGAAAATAATAAAAAATATATATTTTGTAATTACATAACAACATAAGTGTTTGAATATTTAAAAAGATGGATGTAAAGGTGTATATACACACTATTTCAGAATGTAAAAGCATAAAAGCAATGTGGACTTTATCATTATTTTAAAAATAATTTCTAAATTGGATTTAAAGTTATTTTGCACCCTGGCAGTGTTTTTGTTTGATGTTCCTGTGATATGTGTTCTTGTTTGTATTGTATTTTTTTTTTTTTTTTGTTAATTTTTAATAAAAACGTATTTGAGAAATCAGGATTGATTTTACCACACCATTTTTATTTCATTTTAAGTGGTCATTAGAACAGCAGAAGGTTCCAAAGCTATGGAAACATGCTACAGTGATTCCAGCATCTAACAACAAAATCCTTAAAGCTTTAAATGACATCAGACCAGTGGCCCTGAAATCACTTAAGAAATCATTTGAAAAACTTACAAGGAGGAAGCTAACAAGGAAAACTGAGAGTTTATTAGACCCATTCTAGTCTGCCAATAAGTCTAACAGAGGGACAGGAGACACTATTGTCACTTTGCCTCACCTGTTACATAACCATTTGGATGGCATTGAACCTCACGCAAGGCTGCTGAATGTAGACTTCTCTTTAATTTTTAACACCATCCAGCCTCACCTTCTTACAGGGAGATTTATTTAAGATTCTCATTTGGATTCCAGTTTGGTGGGGCAGATGATTGACTTTTTAACAGATGGGACTCAAAGAGTTAAAGTCAATGGTTGTCTGTCTGACTTACTGTCCTCGTCCAAAGGATCCCCTCAAGGCTGTTTCTTTCACCTCTTTTGTACATCCTCTACACAAATGTTTGTCACAGTAAGTCTGGAAACAGGTCCATCTTAAAATTTGCTGATGATTCAGTGGTTGTTAGCTAACTGAATGAGAGTGAAAAAAGTCCTGGAAGTTGATGTTTCTAACAGTGGGATGAGCCTTTTCTACATCTAAATGTTAGAAAAACTAAGAAACATAATTGATTTCAGAAGAAACATCATTCATCCAGAAGAAACATTCATCAAAGAGTGTGAATCCTACCATTATGTAAGTCTTTAATAAATCTTATATTCAGTCTATCTTTATGTATGTTCTGCTGGCCTGGTTTGGAAATCTTAATGTCAGCAACAAAGCCAGAATAAATAAAATCAAGGTCTCAACAGTCCAGTCTCACAGATATGTTTAGCAAGCGAGTATTGCGGAAAGCAGTGTGGAGTTGGCCAGACCAGTCCCATCCATTAAACTCACAGTTTCAGTTGTTGCCATCAGGTCACAGGTTTAAGGTTGCAAGGATGAAAAACAACCAGGTCAAATACTCTTTATTACAATTGGTATTTCTTCTAAACAAGTCAAAGTTTATTAAACATCCACAGGCTTAAATCATGGGATGAACAGGAAACATTTCCATCAATCATTATGCAAGTCTAAATGATTGTTTAATTCTTTTGTCTTATAAGTTTGATCTAATGTGTCACAGTAATATGCTCACTGCTGTATTCTATTTATGTGTACTAAGTTTATGTTTTATTGCTGCGTTCTTTGTTGATTCGTTTTTAATGTTATGTAAGGGTGTCTCTGTAAATCCTACTGACAAACCAATTTTACCACCTGGAAGAATAAAATCGAATTGAACACCCTCCACAGATTTTTAGCGTCTAGTTTTTTTTTTAATTCAATGACAGCTATTTTATGATTACTAATAGATTGCATTTAAAAAGTTCTCATATTTTATAGCAGATTGCACTTTGATTTGTACCGTTATATACTCAACATACAGTAGTTATCAGCTCAAACTCCTCTCTAGCAAACGCAGCTGCTGTGTGTTGGGTCGCAGGCGGATTCGTCGATTTCAAATGGTCTTCTTTTCTTGGTAATTAATATGTTGCATTATTTTAAAACGTTGTCGTATTTTACAGTAAAATGTACATGGATGTCGATAACATTTCCAGGTCAATCGCCTCGCTAGCACGCTCATCAGCTATTTGGTGGTCGCCACGGAGTCGTCGATTTCAATTGGTCTTCGTTTTTTACCCGAGTTAAAACTCCTCGCTCGCCTCGATTCGATATGTTACCACCCGCGCAGGCGCAACGTTGTGGAGATATTCCGTTTGCGCATGCGTACCTCAATCAGTTCGGATCGCCTTTAAATCAAACAGCGACGACGCTCTTGCTTTTCTCTGATTAGCCTTCATCAGCTTCGCGATACCGCCCCCAATTTCAATATCGATACGGAGCCGCCAGGCCGGGACAGAGACGGAGAGAGAGCCCTCGGCCATGGAAGCGCTCGGACCCGGTAAGACAGCGCGGGGGGTCAATGGGAAGAGGGAGGGACTACACGGACGAGGAAGCTGCCTGTCTCTTGAACTGGGGCTCGGGGATTGAGAGGCCTTGGCGGGGCCCAGGTGATCGATCACCCAGTTCGAAACGTGACCAAGATCCGAAGCGTGCGGAACATGGACTAAATTCACTGGATCGCCTTTAACCTTTCCATCTGTCTGAAAGCTTCTTTGATTAGGCCTGCTCGGAATCAAGGGCTGTGGGTGAACAAAGCTGTCTATCGAGTTAAGTCAACGTCGGACTGCGGCTGCGCTTCAGCATTCGAACGGAGAGTGCCTTGTTGATCGGGAGGAGTGTCTCGCTGTGCCGTGTATCAGATGAGGTGTTTTTCGTAGAAAAGCTGGTATTCTGGAGCTTGGAATCGGAGAAGACTCTCTACTTAAAGAGTGTTGACCGGGACTGGCGTGGAAAGCAGATTATGGCTCGCAAGTTGACCCCCACCCCGGCACAAAAGCAAGTCCTAATGCTAACTAGGCAGGATTTGAAGCTGCTGCTCATCTGCGTCTTGAGTGTCTTTGTTTCGGAATAATGGCAATCTTTGTTTGCTTGGGACTCCAGAATCGTTAGCAATCGAGATTTAACGAATTAGACAGGCAGCGATCTTAATATCCGCTGCGCAGGTGCGGTTGTAGGTGAGTGGCAGCGAATGCCATACCAGGCACCATGGAATTGAACGGCGGGATTGCACCTTTGGTTACTCTGGTGCGCACACCAATTGTGGATGTCGTGATTTTAAAACTCCCGCGGACTGAGATGATGCTCCTGCATTTTGATCGCTTAAAAACGCACTAGTACTAGCAAGGCAACGTTAGGTAATCGACTAGGGTTTCAGTTTCACACATTCACATTTTGTAACATGTAAGCTGGTGAATCAGAAGCGCAACAAGAATATACGTTAATGGAGCAAAGGCAGTATTACAGTTGGGCTGCTAGTCTTAACAGATTTGTTGATCATCATCTATTCTAAGCAATGCACAGAAACGAATAAAATGACCAATACAATTGTAGGTTATTTCTTAAAAACATTTGAATTTAAAAAAAGGGAACGTTATGCTCACTCATAATGTACTAGTGAGACAACATCTGAAGTATTGTGTTCAGTTCAGTTCAGGTCACCACACCACAATAAAGACATAGTAACACTTGACACTGCCTGGAGAAGAGAATCTAGGAAACAAGTCTGCATCCCAGGACTTGGACTGACAAACTTAGAGAATTAAACCACTTTGAGCAGAGGAAACTGGGTCGAGACCTAATCCATGGCTTCAAAGTCCTTACAGGCATTGAGAAAGAAGATCCAGTAGAACTCTTTAAACTTAAGAGTGAATCACATATTCAAGGACAAATGCATTTAGGACTGAAGCCATGAAGCATGTCTTTATGGAAGGAGTTGAGGGAATGTTGAACAAACGACTAAGTTCTTTAGTTGAAGCAGAAACCCTACCAACCTTTAAGAAATATCTTGATTAGATGCTGGAGCAACACCTCTATTAGCTAAGCATTGAAGCTTGATTGGCTGAATGGTCTCCTTTAGTTTGTCAGATTGTTTATGGAGAGGATGTAGTGTGCCCGTAGCACCAAATCCTAATGGACAGACAAGCCAAATATCACCCATTCTCTAGATGTTACTTTTGGCAAAAGCTGTAAACCAAGACTAGCATCCCAAGATTGTCTTGTAGTTGGGTTCTTTTGGTGATGCTCTTGCCTAAAAGAATATTTTAATTATACAATTTTTAAAATGTCTTTCAGCATTTTAAAATAGAAATCTTTTTCCAGTGTTTACTGAAGGAATGCCACTCTTATCCTTAGAGATCCTTTCTTTGTTCACCTGTTTTTTATCCAGTACAGCTTGCAGAATTATTGTTTCCAAGTTTCTACTACACTCTTAAGAATACTGGTTCTTTAATGGCACTTTACTGGTCTGAGTGGTTCCACATAGAACTATAAGGCAACATTTTATTCTGGGAAGGATTATTTGCTTATGAAGTTGGATCTTTGTACTTTGAAAAACTTTACCAATATGTAGAAAAAGAAATACATCTTTAAGGTATGGTAGGCTACCTAGCAGGACACTAACAGATTAAGAAACCTTAGTCAGTGCTCTTGTGTGGAGTGAGAATGCTTTTGAAATTACAAGCCATTGGTATTTCACAAATCTGTTACCATGTTCAAACCCTTCAGGAAGTGGGTTCAAATCCTGCTGCTGACACTGTGACCCTGAGCAAGCCACTTGACCTGCCTCTGATCCAATTGGAAAACTAAAAGAACCATAACTAATTGTATCATAAATGTTTTAAGTCGCCATGGACAAAGGCGTCAGCCAAATAAGTAAATGTAAATGTATTCATTGTTATTTACTATGTGAAGCCTTTTATGGATCTAAATAAATAAAAGTTCTTTTTAGAACCTTCATGTGGATAGGCCCTTTGAAAACCAAAAATGGTACCCCTATGTCATTGATCTGAAGAACAGCTCTGGCACCTTTATTTTTAAGAGTATATATGCCCTAGCAGGTTGATTCAGGTAATGCGGAGATTAAACTTTCAGCTTTCACAATTCAATTCCTTGGCTACTAGGCCACATGTTCCAAATAAGATTTGTAAAATGTTTCTTTTTTGAAGAGTACCAGTACAAGCCCTCTGTTCTTATCCTTTAAGTAAGTGCTTTTTATACTTTGTGCCCCAGCATGGGGGGGTGGGGGGACGGGGGAAAGGTTGGAGTCTGCCTGCTACTTTAACCTGTAGTCATACTGGGCCCACTTCATTCCACAGTCCTTGCGCTCTCTCTCTCTCTCTCTCTCTCTCTAGCTGGAATCGGGTGGGCTATTTTTAACAAGTGCCACACAGCTGTGTTTCTGTTAAGAGGCATGTTCTCCTGGTACCGTCATAAGTGTGGAAGTGGGCTTGTAAGCTCTGCCATTGCTTTTAACAATTTCCTATTTGAGCCCTTCAGAATCTCCTCGAAGTTAGAAATTAAACTGATTACACAGAAGCCTGCAGGAGGTTTATGGCAGAAAAATGGTAGAAGAGTGGAAGTAACTTGCACGCAGAAAAAAAAAAAAACCTGCTGTTTGTGTGCTGTTGCACCACTGCTGAAGTGGTAACTGTGTGCAGTTGTTAAACACTTGTCAAAGAGCATCTGAAATCTTTTTGTGACATTCTGCACAATTTCCTGTGCCACCTCCCTGACATGGGCCACCAGAAAGGTAACGTGGGCAGGAGGAACAACTTGTAAGAGTTTGACTACTACTTCCTCCACGGGCAATTTAGGTTCCATGTGTGTGACGTTGGATGTGTGTGGGACAGAGCAAGAGGAAATGACGCTGATAAAACAGTTACTCTACAGCAAGAAACAGGAGGCGTGAAGAAGACTTACGCACCTTTCATTGCCTTTTTTGTGCGTCAAACATAATTTATGTGACTAGCATTACAGCTTCTGTTTCAGTGTATAACATCATGACTTGCGTTATGACATGGGCTATTGTTGCAAGAATGAATCTTCCCTAGGTCTTTTGTTTATGTTCTATATTATAGTAACACTATAAGTTTTGTGTTTTAATGATGAGCTTGGATTCTTCCTCATTCCTGTACTGGAATGTTGGGCTGTTTGACTGAAAAAGAGAATGTAGGCCGTTATCATGACCCTCTGGATACATTTTTTTTCCTCCAGCTTCTCCCATCTGTGTTCACTCCACTAAGGTAAGCATTTCTGCCCGCAGTTACCCCAATGTAAGCATTATGATGATTTTAGTGAAGTGCCTCTTAAGTGACTCGAACAACCCCCCCTTCCAAATTACTCGCATTGCAGTTGTGGAGAAGTTTCCTCTCTTATTGCCCTCTTTTATAGCTGTGTTTGGCAGGTTAGTGAAAACATGAACTTTTTTTTGTTGTTGGTTGCCATGTTTGCCATACAGTGTGAGTTTTAACTTGCCTTGTACTCGATGTTGCTGTGACTCCCTTTGTTGGTAAAATGTACTCTTTTTGGGTTACTTTAATCCAGTAGTGGGTTAATGCAAGTTTGTAATGTGACGTGCTTTAGGGGATTTTTGTTATTTAATTGTAATATTGGCCATTTTCTGTCAGATGCATTTTACAGGAATTTTTCTCCCATCTCCTTATACTGGTCAGCATGTCAATACAGTATTATGCCCTTCATCTGTATACTGTATGTCCAAGGTATTAGGCATACTGTATAGAGTGTGTATGGCCTGCCTGTTCGCCATGTTACCAATAAAGTCTTTTCTTCTAAAAATTGGCTCGTCTTCCATTTAAAATGGATGGGAAGGGATTTAAAGTTAATACCTCAGAAGTAATTAATGTGATTTCTGTGATTGCTCCTGCTTTGAGCCATATGCTTGCTGGGATAGGCTCCAGCTCTCCTGCAGTGCTGCTCTGGGCAAACAAATTATGAAGATGGGTGGACGGGGACTCCAAGTTTACTCCAGTGTGGGTAAGTGGGCCCTGTGGTGGAGTGGTGTCAGTTCCAGGATTGTTTCCAGCCCTGCAAAGGGGAAACTGTGGCTCACAGCAGCTTGCTTCAGAATGTTATGTTATTACCGTAAATTCAAAATTAACACATGAATTGTTAATTTAATTTCTAATATTTATTACAATGTGTGTAATGGAAGTGTGCTTGTGTTAAATTGATTTTTTGGAAGCTGTTGTAAGACCTTATATTGTCTTAGCTGAAGTATCTAAAATTGCCCAAATATAAATAAACAGGGTGGTAAAACTGACTTTTGGAAAGTCAACATGGCTAAACACAATCCACAATGAGACAGAATGATATACACTTAGACAAAAGTTGTAATCAAATAAGACAAAATTGTTATTTAAATTAGCTGAGAGAAAACACTGCACATGCAATCTTGGATGACCTCTCGCTTTGATTGGTACAAACGCTTTGTGTGCGCTGATGTTAATGTCCTCTCATCAGTCTAAGTGCACTCCTCCTGCCTGATGTGAACTTTGGTCCCTGTGTTCGCACTGGTTTTTGGATCCCCCCCCATTGCAACCCCTTTCTGAGATACGCCATATAGTCTATATATAAAGTTGGAACAATGGCAACTTAATTGCATAATTTTGGGAAAATCTGTTCAGTCCTTTTGTGTGATTGGAGAACAAATGACTTACAATTTTATTTATGAAAACCTACTCAAACTACCCATTGTTACCCAGGTGTAAATAAAGAGTGGGGGAAAAAACTGTCTTTTGGAAATTCAGGGTGGCTAAACAACCAACGATGCAAGAAAAAAAGCTGTAATCCAGCAAGACAATGAAATTATTATTCAAATTAGCTGGGAAGAAAACTTTGTACCTGCAGACATAGATGAGATTGTGTTTTGGCTGCTACAAAACATTGTACATGTTGAAATCTTCTTCCCATCAACCCTAGCTCATTCTTGAAAATTGTAGTTGCCATTTTGGCACTGTTTTTTGAGTTGCCCATTATATGACGTATTGCCTGTATTTTAAGTTGGACCAACGGCAACAACATCTGCGAACTGCAGACAAATGGTTTTGATTCATTTATATAGATATACGCACTCCAAATCAAGTTTCATTCTGCTAACGGTGTTGTCAAAATCGTGTCATAAGGTAAACTCTGAAGTAAAACTCTACACAGGGGGTTTGCTGAGCCAGTCTATAGGAGCTGTGAGACAAGCAACTCTAACAGCATCACTGTGTTATAGCATATTTACAAGGGCGCTCATGCTTTTTTGGATTGAAACTTGCACAATCTTTATTTTATTTTATTTTTTGGTATTAAGTAGACCATTAAACAAACATGCAGGTTTGTGTACATGTTGTGGGCTGTATTTTTGGTAGAACCAACCCTACAATACCAAAAAATTTTTTTTATATACCTATGTTGGCATTCCAAAGAATGGTAATGTTAACTTCGCTAAATAGTCTGGCTTAATTAGCTCTTTGGAGAATTTACTTGTCTACAAGAGTAGTGAGAATATTCCATTTCAGTCTTACGCGGACCAGGCTCGTACTTCCAGGCAGTCACCATCAGGCTGTTCTCTTCAGGGCTAACTAATGTGATGGCGTACTGCCTGATTGCTGGATAATTGTTGCTGTTGATGGCTCAGACTGTTATGCTTTCAGTGGCCTTTCTTAATTCAACCTGTGTAGCAGAACTTTTAGAAAAAGATATTTTTTTCTCGTTACCATTATTTAATATTCCAGTATTTCAATGGTCTGTCACTTGTGTCTTTATTTTTTGAGGGCTTCATTCTGGAAAATATTGGCAAATGGAACTGACATCTATTAGCTGTTTTCTAGAATGTTGTACACAGAAAAAGACATGGCACCAGTCTTTGCTACTATGTTAAAAAGCAAGTAATACAGGTTACGTTTTAAATTTGTATTTTTGATTTTTATAATAGTATCTGTGCTTGGTAAGATGTAACCATTCCAACAGCAGTCAAAATGCTGACATTTCTGATGAATTATTCCTTTGGAAGTTATTCCCAGTAAATCCCTTGTCACACTACGCAACTTTTCTAACGATTTTCTGTCATAGACTTCATTTACATAATATTGATAAGTCATGGGCAGTCACGGTTTGCTGTTGTGACTGGCAATTGTATAATGTGACACCCCCAGTGATTCAGTCAGACTGGCCTCATACTCACTCTGACAAAATCAACAAGTTGTAGGGGTGGCTTGTGTTTGTGTGTGAGCGCTGACAATTGGGTGATACTCACCAGGAAGTACAATGTGGACCCAAGGAAAGATAAAACCTAGGCATTTTGGGTTGTACAAACAGAAGAGGGGCATTTCAGTCTGATATGTTGTATGACCAAATGAAGGAAAGAAAATCAAAAAAGGCAGAGACTGATGTTGAGCTCTCCATAATCTAGAAAACCTTCATACGGGCAGCATTTTAATGGCTGTCGGCATGTGGCAAACTTGTGATACTTTGGAAATGTGAAAATATACAAAAAGTCTGCATAAAGTCATATAATTTATAATCCCTTGCAATTTGCTTTTGGAATTTGACATCAAAACGATGAGAACATCAACTACTGATTTTAGCTGACATTTTGTCCTACCAAAAGTCATGTAATGTGCTGCTGGCATAAGGTACAACTTAAGTGAGTTTTTTTCTTTTTCTTTTTCTTTTTGTCCACTAATAAAGCTCTGTCAATTTCCATTGAGATTCCCTTCCACTCTAGCCCAGTGATGTAGTGATGAGAAAATCGTACAGTGTTTCTTTGCTGTCCTCTTTCATGACTTAGTTGTGTGTCTGATAGTTTAGTTGAACATCTGCGGCTTTTTCTCAGATTCAATAGTTTGTCTTTCTGATCTTATTTTCACTTGATTTCAACATTCTGTTGTAGACTGGTGCTAAATTAAATTTTTTTTTTTTTTAAACATTTACCCCCCCTTGTTGATTTTATTTATTTATTTATTTTTGGTAGCAGGTAATACTTGTTAAAACACAATAAGGCAATTAAATCTTTCTGTTCCAGTGGGTTCTTTTTGCTCTTCTGACTTGTGATGAACATACTAGTTTGAATTGAAAAAATCTTGGCAGTAGATGGTTATTTGTTATTTTCTATTATTTAATTTCTAATTGATTCCAAAGGTGAAGCACAGTTTTAAAAAGTCTTATATATGTGGAGTATTTATTATATTATTTTTTTAAACATGATAATGGAATCGTTTTCATTTAACATTGTTAACCTGTCGCCTTCTGTGTTTTTTGTTCTGCAGGACCCCCTCCCACGTCCCTTTTCCAGCCGCCCCGCAGGCCTGGTTTGGGTACAGTGGGAAAGCCCATCCGCCTGTTAGCCAATCACTTCCAGGTGCAGATACCCAAGATTGACGTCTACCACTATGAGGTGGACATCAAGCCAGAGAAAAGACCACGCAGGGTCAATCGGTCAGTGCATTTTACTATTTTTATTTTACTTTTTCAAACCAGTACTTGGCCTAACGTTACTTGAGACAGCTACCCTCCTTCTTAACTGAACTGTGTTATAATTCTAGGGAAGTGGTGGATACCATGGTGCGGCACTTCAAGATGCAGATTTTTGGAGACCGCCAACCAGGCTATGATGGCAAGCGAAACATGTATACTGCCCACCCCCTACCAATTGGCAGAGATAGGGTGAGTCTTTGTTAAATGGCTTTCCTCCCCCTTTTTTTTTTTTTTTTTTTCCTGAGTAATTTTGTTTTTCTTTCCTGACACTTTATGTAAAATATTTAGTTCTATATTTACTCATCAGTCTTTATCTTTGGAATTACTGAAGAACATTTCCACTGTTTAAAGATTAAATTAGTTTTCGTGAAATGTGGAAGTTATTGAAATAAAAATGATGACGTAAGTTGTAAGGTAGGTAAATGTGTACAAATGAATGGCAGAGAAGTTTCTTGCCCGGAACAACAAGAGTTTCAAATGTAGCGTACTGCTTCTAACACTGAATAAGAATGGTTAGACACATAACCTTCTTTGTCCATTTCAGTTTTGATTTATCACAGTACATTGCTCAAACATGCTATCCATATCAAGCGTAATGAAAACTGCAAAACCATCACTGCTGTCTCTGCTATCAGCCCACCCATTGCTTAAAAGTAATTGGAAGTTTGACTGAGACAAACAAAAATCAAAGGACATTGTAAATAAGGTACAGCGACGGAGATGGAGCACCAGTTTATTGGTCACTTAAGCAAGGCCGACATTGAATTGAAATAAAACTAACTTGCACGTCTTTGGGACCTGGGGTAGGGGAAGCAAAATATCTAGGGAAAGGGTTATCCAAACTCGATACAGATTGGGTTTGATTCTCAGGCTCTGTCTCCTTCAGGTATAAGACATCCATGACTGCCCCTTTCATTTTTTTTTTGTTCACTTTTGTAATAATTTTTGAGCCTTCAGTTTATTTTTTTTCATTAACCTGCTGCTCATTGCCAGTGAGACCAGAGCTTAACTTTTGCTGGAGCTGAGCTCCCTCCAGTAACTTTGATTTTGAGTCCTCTTCACTCCATGAACTCCAAACATGCTCACTGTGACCCCAAAAATATATACATTTAAATTTTTTTAGATCATTAAGTACATTTGATTACCTAGATTTCATTTAAAGTTTCAAAAAGTAGCCTATTTAACGTCACACCTATCACTTTTTTTAAGTGATATGAAAAAGTAAAAAAAACATGCACACACTAGAAGCCACACAAACAAAATAAATTGTCAGGACAGTGTAGTCAATAATAAATAGTTTGTTCTGGTGTAGCAGGTACAGATACTGACATGAAGGTTGAGAGATAAAAGGAACAGGAGTGGGACAAAGACGCATTAAATGAGTTCGAAGAGAGTATAAACTCTAACATGCGCATGCCGGGCAGTGTGTGGACAGTGGGCCAATTTAGGATTACACGATACCCAAGTGAAATACTAATTTATGCACAAGAGTCCATGTGTAAACAGTACTTATTTCCTGTAAATCAACATTAACAGCGCTGCTGTCTGGGGCCAAATTGCTGATTGCCCTCCCATGTTGCTCCTGGCACATCGTCATTTACAAATTAAACATTGAGTGAGGCTGTAACATGGTAGTTAACTTCAGAACAGCTATTTACCAATTCCATTTGCCTGTGTTCTTCCTGAGCATACATTCACGCTATATCAATTAAAATTTCTGTGAAAAATTTAATACCCATTGCTTCAACTTTCCAGTCCTGCAGAATAAGAGCTGTCTTATTATTATTATTGATAACACTGAATGCTAAGGGATAGTAAGCAAGGTTATTATAGTTAATGAAAACTAAAATCAAAATTGAAGTTATTAATAAATTAACATTTTCATAAACTTAAATAAGATAACAAAACCTAAATGGAAAAACTAAATGAAACTATTAATGTAGCTGGAAAGACCAACTGAAATAAAATAATTTACTAAAAATATGTTTTCATTTTTTAATAAATATTCTTGCTGTTAGTCTTTAACACTTGTAACTGTCAACTGTAAAACAGAAAGTCATCCCACACAAGCCGCCCGCATACATTGATTCAGTAAAGACGGTGACGGAGGGCGGGTGTTCTACACAGCATTTGCGCTGACAGAGCAAGCTGGATATGGGTGCATGAAGCGAGTAAAATAGAAAGCGATTTACTCTGCGATAATAATGAGAGTTCTTCAGGAGCTGATTGTGACAACATGATGGATTCTGGTTCAAGTGTTAGTGACGCAGAGTAAGGTAAGGATTTTGTTTTGAAAGTGCTTGGTAACTTTCTAAGCTGCCGTTCACTGGATCTCCGGCGCTCGAGAGAATTATTAGATACAGATCATCCCTTACAGAATTTCAGTCTGTTCGTTAATGAATGCGTGTTAGCTGTAATTCTGACTGAGCCCAAGATACAGTATGTAGACAGCAACTATTAAACGGCAGCACACACTATGCCAAATTCCAAGCTTCATGAGAATGTTGTCCTTTATGATGAGTTGCCACATTTCTTTACGCTTGTTGTATACCAATATGTAATTCAAACACCTAAAGTTGGAACGTGTTGGTCAACAAAACCTTTACCATATGGACAGAAAGATCATGAGTGAGTAACATTTCAGTTTATTTCTCAGGTGTCTGCATTTTGTTGACAATAATTCACCTGCCACTTCTCCCAGGAGAAGTCCTTTTTGAAAATAAAATGGCACTTATTTCCAAGCATTCTCAAACACATGGCATTTTAAATTAATGCTTATTTTCTATTGGCACCTTTCCTAATGCTTACCAAGGCACTTTGCTAAGCAAATAAGAGTAAAGTTTTAGCCACCAGATAACAAAATCAAAACTTCGCTCACTGGAACATTTAACAGAAGGTAATTTTTAAAAGGATCAAAAGAACGCAATTGTGATTTGTACCCAAGAAATGTAGCCTATGCTCTCTGAAAGTTAATTCTGCATTTACTTTTTAGGAAAACGTGTATGCTTCTAGAACAAAGGCAAAGGTTGGGGATATAAAATCAGCCCAGTGAATTGACAATGTGAATTGCTGCTGTTCTTGTTGAAAATACGATAGACCTCTATTTTTTTTTTTTTCTTGCTGCTGCAGGTGGATTTGGAGGTGACTTTACCTGGAGAAGGTAAAGACCAGACCTTTAAGGTGTCGATCCAGTGGGTCTCTGTGGTGAGTCTTCAAATGCTGTTGGAGGCATTATCAGGCCATCTCAATGAAGTCCCTGAAGATTCTGTCCAGTCTCTTGATGTCATCACGCGGCATTTACCCTCTATGAGGCAAGTTGGATTCGTTTTATTTGTGTCTAGTGATCAGTATTGGTGTCAGCCCATCATTCCTATACTTTTTAGTGCGATCTGGGAACTCGCAAAGGCCTCTTGAAAAGACAACTTTTCATAAAGCGACAAGGTAGTGATTTCTCTTCCCTCACCTTCTGTTTTACACCTACAGTGTATTTATGGACTAAATCTATTACTATGCTGCCTGTGCTGTGGTTTAAAAATTTATCTCTTTTTCTTCTCTGTTTATCACTTAAATATATATTTATATATGTATTTTTTGTGCCCCTGGAGAAAAATGACAATCACTTACTGATCATTACAGCAAGAGTTACTGCATTTTTGTTCTATTTGAGAAACACTTTAAATCCCTCTGTTTATACTGTATAACTTTTATTTATATTTTATTTTTATTTTATTTCTATAATATTATGTATTCCAAACCCAGACAACACTCAGAAAGTCATAACTGCAATGAGCAAATGTTAGATTTCGGTTAAAATCTCTAAAATGAATTCTACAATGAAAGATCAAATAAAATGTCCAGACTGTGTAGAATATGCTTTACCAGTTCATGCTGACATTGTCTTTTTTGTGCAAAATTCCTCCTAACACTTTGTGTGCCATGCAGAATGAGAATTTCTATAGCAAAATATTCTGTTCTGTTTTCTCTTTTAATTAAGTTTAGTTTGTGCATATGCAAATTAACATGGTGAAGTATAAATGATTCTGCCAGTCTCTGCAGCTGAATGGGACGGTGGAAACAATTCTGGGTTTCACTATCGGTTCCTGTTTAAAAAAAAAAAGGCGTGTCTGTTAGTAGTTGATGCGATCTAACCAAAAAAAAAAAACAACAACAACCTAGCAGGATGTCCCAGGCAGTGATATGGGACTATAAGATCTGGAAAATCCTGCAATGTGGCTTAGTGGCTCGTGAAGTAAGGCCATTCCAGTTGGAGATACTTTGTATTTTTTCCATACAATTTTGAATACTATAATACATGTAGCACATATAGTCAAACAACATTGCTACATTTCTAATGTGGTGTGTTACAGACAAAAGAGAGAATGTATCATTTGCTATGGGATAAAGTTTACCTGATAAATTTAAAACACTGTTTGTTATTCTGCATGATGATGACAAGCATGATACGTCATTTATTTGTATTCTGTTGCATAATGTTATGTGTACACATGCTCTTGGTCTGATACTCATTATCACACACCATATTCTGAACATTGGATTAACTAGAAACGGGTGGCTGACTATAGTGAGCATGTGTCCTTGGCAAAGAGCACTAGGCAGTATGATAATCCACTGTAGGAAAATAATTTTCATTTTTTGCAGCATTCTTGTAGATGTTCAATTTTGATTAATACGTGTCTTATTTTCAGAATAAATAAACAATAGACAAATGGGGGATCATGTAGCCTTTGGCTAGACAAGCATTGATGTATTCAACAGCTTTTATTTTGGTACAGTGTAAAAAAAAAAAAAAAAAAGTCAGTCTTTTTTTATTTTTTCTTTCTCTGTACAGATACACCCCAGTGGGCCGCTCATTCTTTTCTCCCCCTGAAGGATACTATCATCCACTAGGTGGTGGAAGGGAAGTGTGGTTTGGGTTTCATCAGTCGGTCCGGCCAGCTATGTGGAACATGATGCTTAACATTGATGGTAAATAAATAAATAAAACACAAATAAATCCTGTGGCATTGTTTACTTTCACCCAGCTTTACCAGGAAAGATTGTACCTATAAACAGATGTTGTTTGCTTTCAGTGTCTGCAACTGCCTTTTACCGTGCTCAGCCAGTTATTGAGTTCATGTGTGAGGTGCTGGACATCCAGAACATCAATGAACAGACCAAACCTTTAACAGACTCTCAGCGTGTCAAGTTCACCAAAGAGATCAGAGGTGAGATAACTGTTGAACGGAGTCAGGGGTGTAGGCTGATTTTCAGATACACTTAAAGAGTTTGTTGGTTAAAGTTGAGAGAGGTAAGCGTTAACTGAGATGCATTGCTGTTTAATACAAGTCAATGTCCCTAATCTTAAAATGCCTGGGACCAGACATTTTTTGGATATACTGTATTCTTATTTTGGAATAACTACATGTACATAATGAGATATAACATGTGATCAATTAGGGGAGATGCAGCCAAACCAACTAAAGGACAACTCGTGTGTTAATAATTCATATCACAGAGCAGTTACTATAATGCACATTGATGAGACAAATATTACACCTCAAAAGTGAGGAGTATGATGTGTAGACTGTATTTTTGTTCCCATGTAAGAGGGCAAGTAGTTCTTATTTGCACTGAAGAATGTTTTTGGCATTAAGTCGGTTTATGTGGCTTACCTGCTGTCAGCCTGTTCCCTGTAAAGTAACAGGCCAGTAATACCTCAGCCAAGCTTCACTCTATAGTACCTGTTGTTCTAAAAGCCATGCTACAGTTAGTTTTCATATGGTGTGGGTGTGCATACTTGGAACACAGAGTTTTTGCCAATATAAGAAAATGGTATCATAAAAGGGTAATTTGCGGCAGTGTCCGTTCCCCA
Organism: Polypterus senegalus; assembly: GCF_016835505.1. Classification (NCBI taxonomy): domain Eukaryota; kingdom Metazoa; phylum Chordata; class Cladistia; order Polypteriformes; family Polypteridae; genus Polypterus; species Polypterus senegalus. Next base: position 19,735,375 of record NC_053170.1, on the reverse strand, counting down.
ACTAATCAGAGCGATTTACTGTATTCATATTGTAATAAGGGCACCTAGCAAGAATGAATCTGCTTTTTTAACAGTGAGCAGTGATATTCCATTAATGCATAGCGCAGGCATTATCATATCTGTCCCAGGACCTCTGTGCAGCGTAACTGCCATGCAGCAACTATCCACTGTTGCAGTGCTTCAAGGCCCCAAGATGTCCTGTTGAGTCGTGGTGCTTTGTGGCAAACCCTGCTTCACAGGGGACCCCCAGCTCCGCTCATCAATTGTGTTAGCTTGATGGTGCTTCACAGAGATCAACCCATCCCCTCGACTCAGAATGAATAAATCTGCTTGTATTTCTGCACATTCAATGTTTACATCCACTCAGCAGTACAGTAAAAAAGAAAAAAAATAGAGGAAACATAGGTGACATCATATTAGCGCATGAAAAGATTTAAATTTTCAAATAAGGGATATTCAGCCTGTACTTTCTAGTAGTTAAACCTTTCATGTGTTGTTGTGTTTTGAATGACTGCTGTTCCTTACTGTATTTAAATATGTTTATTATTGGGAGGGCAGCTTCCTTTTTAAACACAAAAAGATATGAGGACTGTAAATGGACCCACTATAGTCATGTGCACACGTGTCAGTAATGGCAGGCATTATGACCATTTATGTTGTCCAGTGCAAGTTTTGGTCTGTTATGTATTGTTATAGAATTAGAATTTATTCTTTACAAGTATTTGTATGAATTCATTACCAGGTTTACACCAGAATTTCACGTCTGGACTTCTGGAAAAGTATTACATCTTACCCTAAACCTCCTACCTGTGAAAATGTTGACCATGTTCAAGCTGCCCCTGATCATATCACTATTGTGCTCTTTTAATTTACCACAAAATCATTTTGGGCTATACTTTGCAAGTGCATTCCATCCTTCATTCATCCTTTTTCTGAACTTAAGCTATAGAAATGTTATATGGAAATATTTTAAAAGTGTGTGTCAGTTTCTCCCATATTTACCAGAGTATCGTTTTAATAAAGATCAATAAGCATGTTTTGTATGTGAGTGTTTTGAGTTAGGCCTTCTTGGACTTTTGGAACTTATTTTTGTGTGTTTGTATTTCTTTTTTTCATCTTTTATAAAACTTCGTAAACTCCAAAAATGTAAGCATTGTAATAAGTAGGAGTTTTGATGCTTCAAAAAAAAGATTTAAGTCCTTAGCGTGAATCAAATAAATGTTAAAGAACTTTGCTTGAGTATGAGACCATGAAAATCAGTATGCACAAATTCCAATGTTGTTGTTATTGTATTATTATTATTACACAGTTTTATTCAACTTGTGCTCTCTGTTTGTCTGAGGTCAAATTTTGCAATCAATTTTTTATTTTTACCCACATTTACCAAACCGATTTCCTTCAAACTTTGCATGCTGATCCCCGGGATTTGTACGTTAATTACTCTTTCAGTGATTTGCCAATATTGGCTCAGTGGATAATGTGTTGGGCTTTTCTAAGAAAATTGAAGGTTCAACTCTCGACAAATGCACATTTCTTGTACTTCACACGTGTAATGTTTCACCATGATTAGGATTTTCTGAAATGAGAAATGAACATGAATAAATGTTGCATTTCACTTTAAGACCGTATGTTTGATTCCACTCTGTCGCTAATGTCATTTTCAAGGTTTTTGTAATGTGCCGAGGACTGTGTGGGATTTTTAAGTGACACAATTTTATTCAAAAATGTACTAAAATGTAAAAAATAGTTTTTTTCTTGTAGTAAGATTTTGTTGGTTATATGTGACTAAAAATAAAATCGCTGGGCAACCATAAAACAATTAATTTAATCCAATTAAAATGAATAGATTCCTTAAATTATTCCAAAAAAAAAGGTCTTACAATTTTAAAATTCTCCAGTTATAGCCATAATTCTACATACTTTAATCAACTTTTATATGGTGTCATTTTCTTTCCATAGTTAAGCTGGTTAGAAATTTGACTTTAACGAATCTATTAAATTAATTGTTTTATGGGTTTTATTTTGTTGTAAAAATAAAGAGCAAACTAAATGACTGTATTAAATGCAAATACCAGATCGACCGATCTGATACTTCTTCTCATATATTGCAATTCAAGCACAAAAATGGCATTTCTGACCTACAGTTGACTAAGGTGAAAGTTCAGCATTACGTCAAAACTCTGAGAATTCAGGTAGCTTTATTTTCTCTGAATTTGTTCATCTTGTAGCTCCATTTCCATTTTGGTCAAACTCATTTTGACTCTCTATCCTACAGCACGTAAACACGGCATAAACGACCAAAACACTTATTACTTAGCTGTTTGTCTGGGAATGCATGTATTGGCAAAAACGGGAAGGGGAAGTGTCCGCCATGCAAGACATTGTGGCGAGGAGGAATGACTGGCATCCTGGCCAGGATAACGGAAGGTGTCATACATGGCCAGGAGGCCATAATGGAAGGACCGGGAGAATGGACTTGCCAGGAACAGGTCATTCCCCTACACTGTAGGTGGCAGTGCTCCTCGGGGCTAAACCCAATTAGGAAACTAGCAAGGTTGCATGGGAAATGTAGTTCAGAAACATGACCCTGTTAGGGTCTTTAGGGGTCCACCCAGGTTTCTGCACGACCCAGATGTGCTCCAGATGACTGGGACAAGAGATCGGACACAATTCCTGCATCAGGCTTAAAAGAAAGCCCTGCTGCCTCTTTTGGGTTGAGTATGGAAGGCAGTGGGCTACACTCTTGCAGGAGGAAGGAGAATTGCTTTATGTTATTATTTGTGTGAAGAAGGTTTTCGGACTCAATAAAACCCTTTATTTGAGATTAGAGTGTATCTGGGGTTTATTGTGTCTGAGATTTGGCGTTCTGCAGTTGCCCCCTGCTGATCAAAACATTTTTAGAGCTTGCATTTACACACTGGGAACAGCAATGGCAAATACAAAAGACAGAACAGATTGTTTTGTTTGAACTGATGAGGAGGTGGAATTGTTATTGAGAGTAACAAACGAGTATAAGGCGAGAAAAGTAGTTGACAATACAGACTGGGAGTCCTGTTGGTGCAAGTACAGTGACATTTTACAGAGCTACAAAGGAGGACATTTTGTGAACACAAACCAATTCGAGTGCGATTAGAGTCCATATTTTTTTTTTTTTAAACTTTTCATTTTCATCCATCCTCATGTCTGAATTTTAAAAGAAAACTTGGTAATGTGGACATAGTCAGTGATTATGCATGTAAAATTTAGGGGATAGCTCAGTTCTTTCAAGCAAGTCCTTTTGCCACAGTGCTATTTGAGCTCACACATAATCTCTGAGAGACATTATTAGATCTAAGATTGCTACTGAAATAGACAAAATGGGCTTTTATTACTTATGCATATAATGTATTATTCATTACCTGATGCAAAACATTTTTGAAAGGAGAAAAAAAAATTGCATATAAAAAAAGTTTACATTAACAAACTTCAAGAAATGGAAATTGTACCTAGTTTGTTTTTTAAACAGAATCTGGTTTTGGGGGCTTGAACTAGAGAGATGAGCCATGTGCAAGCCCTGATGCCATTGACCTGAATTCTTTTCCAGGTCTCAAAGTGGAGGTGACACACTGTGGTCAGATGAAGAGGAAGTACCGTGTGTGCAATGTTACTCGCCGCCCTGCCAGTCACCAGACGTGAGTGTCTTTCTGGTATAAGGGATGGGTTGTTAATGTACAATATAGGGCAAAGCTTGGTGTTCTCTACAGAACCAATCCAGAGACCTTTAAGACTGTAATGTAGTTACTGTTGCTTTTTCTGTTATTTTTTACTTTAGGTTTCCTCTGCAGCTAGAGAATGGTCAAGCCATGGAGTGCACAGTGGCCCAGTACTTCAAACAGAAATACACTCTACAGTTAAAATACCCTCATCTGCCCTGTTTGCAGGTGGGGCAGGAGCAAAAACACACGTATTTGCCCCTGGAGGTAAGGTGCTCACCAAAAAATCTCTATTGTAGTTGTGTAGGTAAATATGTGACTCAATTCTTTGTGTCCTGCAGGTTTGTAATATTGTAGCTGGGCAACGATGCATCAAGAAATTGACAGATAATCAGACATCTACCATGATAAAGGCCACTGCTCGATCCGCCCCTGATCGACAAGAAGAGATCAGCAGGCTGGTGAGTTATGGCACTTCCTTACCAAGTTAATACTGTAATTCTCTGTTTAATGTCCATGATTTATTTTTTTTCTTGATTAGACCATTGAATATAAACTTTCAAAAAGACCAAAGCCCTCTGCTGACTTTGTAATATTTACATAATTCTACTTGTTGGTTTTTTACTCATTCCTGTGTAGAATTTTGCTTTTAAAATGTTCTGGTACAGCAGAATGGAAGTAACTTATGTGATCCTTGCTATTAACCTCTATCTACCTCACAGGTAAAGAGCAACAGCATGGTGGGAGGGCCGGACCCCTACTTAAAAGAATTTGGCATCGTTGTTCACAATGATATGACCGAGGTGACTGGGCGGGTCCTCCCAGCGCCCATGCTACAGTATGGGGGCCGGGTGAGTACAGAGACTGGGAGTGACTGTGGCAGGGTGAGTACCGGGTGGGTCTGGGGACACAGGGTTCTAGGGGTAGGGAAGTAGCATCAGGAGAGTTTAGAGGGTGGGGGGACTAAGTTTGTTTTTTTTTAAAATATAATGTTTGATGGTGTTCAGTGCTGTGTTTTGTGCGTGAGGTGTTTATTTTTATTTCATTTATGCTGTTAAAGCTAAAACAAATGTATGTTTGAGTTAGGGCATGCTGAAAGAGGGGTCAGTATTCTGAAAAGAGCAGGATTCAGATGTTGATGCTTCTGCCTTTCTTAGGGGGAGGCACTAAAAAGAGTGACTGTTTCCTCAGAATAAAACGGTGGCAACGCCAAACCAGGGAGTCTGGGACATGAGGGGAAAGCAGTTCTATGCTGGCATTGAGATCAAAGTGTGGGCTGTGGCCTGCTTTGCTCCGCAGAAACAGTGCAGAGAAGACCTGCTCAAGTGAGTTCTTGTTTGCAATCTTCTTTCTATTTCTGGTTGGGATCCATCTGTGACGCAATAGTGTGGATTGTTGGAGTTTTAAAGCAAATTGGTGTCTGTCCTTTTTTAATTCTGATTGTGAATGCATAACAGTTTCTTTAGTATGACACAATAATACATTGCTACCATGTGAAAATACTTCCTTGTACACTTTTGACCAGATCTTCCCAAATGATGCATCACAAACATATAATATGGGAACGCTGTTATTCAGTCTTTATGTAGTGTCTATCACAAAGCACAAATACAATTCAGAGTAGCAACATAAAGTCCAATACCAGCTTTTTCAGTTCACGGTAAACTGACACGCAAGATACAACACTGAACAATAGAAGGCAGAAAGTTGAACTCTTAGTCTCTCTGAGGCATGGCATGTCTTTCTGCCCTTCATAGATGGTTTCTGTCCTAGCTTTGTAAATCCTGTTCTCCCAGTTTAACACAGTGTTCATGTAGAGTAACACCACTGCTTTTAGTGATAAAACCTTCGGGGTCCTAAACACTCCAGCAATGTCTCTGGGATTTTGACTGGAAAACAAATGAAATCCTGTTTAATTTTGTATTTTCAGGAGCTTCACAGATCAGTTACGTAAGATTTCAAAGGATGCCGGCATGCCCATTCAAGGCCAACCCTGCTTCTGTAAATATGCCCAAGGTGCAGATAGCGTGGAACCAATGTTCAAGCACTTGAAGATGTCCTATGTTGGCCTGCAGCTCATTGTAGTAATCCTTCCTGGAAAGACTCCAGTCTATGGTAAGGGCTTGGGATTTGGAGAAACTTTCTGGTTTATCTGGATATTTTTAGTGCTGAACAGCAAGGTGTTTCCTATAGCAACATATGTTCTTATGAGAAATTATATATTTATGTGTATGATGAAAAATATTTATATAGGATACCTTGTAATAACCTGATGGTGCAAGAGACATAGTAATAGACTTAGCACTCTGGCAATAGTTGGCTGTTAAAAGGACTGTTGGTGTCTTTGCAATTAAACCTGCTTTTTCCTCTTCGGCCATTCTCCAACAATGTTATGTTTTGTTGCTTCATGCACTCCCAGCTACTTTGCCCAAGACCAGCACATGTATGCTGCCAGCTCTGCCTCACACCACTCACCTGGAGTCAGTGGCAACACTATCTGCCACATTTTTCACAAATCCAAAGTTAGGATTCTACCTAAGGCTAGCCAGTGAACACACACCCAGGCTGATGTACTTTTGCAGCAGAAGAGCAGTCTTCTATAAGTGCTCTATCTGTGCCTACCCAACCCAACACTCACAGGAGTTTTTTTATTGTTGGCTTCTGCTTGCAGTCTCGTCCCTTCTGGTAGTCCTTGGCCACCTGAGAAACGGGTCCTTTTTATGAACAGACGAAGGATGTTACAATGTAAAATATATAAAATCATTTATTTTTTAAGTTTAATTTTCTTACCCCTTTTATATCCTCAGCTGAGGTCAAGCGGGTGGGAGACACCTTGCTAGGGATGGCCACGCAGTGTGTCCAAGTAAAGAATGTGGTTAAGACCTCTCCTCAGACTCTGTCCAATCTCTGCCTGAAAATCAATGCAAAACTGGGGGGAATCAACAATGTCCTTGTGCCACATCAGCGGTGAGTAATGCTTTATAGCATGCAGGTGAGATTTAGTTTCATTACTATAGTATTCTTACATCTCGCATCACATGAGTGAACCTTTTATAACATATGGCTGTTGAATCATGGATAGAGAACTGTTTTTTTTTTTTTTTTTTCTACATGCCATTAATGAGTTTTGATTGTTTTCTCCCTCTTTAGGCCCTCTGTTTTCCAGCAGCCTGTCATCTTTTTGGGAGCAGATGTAACGCACCCTCCAGCTGGTGATGGGAAGAAACCTTCTATAGCAGCTGTGGTGGGCAGCATGGATGGGCACCCCAGTAGGTACTGTGCCACTGTAAGAGTCCAGACCTCTCGGCAGGATCTTTCTCAGGAGCAGCTTTTCAGTCAGGAAGTGATTCAAGATCTCTCCAATATGGTCAGAGAGCTACTCATTCAGTTCTATAAGTCAACTCGCTTTAAACCCACCAGAATAATATTTTATCGTGGTGGTGTATCTGAAGGCCAAATGAAACAGGTAAATAAGTGTGCATTCTGAGCTAGGGATGTTTTAGAAACTTTTCCCTGAACTGTAGAAGTTAATGTTTGTTTTTTTTTTTGGTGCTCTTACTCAAGGTGGCATGGCCAGAACTAATTGCCATTCGGAAAGCTTGTATCAGCCTAGAAGAGGACTACCGACCAGGAATTACGTACATAGTCGTGCAGAAGCGGCATCATACCCGACTGTTTTGTGCAGATAAGGCCGAAAGGGTGAGATGTTAACTGGTAGCTGAAGTTTCTGCTTGCTGGTCTTGTTCCCGTGATGCAATTTTATTCTCCTATTGTGGTCATCTTAATATTTTCTTTGGTTTGATATAGGTGGGGAAAAGTGGGAATGTTCCAGCAGGCACGACTGTTGACAGCACTATCACCCACCCATCTGAGTTTGATTTCTATTTATGTAGCCATGCTGGAATACAGGTAAATGTTCTCTTACCTGTAAATTTGGAACCTCAAAATGTGGATTACACATTTTATATTTTTAATCTTCCAAGTAACGTGTATCTTCATTTTATTTACACCACAGGGCACCAGCCGCCCCTCGCACTATCATGTCCTCTGGGATGACAACTGCTTCACTGCCGATGAACTTCAACTACTCACTTACCAACTGTGTCACACATATGTGCGCTGCACTCGCTCTGTCTCCATACCAGCACCTGCCTACTATGCTCGTCTGGTAGCTTTCCGAGCACGCTATCACCTGGTGGACAAGGACCATGACAGGTAATTGGCTGATGGTGTGATTTGAAAAGTAGTTTTATGTGAATGGTATAGTGAACAGGGCAGTGGATTTATAACAACAAAGTTACTGGGTCAGTTGCTACATCGGGCTCACTTTAAGGTCCACAGTAAAACCCTTGAGTTTCCTTTCTTCCAGTAGGTAAACATTTATCTAAAGTGTGTTAGTATGGTGTTCCCTATAGAAAGCCATTTTATAAAATAAAATTTATTTTATAGGCACTGTTTTGACAAGGACAATGCTTTTCAGTAGCTTGTCGATTCCATTCATTTACCTTTTCTAAAATATCATCACTTTAAAAAGTGAAGGTCCCCAAATGACTTCTACCTACCACAATACTACCATCTCTCCATGATCCTCTGTGTAAAGAAATATTTTCAAACATTCTTCCCTTAATCAATTCCCAACTGTGCTTTGCTTTCTAGTTGAATTTTAACATAACAGCTAGCATCTCCCATACTAATTCCCTTCATAATTTTCATGCTTGTATCCAGTTTTCTCATGGACAGTATGCCCTTTGTGTAATATGAAAACCTAAAGTAGCACACAGTGTTCTAGATGTGGACTTACTAGTGTATTGTTTAGCTTAATAATAACCTCCCAAGTTAGTATCTGACATGGCTTCAAGTATATCTGTATGATATAGGTATGCCACATAAAGTGCAACTCTTCGGTTTTAATTTCAACTCGAAGGATTGCTTTTTTTGTTTTTGTTTTTTTTTTTTTTTAAACCGAGTATTGGAAGCTGTTTTTTGTTTAAAGAAGTGTTGGTCCCAGTTTTATACTGCTTTGACTAAGGGCCTTTTTTTTTTAAATTTGAGGTCCTTACACTGCACTTGAAATAAATGGAACACTGTAAATACAGTATGTGACGTATTCATTATGCACACAGTTTAGTGTGAAGTATAAATATAACTGTTTTACATTCTATTAGGATGATTTACAACAACAACAACATTTATTTATATAGCACATTTTCATACAAATTTAGTGACAAAAAAATTGGGTGTATATTTTAATGTACCTACAACAACTAAACCATTAGCTTCTATGGCACATTTTGATATAAATGTAGCTTAAAATTTTTCTTAAGATGTCAAAGAAAACATTACAAGAAAAGATAAACAAATTAGAAATAGATAAGAATATGAATGAATAAATGAGGTGCCAAATTAAGTAAATCAATACACACTTGCATAACACAGATATACAAGTAATAGATAAAGCAGGGTTCTTATTTATGGATTCATTGTTAAGTCTCTGATGATAAGTCAGATGTTCTACTCGGATGGCCAGGGAGGACAAGAATAAAATTAAAAAATAAACTCTAGCCGTTGAGATGCTCTTCAATAAAAATCTGTAGGGGTCCAAGGTGAAAAGACCATCCAGCGCCCCTAAGTGGCCATTCAGCCTGACATAAATGTGTTTAAGTAGTCCTTTATTGCTTTTAAGCTTCATCTCATAAGATTTAATGCAGTGAGCCTCGTCGACAGCTGGAATATTCAATTTCATTCCGACATACCTACAGTTTTCAGCGCAGTCCATTTAGGCAGCTGAATAAGACCCACTGACATTTTTGTTAATGTAGCCATTGTTTTGATGCTTTTAATTTATTGCTTCTCTGAAAAATTATTTAAAGATTATGTGGTTTGTACAGGACACATTCCAGTAATTTTTGTACTGTTATGTCTACAGTGTTTACAAAGAAATTCCTTCCACACACACAGAATTACTATGGCCTCTTTATTAGATCGCTCTGGATGTTTTAGGATAGCTGAGTGCATACTCAGTGACTACATCATATGTGTACACAGTCCAATTAATGTAAGCAGGCACATGAACAATAGATAATGCCTGCCATTCAGACTGAGAACTGACTGGCAAAACTGAACATTTTAACTAATTCAGAACCAGCCAATTTATTAGGTGTGAAACGTGGCAGAAAGTGTTAAATTAGGTACATCCATTTTGTTGCAGTTTTTACACAGTATGGTGTCATCAGTATATGAAATGGGGAATTATGCAAGAAACATTCTGACACCAGATGTCCTATAATCTGAAACAGATAAATGATTAAAGATGAGACACAACTAATGCAGAATCAAGAACAGCTCAGTAATTCAGTAATGGTTCAGAAAAATAGTGCCAAAAAGGGTATATCAGAATACACAGTGTGTTGTATCTCATCACAAATGGAGTATTTTTTATCTTCAGTCACAATCAAACAGACCTCCGTTCCACTCTTATGTGTAAAAAATCAAAGTGAGTTTTTAGTGGGCTAAAAGCCACAAGCACTTGCAAGGTTGGAATACAGTAATGACCCCATAAACATGTCGCATGAGTTCCTACTGTTTCACTGTGATGTAAGGACCAGTGTAGAACACTGGTCTCTAGGGTAGGCTGTGCTGTGCAGTATGGGGTTTCATGTATTTCAGAGACAAGAAATATATCTTCAGACTTGCAGTTTGCACATCAGCAAATGATGAAGAATAAATGCATACTAAACCCATGTCTCATTCCAATGTGCATCTATAAATTAATGTGTAATAATGTCTTAAACCTGCTAAGGAGCAGATTTAACTGAGTTAACAGTTAAATCTTATTTCTAAAAAAAATGTTCTTCTGCAAGCATCGTAATCGTACTTATCCAGCCTTAAATATGTTATACCAGTTCATCTTTTTCAGTGTTACAGGAAAATGCATATAAATTACTGTGGGCTTTTAAAAGTACAAAAAAATCTCCTCCCAAAAAAAAAAATGCAACTTGATCAACATATGTATTTGACCATAAGACAAATACAAGTTTCACTGTCACACAGTAGTAGCATTCATGATAAGAAAATGTCCAAATGTTTAAATTATAATGAGAATGTTGTGGGTGTCCAATTTTCAATATTATTTTGGCCTTCAACTCCTTTAAGGCCTTGTTCACACTACTAGATTTTTGTTTGAAAAATGCAGGCATCAGTCTTTTGTCCACACTACCCTGGCTTTTTCAACCCCTGAAAACAGAAGCTTTTGAAAATTATTCTCCAGAGCCATATACTTCTGAAAACACTTGGCTCAGTGTTGTAATGTGGATGGGTGAAAATGCAGACTTACTTATGCTCTGATGTGTCTATGCTTGTTACATAGCCCTTACTGATTTGGATCCTGATTATTACAACATCTCATTTCCCAATTAGTCACCCTTTACAAAAGGAACCCACATTCCAACAAAGCAGACACAGAAGAGTTGCTTTGCATGGCATTTGTTGTGTTGCTTACCTGTATCGCATGTATCTAAATTGTGGTTTTATATAGTTTGAATGAAGCATACGTGTGCAAAAGACAAAAAAATTATTAGTTAGTGCAGTTTTGTCATAAATCCAGTGGCCAGCCACATTACCATCTCTTCCATCTTTCTGCTGATGCACACATGCCCAGTGTAAGTGAACATCTGTGTAATATGTATTTTTGGTTGTTTTAATGTGGGTAGAGATACTTTTGTAAATGATGTGAAAACACTAGTGTGGATGGAGATCATTTTCATTTAAAAACACCTTTTTTTAATTGAAACGGTAATAGTGTAGACATAACTTTAAGCCAATGTCAAATTATAAGACGTTGTGTTGTGGGATATGTGAGATTTGAAGATTGTAGTTGCTGATTTCATCACCGCACAGTGTCAAAATCACACAACTGAAAATTGCAGTCCATGTCTCATTTACCAATTGAGTGCTGATCTTCTAGCGCTGTTGTGCCCGTTTTCCTGAAGGCTTCGTTAAGTCTTCAACCCTTTATTTTCTGGTGATACCCCATTATCCTTGTTTGTAAAGGGCAAGATATTTTTTAAGATTTATAGAAAACTTATAACTTTTTAGAACACAAGTTTGCATATACACCCTGTCGTTGAAGAGAACTTTGACTTGGATTACTTTTATTCAATGTAAATTATTAATTAATGTTAATTAGTGTTCTCTGATTTTAATTCTTTTTTGTCTTTTTTCTCTTCATCATTTAAAGCACTTTGAGCTACATTATTTGCATGAAAATGTGCTATATAAATAAATGTTGTTGAAAAATACCGGACTTATCCTTTAATGATATAGAGAAACACTTTTTATTCCGTTTGTGTTTGCACTAGCAGATGAAATAGAGTTAACAAGAAACCTCCTGATTGAATTTCTCTTCTTGTGATTTCCTCACTTTGTCCCTTTTAAGCCATGAGCATAACATCATGAAACTTGTTATGGGCGCATCTTTCTATAAGTCATCAGGCAATCAATTAAGTTATACGGTTTGCAAAAATAAAACCACATATTGGTTAAAGAAAAACTCAACTGTTAAGTTGAATTAAGACTTGGAGGTGGTCCTATGCTAGTACCGTACTTTTTACTACATACACTTAATAGGGTGCCTGGCAGTATAGTACTAATTTAGATAAGTTGACATTTTGAGTGCAAGGATTTGTCCTGCTTGTTGTCAGTGGGCTTATGGTTATAGTGTAGTATTATGTGGTGTGTTGGTGGCTTATTTGATATTAAGAGAACAATTGTGGAATGTGATGTAATATTTTAACATTGTTGGCAATCCTGTGCATCTCTTCATGGCAGCAGTGTAATCTGCAAGTTTACTTTTTTGGCAAAGTAGTGCTGTATGCCACAAGTCTATGAAAGTCCTGTAATGTTTCTGTGAAATCAAGTTAAGTTCAGGGTAACAAATAGAGGCCACCTGTTATAATTTTTCAAGTTATCCTTCAGAGGTCTCTTGGGTTTTGGTGTTTAGAAGATGCATACTTTAAAAAAAAAATGGATGTAGGTGTACTACTGCTGTGTTGTATAATGTTTTGAATGTAATTGAATATTTGTGTACTTCTCTATTATGTCTGCACAAATGTGGCTTTTAATATTTACTATTGTACAATACTTTAACATATTTTACCATTGCCCATTGGTTCAGGTGTTACTATTCAATGCCTGATAATTGTGACTTCATTGCACATTAATCTTGGAGAACATAGGGGTCATGGCTTTTTAAAATTACACGAATCAGATCAGTGCTTGCATACACACAAGGTGGTGAACCTGTGTTTGGTTCAAAGGGATCAGATGGAACTTTCAAAGTGGAAAATTTCATGTGAATGTCCTCTGATTTTGCACCCCCAAATGGGGAAAGTTAGAACTAACTTTAGCCAAGTTAAAACACATTGTTGACATTTCACCTTATTTAATAGCATAAAATAGTCAACTGGTTATGGCTGAGTTATATTTGGAGTAAGGTGGTTGACCCTTTCTTATTTTTTTTACCAACCAAAAGATGTCAAAAGCAGCATCTGTAAAAAATCTTGTGTCTACATTGTACATTTACTAAGGAGATGTTTGCTTTTTTTTTCCAGGCTGACTATTCTTGCATTTTGCTGAACTCTTGAACCATCTAACATGTCCTCCTGTACACTTAATAATAAACTGTTTTTTTTTTCTTTTACTCTTCATTTTTTTCAGTGCGGAAGGCAGCCATGTGTCTGGACAGAGTAATGGCCGGGACCCCCAAGCGCTGGCCAAAGCCGTTCAAATTCACTACGACACTCAGCACACAATGTACTTCGCCTGAGCTGTGCCTCTGGCCATTACAAGGGCACGCTTTGGGCACTAACCGTGGTTCTGACACCAGCATTCCTGGCCCCACTGTCCTTTCCAAGCTGGCCGGGCCGACTTCAGACTGCTTCCTACCAGCAATCCAGGATTTCCGGACGCACTGAAATACACATTGAGCCATTCTTTACTGATGCTGACCTTGATCAGGGCTGATAGGCAGGACTTGACTCTCTTCGTTTCAGCGGGAGTTGGTATTTTTTTTTACCTCAAGGCACAAAGGCCGAAGGTTCAAAGATTTATGAGGGTTGCATGAAAGGTTTTTAATGTTGCATATTTTGACTTGCTGTTTTAATTTTATTTTTTTAATGTCTTTAAATGATCTCACCTTTTTTTTCTTTCTTTTTCTTCTTCCTTGTTTAAAAACGAGGTGTCTTCTTGTAAAGCTCTTCAACGTTGTGCAGAGTGAATGCGTGTGAGCGAATGTGCAGAGCTATGGCTTTTTCTTATTTTTTTTCCAAAAGCAGAGACTCGTTTTAAATTCAGGCCCTACTGCAGCCCATCAAACCTAAAAAGGGAATTGGAGAAGCTTACTGCTGTAATTGCCTGTGAACTTAATGTACTTTGTTTCTTTAAAGTTTATTATCAGGATTTTATTTTTATTCTGTATACTGTATCTGTGGCAGCATTTTATTTATTTTTTTACTCCCACTTCCTCTCCAAACAATGCATCATACTCTCTTATTTTCATCCCAACATTTCTCCCATTCCCTCAGACTGCCCCTGTAGCACCCCCCTACACATTATCTTTTGTTGAAGCTGGATCTTTTGATTATTGAGACCCACCTGGGCAGACTGATTTTTTGGAGGAGCATATCTGCTGAATGCCAAGCACGCAGGTGGCACTTAGATAAGTGTACTATTCTGTTTTTTTTCCATCATCTCTCTGCAGTGCAGTGAAACAAATTTTAAACAGCATTACTTTTTTTTTTCCTTTATTAATTATGTAAGGGCATTGTTGAATCTGAATAAGGCATTAAGTTGAGATACGTTTTCCTGTAGCACAAAGTTGGGTATGAGGAGAATGTGCTGCTTCCTTTTAAACTGAAATTTATTGCCAGAATAGATTTTTTTTTTTTTTTTTTCCTTTAATGGGATAAGACAATCTTGTCTTCTGCTAGAGGGCGACAAATCTTAAACCTGAAATAGAAGCGTGTAGTTATAGGAGTAATATGTATGTGTGTGCGTGCGTGTCTGTGTGTGTGAATACATCCACACACAGCGTCTGTGCTGATTAAGTTATTATAGCAGGCAGTACTACTGCTGTCAAATCTCTTCAAATTTTCTCCCTCAACCCATTTGTGTGGAATGAGTTTAGAGATGAGTTAAGCATGTCAGTGCTGTGGGGAATGAGCAAACACTGAGGGACGTTATTCCCCACCCCTGCTTCTCCTCCTTGTCACCCTCCTCTTCCACCTTTTTCTCCTCCTTCTCCAGGTCATAAATGCTGCTGGATTTGCATTCATTCCTATGTAACTTTTCAAAAGAGTTGTGGCCGTGCCACAGATGAAAGCTGTAGCAAGCCACTTTTACCTGCAGTGGACTTTTTGGGATTAATTTAGTAGCTTTATAAATTTACTAAAGAGGATTCTATTGAACAGAAATGATAACTGCAATACTTGTTTAAGCTGGATGTTGCCATTTTAGACGAGTGGATTGGGGGAAACAAAGCAAATGTAACTCCAGTTTCATGGACTTTTTATCCTTGCAAAGCAATATTAACTACAGTTAATTCACAAAGAAAGTAAATTAAGGCTATATATATATATATCTTTTTTTTTTTTTTTTTTAAAACACATACGTTTGACTGTTGAACACCCAGGATCTTTTTCTTTTTTTTTTTTTTTATTTGATTTTGCTTGTGTCAATCAGTGAGAGATGTGCACTTTGTAGGAGCAACTTTTAGACTTTTCAGAATGAACTTGCTCATGGCCACAAACTACACCATTTAATTTATTGAAAAGATTATTTTGTATGTTTTATATACAGTATCTATATACATGTCATTTTAACTGTTCCAGCTGAGCAATATGATTGTTAAATAGACCTGCAGGCCAAGGCAACAGCCACCCCAGACAAGAACCCATCCAAGCGAGGTACTTATACCGGGTTCTAGGGGTCACCTTGACTAGCTGGACTTGGCCTTGCCAAAAACTGATGGCCTGCATTGGAACAGCAGCCACTAGTGAACCAGGGAGAGCAGTCTGGTTTACTGTGTCACACTTTTCGTGGTGTGTTTTTATTTTCCTCTATTGCCACAATTCCACCTTCCCCCTCCATTTCAAAAGAGCGAGTGAGTCGGGAAAAGTTCTTTCTATAAAAGTTTGTTTGCTATATATTTGAAAAAGTTACTGTCATTTTTATTTGTTCTTAAAATGATGTTGTTCGCTCTGTACTGTTCAAGTGTGTGGACTGTGGCTGTGTGTGATAGCAGTACCAGGTGTAGCAGCGCTGGGCTTGCTGCTGTCCGCAGGAGGCCCACACAATTGCTGCATTGCGATGTGAATTTCCTCTCCTCTAATTTTTAGCCTGCAGGGAATATTTTATTTGTGTTTATGTGAAAGTAATAAATGGAAATTTTATGCTTACTTTAACTGATTGTGTCAGTGCATGTTTTTGGCCTGGGTTTTTTTGTTGTGTATGATTTAAAAGACTGATGTGCAACTCGGGGCTTTTCCTCTGTCCTATCACAGTCCATACTACTAAATGCTGTTTAAAATGACTGTAGTAGGAGTTGTCATCCCAAGGTAAAGGAAAGATGCCTATATGGTAAGTTAGGGGGAAAAAAACACCTCCTTTGTACTGAAGGGATATAGTGGCTTTAAATTTTTGTTTCAATCCCTTCAGAAAAGTCTTACAACTGTAATTGGATTTTGCTAGAATTCACTGAAGTGTTTTCATTTTTCTTTTTTCAGCTTCACAGATGTCCACAGTTTAAATTCCAGTGACTGTCTATGTAGATTTGAAATATTCTCCGCATATCTTCTCGGTTTTCCCTTCCAAATCCCAAAAGTCATGCAGGTTTGTTTAACTGGTGATCACAAATTGGCCCTTTTGTATGTGAATGAGTCCTTTGATGGACTGGCACCATGTCCCAGCTTGTTTTCCTGCCTTGCAGTCTAATATTCTCCAGCTCCCTGCAAATCAAGATTGGATTAACTGTGTTTGAAAATGTTCTTTTGTGTTATGTTTTCCCTAAAGGATATGCACACATGTGCAGTCTGTTACCATTTCAGCATCTTCAGTTTGACTATAAAGGGTTCCTGTAAAGCAGCTTTTTTAGTTTTATGCCCAAACCCTGGTGTGAATGACACCATGCAATCAGTACAACTATTGAGGCTTGCTTTTGCTTATCAGAAGTTTCCGCCTAACATAGAAAAGACTGTACATGGAGTATTTAGATTTGTCAATTGGTCAGAAAACAATGGAATTTGAAGTAGAATTAGTCAAATTTCTTTACAATTTTAAAATACTTTTCAATTATCAGAGAGACTCTAATGGAAAACTGCAAATGGTATCCTGGCCCACACTGGCTGAATAGGCATCGGTGTAGATGCTGGGCTACTTCTATCACTTGTACAGTACTGGTTCCTTGTTTTGACAGCTTGGCTTTATAAAAGGTCAACACTTCGAATTTAAAAACATAAAGTTAAGCAGGAATATGGAGGGCTGTACATGTTACCCATTACCCAACAAGAGATGTATTGAGGTTTTAGTCTTATCACCAAACTAGCATGGAGTTTATCCATCCATCCATTTTTAGAACACACTTTGACATATTATTGATCTGAGGCGAAATATTCACAAAATCTACATAAACTATATTCTAAAGTCAAAACAATGGGGAAAAAAATCCAGTCTATTTAAAACTAACATCTTAAAATGGCAGGAAAACCTAATCCAGCTTTAGTTTTGTGTGGATCAGAGCCAATGCCACAAGCAACTGGCTTGAGCAAGAAATAACCACAGATGGGGTGCTCACATTTAAAGTAGTAGCCGTGTGATTGTCATGGGTAAAGGAAGAGATTTGGACTCCCAAGGGTGTAGATGCCATTTATGTCACTGGTACTCTTGTTACCACAAGCAAGTGCTTGACTCTTTTTATTCTCTTTATACCGTGCATTCAGATCTCTTAATGTTTTTTCACATTTTGTTGTGTTTTAACATTTTGTTGTGTTTTAGCATGTTGCTAAAAACTTTGCAATCCATCCCTCCTCCCATCAAGCAACATTCAATACTTCTGATTGGCAAAGGAAAAACAGGATTTTAGAAGTTATTGCAAACTAATTAAAAATAAAAACTGGAATATCCTGTTGACACAAGTCCTTGCAACCATTCCAGTCTGCAGTCTACTTGGATTTTATGTGACAAGCTTCACATACCTGGATTTGAGCATTTTCTGTCATTCTCTGAAAATCCTTATAAGCTCTGTCCGGTTGGATGGAGACCATCGATGGACAGCTCTTTTCAGGTCTTTCCAGATAAGTGTGGGCTCTGGCTGGATAACTCAAAAGCCACTCGTGTCTTGTCTTTGCTTTGTACTTAGGGTCACTGTCCTTTTGGAAGATAATCCTTCAGCTTATCTAAGGTCCAGAGTGACCTGGATCATGCTTTTATTAAAGTTATCTCTACACTTTGCTTCATTCAGTTTTACGTCAACCATGACTAGTCTCTCAGTCCCTGCTGCTGAAAAACAAACACCATGTTTCACTGTTGGAATGGTATGGCACTGGTGGTGAGTGGTGTATGGTTTCCTCTGGATATGACACTAATCTTATTTTCAGCATATGATGAATCATGTTTCTCATAAGCTGAGGGGTCCTTTAGGTGCCTTTTTGCCAACTCCAAGCAGGCTTTCATCTGTATTTTACTGAGGAGAGGCTTCTGTCTGGCCGCTGTTTTCATAAAGATGAAATCAGTGGAGTGTTGCAGTGATGGTTACCTTTCTTGAGCTCTAGAACTCAGCCAGAGAGACTGTTGGGTTTTTGGTCACCTCTCATGGCTCTTCTCCCATGACTGCTGGGTGGTGGTGAGTTATGAAGACAACAATCCTGTCTTTAAGCTCAGCAGGCAATTCCTCCATCCTTATGGTTTGGTTTTTTCTCAGTTGTGAGACCTTTTATAGATGGCTGTGTGCATTTCCCAATCACGTCTAGTCAATTGAACTGACCACAGGTGGACACCAAGCAAGCAAAAGAAACAGCTCAACAATGACCAATAGAATGTGATATACACCTAGACAAATTTTAATTGTAATAGAAAAGGGTCTGAATATTTATGTCAATGTAATAGCAGTTTTTTTATTTCTAATAAATTTCCAGAAATCCTTTTTTGTCTTTGCCATTCTGGAATATTCAGAGCTGCTTAATGAGGGAAAAACTGAATGTAAATGAATTTACTACAAGCTTGAAACATAACAAAATGTGTGAAAAGTGAAGGAGTCTGACTACGTTCTAAAGGCATTATATGCTGTAAGTATGAATATGAACATGTACATGGAATGCAGCATGTAAGCTGCAATGTACAAAAAAACACTTATTATTTATTAATTTCACTCTTACAATGTAATAAATGGAAAAGCAGGTTTGCTGCCCTCTATGATTCCTTCGAGTTGTGATTGTGCTCAAGGAATAGCACTTCATAAATTTGACAAACACTAATGACACACCTGTGATGTAATATTAAAAATTCCCCCACTGGATGGACTTCCTCAGTAAGGTATAGAAAGTACAAAGTACAAGTCTGTACTGTATGCAGTTTTTTCTACCTCACAAGGTTAAAGAAGTCCACTTCAAAATAATAAATAAATTTCACAATATTAATCAATTGGTTCATAAATACACAGTAGTATATCCCCAAAATGTAGTTTCCATACAGAAGATGAATGACTAAATGGAAGGGGAGTAAGGCCAGGTAGATCGGAGGTGGAATCAAATTGTTCTATCATGGTGTGGATGGGAGGAGAAATGGGGTTGGAGTTATTCTGAAGGAAAAGTATGTCAAGAGTGTTTTGGAGGTGAAAAGAGTGTCAGAGTAATGATTATGAAGCTGGAAATTGGAGTTGTGATGATGAATGTTGTTAGTGCATATGCCCCGTAAGTTGGGTGTGTAAGAGTGAGGGCAGAGCCAAGGATCAAAGTTTGGAAGTGGAAAAAGGAAGACTGCAAGGCTGAGTTTAGGGAGGATGTAAGACAGGCACTGAGTGGCAGTGAAGAGTTACCAAACAACTGGGCAACTACAGCAGAGGTAGTAAGAGTGACAGCAAGAAGGGTGCTTGGCGTGGCATCTGGACAGATGAAGGAGGAAAAAGAAACCTGGTGGTGGAATGGGGAAGTACAGGAGAGTATACAGAGGAAGAGGATGGCGAAGAAGAAGTGGGACAGTAAGAGAGGTGCAGAAAGTAGACTAGAGTACAAGGAGATGAGGTGTAAAGTGAAAAGAGAGGTGTTGAAGGCTAAAGGAAAGGCGTATGATGAGTTATATGACAGGTGGGACATTAAGGAAGGAGCTAGACTGAGGGACCGAGCAGGCAAAGATGTGCAGCAGGTTAAGGTGATGAAGGATAAAGATGGAGACATACTCAGAAGTGAGGAGGATGTGTTGAGAAGATTGAAAGAGTATTTTGAGAGGCTGATGAATGAAGAGAATGAGAGAGAAAGAAAAGGTTGGATGATGTGGAGATAGTGAATCATGAAGTGCAACAGATTAGCAAGGAGGAAGTAAGGACAGCTATGAAGAGGATGGTCCAGATGACATAGCTGTGGATAATGGAGGTGTTTAGAAGAGATGGCAGTGGAGTTTATAACCAGATTTTTTAACGGAATCTTGGAAAGTAAGAGGATGCCTGAGGAGTGGAGCAGAATTGTACTGGTATTGATTTTTAGGAATAAGGGGGATGTGCAGAGCTGTAGTAACTACAGGGGGATAAAACTGATGAGCCACAGCATGAAGTTATGGAAAAGAGTAGTGGAAGCTAGGTTAAGAATGGAGGTTATAATTAGTGAGTGCCAGTATGGTTTCATGCCAAGAAAGAGCACCACAGATGCGATATTTGCTCTGAGGGAGTTGATGGAGAAGTATAGCGAGGTGCCAGAAGGAGTTGCATTGCGTCTTTGTGAACCTGAAGAAAGCATATGACAGGGTGCCTCGAGAGGAGCTGTGGTATTGTATGAGGAAATTGGGAGTGGCAGAGAAGTATGTAACAGTTATACAGGATATATACGAGGGAAGAGTGACAGTGGTGAGGTCTGCAGTAGGAGTGACAGATGCATTCAACATGGAGGTGAGATTATATCAGGGATCAGCTCTGAGCCCTTTCTTGTTTACAATGGTGATTTTCAGGTTGACAGACGAGATTAGACAGGAGTCCCCGTGGACTATGATGTTTGCTGATTACATTGTGATCTATAGTGAGAGTAGACAGCAGGTTGAGGAGACACTGGAGGGGTGGATATATGCTCTAGAGAGGAGAGGAATGAAGGTCAGTAGGAACAAGACAGAATACATGTCTGTAAATGAAAGGGAATTGAGTGAAATAGTGAGGATGCACAGAGTAGAGCTGGCAAAGTTGGATGAGTTTAAAAACTTGGGATCAACAGTACAAAGTATTGGGGATTGTGGCAGAGAAGTGAAAAAGAGAGTGCAGACAGGGTGGAATGGGTGGAGAAAAGTGTCAGGAGTGATTTGATGTCTACAGGATGGTAGTGAGACCAGCTAGACCAGCTATGTTATATGGACTGGAGAAAGTGGCACTGACCAGAAACCAGGAGACAGAGCTGGAAGTGGCAGAGTTAAAGATACTAACATTTGCATTTGGTGTGACGAGGATGGACAGGATTAGAAATGAGTACATTAGAGGGTCAACTCAGGTTGGACGGTTGAGAGGGGCGAGATTGCGTTGGTTTGGAAATGTGCAGAGGAGAGATGCTGGGTATATTGGGAGAAGGATGTTAAAGATAGAACTGCAAGGCAAGAGGAAAAGAGGAAGGCTTAAGAGATGGTTTATGGATGTGGACATGCAGGTGACAAGTGTAACAGAGCAAGATGTAGAGGACAGGAAGATATGGAAGAAGATGATCTGCTATGGCAACACCCTAATGGGAGCAGCCAAAAGAAGAAGATTTAACAATACAGACAATATATCAGTAGTGTTGCTATTGGCTGTTACTGCTTGAAATTACAGATTTTTAATTTATTATTCACATATGATGGCTAAGTCCAGTTTTCAGCATCCATTCCTTAAATGTTCCAATGTTCAACTCCTATATCTTATTACTAAGTAGTCATTTTTATAAGCTCATTAATTTTTACAGAAATTTTTGTAATCACATTATCACCACTGAAACATGTTATTTTTTTCTCTTTGATTGCTAGGTACTGATATCCTTAAAGTTCAAAATGGCCAAATCAAACAGCTTTCTGAAGAAACATATCAGTTTACTGCTTTTTGGCAGAATGAAGGTTATTCCATGCAACAGATTGCCTTGAAAGTGAAGATTTCATACAAAGGCGTCTATCAATGCCTTGAGAGGAGAGGACAAACTGCGTCTAACAAAAAGAGAAAAAGAAGGGGAAGGCCCAGATGGACAACTGCATAAGAGGAGAAGAACACGGGGTGTGAAAAACCAGCACCTTACAGGGCCTCAGATAGCTTGTTCCTTAAATTCATGCTACATACCAGTGTTGTCTTTAACAGTGAAAATGTGATTCTGGGATACTGGCCTTAGAGGCAGAGAAGAAACCTCATTTGAAACTGGCAAATATAAAGAAAATGTTAAAATGGGCAAAAGAACACAGACATTAGACGAAAGATGACTGAGAAAATGTATTATGGTCAGCATCCTGGAGTTGTTTTTTTCTCCGTTGCAGATGACTCTGGTATCTGGTCTGTATTTTAGGAAGAAGCCAACTGAAGACCTATAAGGTGTTTGTGTCTTGTTCTACAAACTCTGATGTCCATATTCTTTTATGAAATTCTCCATCTGGGCCTTATGTATCTCTCCTGGTTAGATCCAGTTTGCTCTCAAGACAGTAATATACACAATTGTATGAAATCTTCAATATCTTGGAAATCTTTCACATGGGATAACTTTCATTCAAAAAACAAAGAGCCTGACATATTTCTCAAGAAAGCTGTTTCATTTTGGCCATTTTAAATTCAGAACTGTACTTTAGTAATGCCAGTTCCTTGCAATCCAAGTGAACTGAATAATAGGTTTCAGCAGTGCTAATGCAATTACAAAGGTTTCTCTAATAACCAATTAGCGTTTAAACATGACTAATTACAGATAAACTAAAAGAGCATAGCTGCTGAAAACTGGTCTCTGCAGTCACGTGTAAATGATAAATTAAAAATGAATAATTTCAAGAACTATTAGTCATTAGCAGCCCTAAGAATGTCATGGCTATATTTTTAGATCCAAATGACAGTAGTTTGATAAAAGGTATCAGTTTCTATAAAAAAAAAAAACATGAAAATGCCCAGGCGTGTTCAGACTTTTGACTGGTACATACATCTAAAGTTCAGAATAATCTGTGAGATAATCTGTTTCACTTTCTTGTATGGACATTAAAATGTTTAGAAACGAAGAAAAACTAGTAAAAGCACAAAAGGAATAAAAATGAAAAAGAGACTCAACTTTTTTCTTGACAGTTTGTAATATTAAACTCTGATTTCCTCTTTACTTAATGGCTTAGTTGCTGTAACACTTTTGCATCAATTATTCCTAATTTTTTAAAGTTTCTTTTAGATGTTAATGGATAAATTACTAATATACTAATATACGTTAATATTGATAAAATAAAAATGCTTAAAAATATAACATTAAATATTAGGAAGCTAAGTCTTCTGTACCCATTTAAAATCTGAAAAGAAAAAAAATTCCCAATGTTTACATATCTCAAAAACGGGTTTGACTTTATCTTATTTGATCAACACTCGCGACTCTTCTCGATTTGATTAATAAATGAAACCTGTGGTAGAACGCTCCTCCACAGCTAGGTGTCTCTGTTCCAGGTATCGTCGGCTGTCCGGCCAGAGAAGGATGCAAGCCGCGCTTCCTCCCTCTTTGTTCAGCTGGAATCCCACTGCTAGAAAAGCGGCCAGTAGCAGACCGGTGCACGGAGCTGGAGTTTGGGGCGGTGTGGGCCAGTGAGACGCGACAAACCAGTCTGAAGAGCAGTTCAGGATTTTCATGTAGCGGAGGCATCAGGTGTACTTCTGGCTTTGAGGAATCAAGCTTCTTGAAAGAGTAAGAAGCATAAGGGCTATAGTGGGGCACTGGACAGAGAAGTCCAGCCACGCCACATCCGGGAACCAAATAGAGGAGTCCGACTTGGCAATGCAAGGGACCGAGGAAAGAGGGGGAAGAAAACGGAGAACTCCGTGCACTAGGCCGAAAAGAAACTAACAGTGCTCCTCGGCGAACTGAGCTGAAAGGAGTCCAGCCAGGTAACTTCTCCTTGAGGGCTGGACAGCGAGATCCGAGTCCAGATAGGCAGTTTAAGTAATCAGAGAGGACTGGAAAGAGGGAAAACAGTAGAGAGAGAGAGAGAGACAATCGGGCCGACTTTACGGGTTGGACAAAGAGCACAAAAAAGTCGGAGCGAGTTCCTGGTTGGGACTTGATGGAAGAGTAGCCAGACTTAACTGTTGATTGGTTAGACGCTGGTCCAGTCTGGCCACTTTGCTTCCGGAGCTGTGCAGAGGATAGATAATACAAGGAATCGGATGGATAGGAGACTCATGACTCCAGAGAGGCTGCTCCATGATAAACAGAAAGGAAACCAGTGACACTTACTAAGGAGGTAAGCCGCTAGACAGCTTCACGTAAAAAAACGGCTAAAAGAAGCTGCCCATCCAGGTTGCCCAAGAGATGTGCGTTGAAGAGTCTGAGTGGTAAAGTGGAAAGTCTGGACACTACGGCCAGTAACCTGGACTTCCTATAAACCTGACAGTAGTTCAAAGACGTAAAGCAGGCTTCATATAAAACTAACCGGTTAAGAAGGATTTGACAGTAGTAAGTACCAATTTGACCGGATTGGCCACTGAATCCAGACGAGTCCACTCGGGTGACATCATTGACCAAATGACGAAATAAAGATGCCTTCAACCAAGCATCAACAAGGGCTGGACAGTGCAGTCCTGCTTTTAGCTTAGTTGAGTTTACAGTTATTAAACACTGGGGGTTAAGCAGTGCAGGGGGGTGGGGGGGTCTTGGGGACAGGATAGAAAAGAGGTGCAGCCAGATAAAATCTTCTGCAAGGTGGCGTGGAAGACAGGGAAGTGCTGACTGTTAGGAAAAGGTGGGGGAAGCATTTTTAAAAGTGTGTTGGAGAATACTTGGGAACAGACTTGGATTTGTTTTTGACATCACCTTTTTGGATCTACAAACAGTAAGAGTAGAGCAGCACGGAGACTCCACAGCATCGTGGCCAGGATTATTTGGAGCAGCAAGCCCCTTTGACACCCTGGTGCTCGGTTACTGTTAAAGGGAACTGTAGTCCTCACAGGAACACAGCAGGCTGTATGGGATGGAACCAGGACCATCAGGAGCCGGTGAGTTGTGTTCTTTTTTTTTTAAATGCACTAGAAAATGTTCAGGGTGTGAGTGTCAAAGTCCCTGAAAAGAAACCTGCCCAAAGTTACAATGGTACAGCTTGTGCAGGGTGACAGGCTCATCAGGATCCTTTCTTAGATTTACTATTGGGTGGCTGAAATCGCTTGGCGACAGTGAATGCTGCCTACCACCATCCACAGACGGCATGCTTAATCACTGCTGGAGAAGGCTTTGTGTCCTAGTGCTCCCTTTGCTTGGCCCCAAACATTTCCATGACAAAAGGGCTGATAATGTGCGTTCTCCATGGCGAGGGGAGGCATGTTGGGCTTCTGTGTGAAGATGGGGGGAAGGGACAGGGGTGAAAGCTGCTATGCTGTCCTAATGTCCCCATGCAGAATGTCTTCATCCCCATGTTGTTCTTTTCACTGGCTAACTTTCTTCAGTCAAGCCTCTGTAGGCTAATGTTCTTCTGACTTGGCCTGGTCTCTTTGCTTGATAATGTCCTTCCTTGTTTGTGCCCAGTCTTACCTCTTACACAATCCTCTGTCTCTGCAGTGCCTGTGGGGCCGTTGTTGCCTCCACTGCAGCAGGTATTCCAGGCACCTCGTCGCCCTGGAATTGGCACAGTGGGGAAGCCCATCAAGCTGCTTGCCAACTACTTTGAAGTGGACATCCCCAAGATGGACGTGTACCATTATGAAGTGGACATCAAGCCTGACAAATGCCCTCGGCGGGTTAACAGGTATTGAATGTGTTGCCTTGAAATTTTTAGCGGATGGATCTGTTGGCATAAAGTGTGCCCTAACTCCCTTTTACCATGTAATCTCGGAATATGTATTTTACACTTGAAAGTGTACTTCTTCCAGTCTTTCTTGTAATATTTGCAGTGGCTAGTCCTTGGTACTTGTTACATTCAAGTTTTTTTTATCTATCCCACTTTGTAGGGAAGTGGTGGAGTACATGGTGCAGCATTTTAAGCCCCAGATCTTTGGAGACAGGAAGCCAGTTTATGATGGAAAGAAGAATATCTACACAGTCACTGCACTGCCAATCAGCAATGAGCGGGTATATGCTTCTGCTAGTCATCGAAGAACAAAATGGAAAAAGTGGTGGTAGTATGTCATAATTTGGGTGTGCAAGTAGGCATAGAGCTCATTGAAAAGGGACAGGAGATGTTTGTGTGAATCTCACTACTGATGATTGATGGTCATTTTATAAGTGTGAATTTGTTAAAGGCTAGTTCTTTTGATGTGTACTTTCTGTATTTTTGGATGAAGACATTGCTTTTAGATTTTTTGATGAGCATAAAGTGTGAGCAAAAGGTTTTCATCATGTACTGTTAATTGAAACACTATTAAACAAATTACACCTTTCACCATAATTCCAGAAGTAAAACACTTTGTCTTGTCAAATCAGCAGCATAAGCACAGTTACATGAGACATGCTATGCCAAAAATGAAGATTCTTATGGATAGTGGCATGGGGCGAGATCTGGAGAGAAGGGAGGATGTGGCTTTTCTTTGAATCCATCTTCATAGAACAGCCTTGGCAACCTGTGCAGAATGAATGTGGAAATTACCATGAAGCAGAAAGGGATCTTCGTTCCCACATTACGCTGACTGCTGCATATGTCAATGCAAATCAATACTTCTCTCAACACCATATAAGTAATATGGGGTGTACCCTCAACATCGTACATTTTCACATTGACTTCCTTGAACTTGCTAAGACCTTGAATTTTATTTTATTTTTTTGGAGGATTCCCTTTGCTTCCAGTTATTTCAGAAGTTGTTTGATCTCTGGGTTATAGTGGTTTGTTCAAGTTTCATTTCCAGTTATGGAACATTTCACCTTTGAATTAATTAGCATTAGATTTTTCTAGAAACACTATGTTTCATATTGTTTAATTTCAGCAGTCAACATTCTGCACAACCAACCTGTACAGAACCACCTTTTTGTTTACTCTTCCATGAAGAATAGAATTAATAATTGCTACCTCACACATACTTTGATTTTTCCAGTGATTCTTGTTGCGGATGGCCAACTAGACCTTAAATGTTTCAAGAGACTTTCTACAGTGATGGAATTCTGCAGCCATTTTCTTGAGTGTGGAATATAAAAGGCACTGGTCCTGAAACATTCTGACTAGGAGAGAATGAGAATCTGAAGGCATACTGAAGGTGTTTAAAATTTAATGACAGCACATATTGAGATTTTGGCATACATACTGAACTTTGTTGTGAAACACCAAATATACTCTAAATGGTAGAAACATGTAATTTCTTATTTATTTTGGTGCACAAAATATAATTTTTGTAAGCTGAAAAGGGTGTTCTTTAATGCTAATTTTCTGTTGCATCCATATGTACTAAATGCAATTATACGATTGTATGTCTTAATGTATGTCTATGGTTGAAACAGAGTTCTCTTGCTAAACGTGCTGTGTGTCTCGCCTAGCTCTGCACAAGATCATGGTTTCTGCAATCTTTTACTTTAGTATAGGGCTTCTGTTGCTTTATGGGTGCAAAAATTGAAACATAAACGGATTTTATCAAACCTAAGATGAGACAGTTTTGTAGATTTTTTTTTTTTTTCCCTCTGGCCTCAAATAGTGAGGATTTCCTTGTTGACCTTAACTTATTATTGTTATGAACTTTAAGCACTTAATTTAAAACAAGTATCTGAATATTGACATATATATATATTTTTTTTTTCTCCTTGTTTAACTGTATTACATGTTCCTCATAGCCTGTGTTTGACACCAGGCCTATTAACTATGTGAATGATGCACATATTACCTGTCTCTGCTTATTTTTTTTTTATGAATGGTCCCATTTCCTTTCACATGCCAAAGAGGTACAAGTTAGGTTTACTAGTAATTTAAAATTGTCCCGTTTTGAATGAGTCTGGATGTATATGTGGCCATACACCTTTCATGGATTGGCATCGTATTACCAGGAATAAACAATGTTAAAAGCAGTACTATAACCTCAAAGAGTAGAACTCTATTGGAAATTACATTCTGTGCTCAAAGTAACTGTACATTTTCATTTTGTCTGTCTTGGATCCCTCCAGCCATTGTGACCTTTTGGAACTCTGTTTTTGTTTACCCCTGGTTTTTGGGAAATTCTTTGACAAACCTACCCATTTATAGGGCCATTCAAACAGAAGGAAATGCTTTTAATTGTCATCGTTATGATTCTGGCATACCCTGTCATTGGTCCTACTGAGGGGCAGGTGTTTGCCTGTCCACTGCATATGGGGTCGTGTGTGTGTGTGTGGGTTTTTTTTTTATTTTTTTTTTTATGTATATTTTACTCCAGATAAGCTACAGTAATAAGTATGAGTGTTGTACAGGTTGGATCCTAGTTTTTGTTTGTGGTGCTTTTGTGTTTTTTAGGTAGTATTTATGACGAATACCTTTGGCTCTTTATGGATTTGGTTACTGTGAGTTTAACTTTGGGTACCATGTTAGTGGTTAAGGGACATGACAGTAAGTCTCTGTCCACAAAAGAAAAGCAAGGATCACAGAGAAATACTGTTTTACTTTTTTTGGGGTTATGTTGTTTTGTTTATCAAGACTGCTCTATTTCAGGACTGTACTTTGGCAACGGTCTGTGGTAAAGACACAAATGTTTTTCCAACCAGTTACCTCTCATTTGCAAGCACTAAGCTGAATTTGTACAGTACTGTTTAATTTTTTTAGTGCAATATTTAATTTTTTAACTGCCTAATGGAGATGTCTTTTTTTCCTTTTTGCTCTCATTTTTAATTATAGAATTTGTGGGTTGTTTGCACTGATTTTAACCAGAAAAACATACCAATAAATACATCTGAAACCAAACCAGGATGTGGTGTTACCATTGGAAAGGTACACTTGTGAAAACCCCAGAGTTACTTATATACAGCCTGCTTGGACTCTCTCACTAATCTTGCATACCTTTAGGAACTGGCAGGAAAAGTAGCAATAGACTTTTAGAGAGTTGTTGACTAGATGCAGGATTTAAACCTAAGAGGCTTGATTTGCGAGAAGCCAACACTGACTACTTCACTCCCTCACTTAATTTTCACTAATTTAAAAAAAAAAATCACTAAAAATATTAACTAACAAATATTCACACTTTAAGCAAAAATTGAATGTATAGGTTAAAATTGGTATGGCTAAACTTTTTAATATTTTAATTTTTCAGTCAGTCTTGTAATTGCACCATTAACAGGCATTTTATATCACAAAGAATTGTACAGTACACATTTTAAATAAATGAACAATACAACAAATAAACTTGCATGCAGAAATGAAGGAAATTTACTACTAGCAAATGCCAAGTGACACGAGGATGTATATTTGACAGATTTGTATTAAGCTGTCAGATATGAGACCTGCTGAGTAAAAAATATGCAACAAG
Organism: Polypterus senegalus; assembly: GCF_016835505.1. NCBI lineage: Eukaryota > Metazoa > Chordata > Cladistia > Polypteriformes > Polypteridae > Polypterus > Polypterus senegalus. The sequence continues at coordinate 19,705,855 of NC_053170.1, read as the reverse complement.
GTACATAGCTATAGTGACAAAATAACATTAGGGAAATATACAGATTAAGCACAGCAGAAGAATAAAACTAAATAGAAAATGATGTATTTGGAAAAAGTGAGTAGTGCTGTCACTGTAAGTGGACCTAGTGTTGGAGTGGAGTTGGTGCAATTGTGTTGAATAACAGGATTGTGGAAGTTCATAGGTAATATGGCAGCCGTTAAAAAGCCAGAGAGTACAGGTGGGTCTTGGTGTGGATTTAAATGTTACAACAGATTGAGTATGATTAACAGGCCTAAGAAGACAGTTCCAGAATGCAGGAGCCATACAATTGAATTATTCACACCTATGCCTGATTGCGTATGTGGGGGATGTAGTTTGTACTTTGTATACATATGCATGTGTGTTTTACTTTGCATAGATTTATGTATTGTTGTGCACTATTCAGCATGCATTTAAGTACCTGTCACTTTAAATGGTGGTCCCCCTCTGCGGGCATGCATGCAGAAATACAGTATATTGTTGTTGTCCATTGCTATCTATTAATGGGATGATAGAAGGAAAACAAACTGTTATTGGAAGGTCATTAAACATAACATGAACTATTATTTTCTGGCCATTGCCTACTATGTGTCAATATCGAGAAGATCTTAAATTACTGGAAAGTCGCATATCGGGATAAAAATGAAAAGAAATCTTAATTTTGCATAGATTTTGTATTTTTTGTCATTTTGTGTGTGTGTTAGTATGGTAGTGGTTAGGTATATCATATGACCATGTGTTAAATTTACCATACTCTTGTATTTTTATGTATAATGGTGGCAAAAACTAAATATTGGTACATCACTTCTGTGTTGGCGGGGACCAAATCCAGTGGAGTACAATTTTTTTTTTTTGTTCAAGACAGACCAACACTTTGTATTTTTTTTTTTTTTTTTTAATCTAGGTTTATCAATAATGTATAATGTCTTTATCATTTTTCTCTTAAAACAAAAGTCAACCAAAATGACACCTTTTATTGGCTAACTAAAAAGATTACAATATGCAAGTTTTCGAGGCAACTTGGGCCCCTTCTTCAAGCAAGTTGAAGAAGGATCCTGAGTTGCCTCGAAAGCTTGCATATTGTAATCTTTTTAGTTAGCTGTTCGCTAATAAAAGGTGTCATTTTGCTTGGCTTTTCTCTACATTCATAATGGCTAACATGGTACAACACCATAGTACTCTTAAAACAAAAAATATAACTACTAATTAAAATGTGTCCTCATTGGAGAACAACTAGTTACCAGTCAAATAAACATGTAATCCATATCCTCTGGTCTTCATATCTATCATTCTCTGAACACTGTACATTTAATTGAATTACCTTTCTATATCTACGTATTTCTAGCTTTGTGGAGCCTTTTTTTCAAGATAGAATTTGGGCTGTGCTGAATGATCTTTGTTTTCACAGGTTGACTTTGAGGTAACAATCCCAGGTGAAGGTAAAGATCGAATATTTAAGGTTTCTATCAAATGGATGGCTATTGTAAGCTGGCGCATGCTGCACGATGCATTAGTCAGTGGCCGAATTCAGGTTCCTCTGGATTCTGTCCAGGCTTTGGATGTTGCGATGCGGCACCTGGCATCTATGAGGTAGGATGCTGTGGGAAACATGACTGACTATTGCTGTAATATTATAATAAACATTTTAGAATGTATCGGCCAAGAAAGTATTAAGCAGAATGTAGGAAAAGAACACTATTTCAGGATCAAGATGTTAAGTAGTACCTAGATACTTCATGGCACCAAAGCTGCTGGCTTTTTAAGACTATTTATTGACAAGCCAAGTCCCCCACCTTAAAATAAAAATTGTACAATATTGGAAAGGTCAATTCAATTCACTTTGATAAGTAAACATCTGAATAGATGGCACCCTAGCCTGTTCCTCATTTTTATTTTACCCATGCGATAATCCACATTATATCCTATAAAATTCTAATACTAGTCTGAATAAAGCATTGTACTTGCTGATATGTTAGTCAGTATCTCTGTCTTTCCTTGGTATATCTGTCTTTCTTAAATGTCAGTCCATGCAAGATTAATGAAGAATACGGTATGAAAAAAAATCAGTTGTTAATTATATTAGACGTTCAACTGAACCTTTATATTATTAATTGAATTTTTATGTCATATTTCTTCTGCTTCATTTCACTGGTGATCCTGCATGGATTTTCCTTTATCTCTGTTCCTGGGATGAATAAATGTTAAGATCACCAGCAGTGCATAACTGCTCCTGGTGATTTGATTTTCTTACCATGGAAAGAATAGCTTTGCTTAAAATTCTGCAAATGTCATAAACCAAGAGAAGAATTAGGATTTACAATTTTTTTTTTTTTTTTTTTAAAAATCCAGGTACACTCCAGTTGGGCGTTCATTTTTCTCACCACCAGAGGGTTACTACCATCCTCTAGGAGGAGGCCGTGAGGTTTGGTTTGGCTTCCACCAATCTGTGAGGCCTGCAATGTGGAACATGATGCTCAATATTGACGGTAAGCTTGTTTTCAGATTAAATAACTGGATCATTTTAAGTATGCACAAAGGCACATTCACATACTCTGTAGTATCAAATGTACCCAGTGTTATAGGAGTAAATATTTGACATATCAGAAAACAATAAAAAGATCAAATGCATGTACGGAATATGATATAGGGTGTCATATTGATTCAGCAGTTGTTTGTTAGTTCAAACAATTTGCATGTTGTGAGTGGGGTTTCTTGGTGTAATGCAGTTTTCCTTCATTATCTAAAAGGTATGCAAAGTTCACATAAATTCAAAGGTATTGTCGTGTACATAGTACAGTAAAACTTTTATCTCCTCAGAACAGTGCCATAATGTGTGCACATTCACATAAAAATGTGCATACATAGAGTACAACCTACAAGAACAATTACATTATTTATTATATCTGATTATTCAGTAACCTTATAACATGTGAGTAGAAACTGTTTAAATCAAATGGTACAAGTGCAAATGGTCATTTTACTGTTTGCAAGAAGAGAGGACTGAGAAAAGTGACTGTGCTGGATAGCAGAGGTCTTTAATAATTCTATTTGCCTTTCTAAATCCAGGTTTACACTTACCAGGTGAAGCCTATGTGCAGACTGTAATGCAACTGACTAAAGCACATACATACTTGTTAAAGGCTTGTACAACTGGTGCATTGAAAGTCTCCTTATCTGTAAGTGACATTGTTTGGTCACTGTCTCATAGCTAATAATGTCACAGCAGAGGATATGAGACTCTGCTGATGGAAGAAGAGTTGTGCCTGCTGTTAATGACTTTAAGAGGAAGAAAAGATGGAGCATCAGACCTAGTGACCAAAAGCAGTGAAAGAAGGGTGAAGGTCATGTTCTCATGAGGGGGACCTACATGATGAGCTGATGCATTTTAAATATTTTTACATGTATTGCTTAAATTTCGATGACCTATTGAGTCATTCAGCCCTTTGTTAATTTTTCTGGCACCCACATAAACCACCTCTCCTTAAAATTCACCGTTATGGACATTTTGCTATGTCCACTTAAGAGCATAGTTAGAAAAATTTCTGGATACAGCAAAAAATTCGAAGCGTGGAGGTGTGCCTCCAAGTCTGGCACTTTTTTTTTTTTTTTAAAAAACCATGTGGCCCTGTCTCCCTGCTCAGGTGCATAAAGTGTAATCCAGCCTTAAGGAAGTGGCATGTTGTGCTTTATGTAGTTGAGCCATGTAGTTGAGGATGTTATACAGCTAGTAATGATGGACCCTACTGTGCCCCTTTAGAAGTTAGTAAGAATAGGTGGAGGAAACCAAGCTTTCCTCCGATGTCTGAGGAAGTAAAGGCTTTTGTAAGTTTTCTTGACAGTAGCCAAATTGTCCTGTGCCCTCTTCAGGTCTATATCAAATTTAATACTACTGTCCCTTTCAACTGCATAACTGCCCAACATAGATGGAAATGTGGTCTGTTTTTTGCTCTGTCAAGTATTTGATAATGATCTTTAAGTTTTCCTGACTTTACAGGGGAGATTTTTATCCTGGCACAATTTAGTCAGCTGTGCTGTTGTGCCTGTGTTAAGGGTTAACATGCACAATATGATGCTGCCAGTTCATACATGCTGAGGACTGCAAGTTAGGAAGTCCCAAAATCTAGTTTAGAGATCGTCGCACACAATTGCTATGCTGAGTTATACGCTATAAACGGGATTCAGTTATTATCCATATGTGCCAGTATGGTATGAAGTGCAAGGCATATGACATTCTTTGTGGACAGGTCATGATATTATGTAAGCTGCTGTTGATCATGACTGTCTGGTGTCCCAGCACCAGTTTCTTAAGTTTGTGATTTGAGTAAGTGCTGCTGGTCTGTAGTAATTTAGTCTGTCTACACTCTAATTCATACTAAAGACAGACAGGCCATCAGACTGTATTGCAGCATCTGATGTTTCAACAGTTAGCCGACCTTCTGAAAAACAATAACTGCACGCTTTCTGATGTCTATTTGTAAGACAAGTCTTCTCTGAATGTTGATTACTTTCAATCAATCAATTGCACGTTAGCCAGAAAAAATACTAGGTACAGGTCAGTTGGTGCAGTGTTTTGCTCTCAGTTGGATACCTCCTTTTGCATCCTCATTTTATAGCTCTGTTTATCAGATCATTCCTAGTTTGGTCATACTGGGTGTGTTGGCTATATGTAACTGATAAAAGCCGTTCTACAGTTAAAAGTCTAAACGTTGATGTCTGAATACCCATCCTAATCTTATTGAGCTATTGGGCCCCCCTAAATAATTTTCATTCTGAAGAGTATTGAAGAAATAATTTGTAAATCATAGTATGTTTTTGCCTGTGTAGAAGAAGAAACTTAGTGGATCAGCAAAGTGTCTGGCATTATTAATTACAAAATATAGTGAGCATAAGGTTGTACTTATACCCAGTGAGCATTTTTTTACTGTGTCCCCTAAAATAAGGTTACTGAAGCACTAAATATTTCTTATATATTTAAAATTTCCTTACTGTATTGGTAAGCTTCTTGGGCTCAAATTATGGCTAACTTTTTTTTTCGTGCGAACTACTGTTTTTGTACACTGAGATACATTGAGATGTACATTGTTATAGAATTAGAGATTTTTTTTAAATTCTTGACTATAAAATTTTCATTTTTTTTTTTAATGTTTTATTGGATCTGTGCCTTCTTAGATGTAACATACATTGTTTGGCTGTACAGCTGTCAAAATAGGCTGTGAGAGTTTTAAACACATTTGTAGACCCCAGAAGTAAGAATAGGACATTCTACTCTTCCAGGGCTGCAGTAGCTACAGATATTCGCTGAACCCATTTTCTTAATTGGATATGGATGTATTTAATTTCAAGTTTACTTGGCTTCTTGTTTACTGGTTTCAGCTCTCTCTACATGGATTTACTATGCCACTGCAGTATATACTATGCTTTACCACTTAAACTTTAACAAACTAAACTGCTTTTAAAACCTTTTGTTAATTGCAATTCCATGTTGACCTGAAACAAGAAATATGCATTAGAAACCTCAGATGCTAGAAACTTGTAAATTACACATTTTACTACATTTACTTCAAGATTACTTGATTGTTAATCACTTAGATTTGCAATATATGGCTTTGTTTAAAGACTCCCTTACTGGTTTAGACTGATTATTGTGTACATGGAGGTGCCACTTGTTCAGGGAAAATAAAGGGATCCTTGCTATAAAAAAAATTCACTTTCCCTATCGCAACTACAACATTTATTTACTTTTCAAAGCTGCAATATAGGCTTCAAACCTGGATTGACTAACCATAAAGACTAATATGCATCTGAATCACATTTATTTGTAAAACCAATCATTTTGTTGCTGCTTAGTCAGAAATTTGGAAATTCGATATCTATACTAATAAAAGGCAAAGCCCTCACTGACTGACTCACTCACTGACTGACTCATCACTAATTCTCCAACTTCCCGTGTAGGTAGAAGGCTGAAATTTGGCAGTCTCATTCCTTACAGCTTACTTACAAAAGTTGGGCAGGTTTCATTTCGAAATTCTACTCATAATGGTCATAGCTAGAAGCTATTTTTCTCCATTTACTGCAATGGAGTTGAGCTCGAAAGCCGTAGGGGGCGGAGTTTCGTGTGACATCATCACGCATTACGTAGAAAACCAGGAAAAGCTACAAAAAGCGCTGAAGAAAACATGCATTATATAATTACGAAGGCAGCGAAACAATTAGAAGCGAGCAAGTGACATATAAAACCATATTCAGCGGCTCACATGAACTGACGCAGTGCACAGACAAAAAGCAACAGTTCCAAAGAGTGCTGAACAAAAACCGAATTTTACTGCTATGCTCAATTAGACAAACCACACGCCGTGGCGCAATAGTAGAGCCTTCACCTGTAGCGCCGACATCAGAGGTTAGATTCCCGAGAGGGGATGCACTAAGTATGTACGCGCGCTTTTCGATTCATTTTAGCCTCGCATCCCCTTGGTTTGAGACGTATGAAAACATATGTGGTTAACGCAGAAAGACAGATCACCAATTGAAGCTTAATGAATAATGGATACTTTATTCGCGATCAATGATTGTTTTGGTAAAGCCATACTCCGTGTATTCATTAGATGAGCGGTAAAGTAAGAGTGAGGGGAGGGTAACTTACTGAGGCACACAGGCAAAACCACAATAGCACGCGGGCTCGATGTACTGTAGTGTGCGTCAACTCGATCTGAATTGCGCGATCACATTCGAAAAAAATATTTCTTTTCAAGTTCTATTTAGTCCATATGTGTCAAACTAATGCCCACGGGCCACATCCGGCCCGGTGTGTAATTATATCCGGCCCGCGAGATCATTTTGTATACTGTATTATTGTTATTAATGGCCCGGGGATATGAAGCGCTGGTAAAACAATAAACTACAGATCCCATAATGCAGTGCTTCAGCTGCCTTGCCGAACACTTACCGCATTAATCAAGTCTAGCTTATGATGCTGCAAGTTATTGCGAAGCTAGCCCACACGATGCTTGCACACACACACACACATAAGCCCTAAGGCCTTGATTTCCAGCTCATTGTTGGATTTATGCCCCAAAGAATTCAGGCTATTCTGGAGAAAATGGCTTCCCATTCATTTCTAAGCATGGTGTACCTAATAAAGTGACTAGTGTATTTGTAGTTTTCACTTATTCAAACGTGTCATTACAACCACCAGTCTCTTAAACTACCAGTACATATCTGTATGTCCTCTAAGTTGAAACATGTAAAACCATGACTGTCTATCTCATCTGTTTTTATTAGATTCCACAGAAACGCAGATCTGTATTTGGAAATTTTAGATTTAGTATGATTTTTTTTTTAATTATTTTTACAGTACTTCTAAAATTGATGTCAGCTTTAATATGGTGGAGTAGAGCTGTCACCCTCGCAATAAACATGTAGCATGCAGTAGAGAGAACTTTTCTTGCGTTGATGTTTCATTGGCATATAACAAATAATTCCTAAATTTGAAGGTCAACAATCGGGTTGAATTTGTGATCGTTAAAAATAATCATATAATAATTGTAACTTGACTTCATTTACTGACTTCTTCCTTACCAAGAGATTGCACTGGCCAACGACATGCCATGACATCATTAACCAAGTCTTTTGATCATAGAATTAAACATACACAAAGATATGTTAAAACAATTCAAAAACTGGAACTGTGCAGCTTTTCAGTTGAGAACAGTAAAGGGGTTTTGTTCTGGAAAACAAGTAAGTATGCTGTGTAGTTAAGACTGGTAATCCTGCTTTAAGGTTTTTGTTGTGTGGGTTTTTTTTAATTTAAAAGATAAACTTAATGGTACTCAAACTCAATCTTTCATCTGGTATGCCACTGTAAATCTATTACGTTATGAGCCATCAAAGGCCAAAACAGTAAAATAAACTATGAATTGTTAGTCGTCTTGTTAAATATACAGTCATTGCAGATTTGATAAGGAGAGCACCTGCATCATAAAGGCCCTGTAGTATCATTTTAATGAAGTGTGCAACCTACTGTAATTTATATTCTAGAGAATTAAATAACATTTAAAGACAAAAATAGTAACCTCCCTATTTGTAAAGCTGTGATAGTCTCCTTTTTTTCTTGTTTAGGATGTGTGTTTTTCTTGTGTCTATTTATAGGTTTATACAAACAGTTTCTTCTTTGTTAATGCTTCAGCACATTATGTCTTCAAGAGACTGGAGGAGAAGTGATGAATACAGTAGTTTCAGCCTCATGTTAGAATTTGTTTTCAGGCATTTTTTTCTTATTTCTGCTTTACTTTTTTTCCCCTTCACAATGGGTCAGTACTTTTTTGAAGTTTCAGGTACTTACAGATGTGAGCACTGCAGCAAATCTGAAACTGCATTGATTAAGTTTGCTAACGTTGCCACCAGTTTGTGAATCAGGGTGGCCACACTGAAAATGCAGTCAATATTTCATCTTGAAATCAAAAGCTTCATGTTATGACTTTGTATAATAATAGCATGTTCATTGTTTATTTTACAGTCTCAGCCACAGCATTTTATAAGGCCCAACCAGTGATTGAATTCATGTGTGAGGTTCTGGATATTCGAAACATTGATGAGCAGCCCAAGTCCCTGACAGACTCCCAGAGAGTACGCTTTACAAAGGAGATTAAAGGTTTGCCTGTTACTTATATTGCATACTTGTATCACTATTTCAACATATTTATAATGTGTGTGCTTTTTAAAATGTAAGCATATCCTTGCCAGAATAAACACTAGAGGGCATCAAGGAGATATCTTGGATTGATTTTCATTTTTATGATCAAGCAAAAAGCTGATTATTTATGAATATCTGGTCATGTTGTTGCTTGTTGACAAAACAACAATTATCTGAATATTGTGGTACCTTTTTACAGAGTTGCATAAGTAATTTATTTGTCTCCACGTATCCTTATTATTGAATCATTGAGAGAGTGAGGTTTGGTATTGTTGTCTCATTGTTTATCTACAGTGAGACTGTTTGGTTACTTTACCATCTTGTTTGTATATGTGCATCATATAGCCTTGTCATTACAGCACAATATTGTTATAAAAGTACAATCAATATATAGTTACTTTATTGCCTGTCTGGAGTGTGATATTTGAAATTTTTGATCACTGTGCTAACTTGTTGCTCATTTGCAAACAGAGTATTTGTATCATAATGCCTCATGAACATTGACATATTTTTATTTATTTATTTTTAAATCTTTGCTGAAATATATTTGAAAGCCATCTATGTTAAGTGCCTTGTGATGGTGGACTTTTTGTATAGCATAATTTACAAAGACTGATTAATTGAAGCTATCTGATAGGCTTTCCACCTTATTTCATAGACCTAAGCTCCTGCCTACACTCACAGTACCTTGTTATTAAAGGTGCACAGAAAACTGAACCCATACCACCTGTACTTATGAACAGCTAATCCACCTAAAGCTGAACATGTTTGGGCCCAGCGAGTACTTGGATGGGAGGCCATCTAGGAAAAGCATGGGTTGCTGGGAGATGTATTGGGGAGGCCATCAGGTGGTACTTATCCTGTGGTCTGTGGGTGGATCCCACTGCAATGGTGCATTGGGACACAGTGATGAAAAAACTTTGCTAATAAAAAATGGTGTTGCCCTTTGGCACAGATGTAAAACCAGGGTCCTGACTGTCTATGGTCATAAAAACCTCTGGCATCTTTTGGAAAGAAGGGTATCCCACAATATCCTTGCAAAATTGCCCATCATGGCCTTGTCTAATCTACTCTTTAACCATCAACTGTCTCTAATTGCTTTTCTCTCTCATCCCGTCAGCACCTAATAGCTAATGTATGAACATAGTGGTGCAAAAATGGCTGCTTTCTCATCATCCAGGTGGATGCTGCACATTGGTCGTGGTTCAAATGGCTCCCTGCTTTCTATGTAAAGAACCCTGAGTAGTTAGAAAAGCACTATATACATGTCATTAATTGTTATCTTTGCTACACATTGACAGGATGTTATTCAAACAAACTGGTAATCACAGCTTGCCCTTCCTTGGTGTGTGCTATATTATCAAAGTATACTGGGAATTGGATTAAAGCAAACCTTTGTTTAGAGGGCTATACTTTTCTCATCAGGTTCAGGTTCTGAGATCCTATAGCAATCTAATTAGTAACTGGGAATGTTAATGTCACCTTATTTCAGAGGAATACTATAAGAATTGGAGTATAGTGCTGGCTGGTGATGGTCCCTTAAACCCTTTTAAGATTTTAATTGGTGACTCTTGATTCTCCTTGCCGTTATTACAAGGGCTGAAGGTGGAGGTGACGCACTGTGGACAGATGAAGCGGAAATATCGTGTGTGCAATGTGACCAGACGTCCAGCCAGTCACCAGACGTAAGTGTGGAGAACTTTAAAGGTAGAACAGATGTACTCTTATTCTTACTCTGCCCTGTTTATGCCTGTATCTTTACAATAATAGCAAAACAAATTTATTAAAAAAACACTGCAATTCCATGAAAAATATATAGGAATATAAGTAAAATTCACTTTAATGATGGTGATTTCTCTCAACTAATATTAGGTTAAAATGAAACCAGCTTTTTAAATTGATGCTGCTTAACTTAAACATACGCTGGAAGAGATTATTAAAGATTAGTATTTAAAATATTTAAGTTGATGTCTTGTGTAATTGCAACCCCTAGAGTTGTGAACTGTCACAAAACAGTTAAAGCAAATTTTCTGAAGTTGAAATTGGAAGTCCTATATTCCTCAGACTACACTTAATCCCCATGATTTAATAGAACTTCACTATTGTTTGCAACACACGTGAAAATGGTGAATCTGGATAATTTCTGTTCTAGACCACAGAAATCATTTATATTGTTAACACAAGCCAAGGGTCTAGTTAGTGTAATTGTATCCACAAGGATATATTGGACCAAACCCAAACTTGAATAAGGCAATGAATAGGTTCTGCCAAGTGATTAAGTGATTTTCCATATTGAAAGATGGCAATACCTCAGGAAAATGGTATGCAAATGACTTTAAAATATATATAAATACATAGTCATTTGGGACTGGCTATTTGTAGTCCACAAAGTATACGTCATTGCATTTGAGGCTGTGTGGGTCTGATGCGGGTCATCGGTATTTCATATTTTACCTACAGGTATGGCATAGCACAAACCAATCCTAGAGTCTTGGTGGCTGCATGCATGGTCTATGTATGGGAAGGTGGTGTGGGCCAGATATAAGAGTTGGCCACATGATGCAACACTGATTAAAACAAACTTTGCTGGGCACTCCCAGGATTCAGAAAACATGAGATTAATATATAGAATAATAATAATGATTTATTACTATTTACAAAGCATTGCTATCTACTTGATAGAAGATAAGTGCAAACTATCTGCTCACATGAATAACAAAAGACATGCCAGCTGCTTGATGTGCAACTTTAAATTTAAAAAGTCAAGTCAAGTTGGGGAGCATGCACTGGTGTACAGTGCATTGCTGCACCCACTACACAACAAAACAACTCGGGATCCCTTTTTGCAACCCCCCAGGTGGTCCGGTCCCACCCTCCGGAAATGACCCTCTATCTGCCACAGCCAGGTGTTACGTGGGTGACCCCTTGGCCTGGTCCAGCCACACGGGTCCCCAACAATGAGGATCCTATGAGCCGGATCACCCTCGGGGAAACGAGCCACATGACCTTAGTCCCGTAACTGACACTCCCTCAAAATGCAAGTAATGTGCCACATTTGGGGCTCCATGAGCAACCGCTCATTCGACACAAAGTCAAACCAACGGTACCCAAGGATTTTCCGGAGAGACACAGTACCAAAGGAGTCCAGTCTTTGTCTCAGGTCACTGGATAGCGTCCCTGTCTTGCTATATGATTGCGAGGCATGAAGCACCTGGACTCTAAAGACTTGGACCTTTTGTCCTTTTGCATGGATATTGGGAGTGCCACACACCCCTTTCCAGCGACCTCATGAGCCCAAATGCTCTTCCAATCCATTTACTGACTTCATAGGAAGAGTCACCAGAGACATGAAAGTCACTGCCAAGGTAAGAAAACATCTCAACAATGTCAACACTCTTTCCATAAACTGACACACTGCTAATGGCTGTGCCCAAGAGGTCGTTAAATGCCTGGAACTTTGTTTTTATCCAGGACACTTGCAAGCCCAGACACTCGGACTCCTCGCTTATTTTCTCGAGTGCCCCGATCAGACCCTCCATTGACTCCGTGAAGATCACAGAATCGTCGGCAAAGTCAAGATCCGTGAACCTTTCTTTACCAACAGATGCCCCACAGCCGCTGGAGCCCACGACCTTGCCCAACACCCAGTCCATACAAGCATTGATCACAGTAGGAGCAAGAACAAACCCCTGACGAACTCCAGAATCAATTGGGAAAAACACAGAGGTCCTGCCTCCACTCTGCACAACACTCGTAGTACCAGTGTACAGGCCAGCCATGATATCCAGCAACGTCGAGGGGATCCCGTGAATCCTCAGGATGTCCCACAGCTCGATCAACTGAGTCGAATGCTTTGTGAAAATCGACAAAAGCTACAAAGAAACTCTGCTGATATTCACGTTTGTGCTCCATGAAAAAAATAAACACTGCCATTTGTGAGCCCAATTCTTGTGTGTTTTTTTTTATTATTATATATAAACTTGCTAGTTTGTAGTCCATTTGTTGCTTGCAGCATAGATACACATAGGAAGGCAGCCAAGAGACTGCTACTTATGCAGCTCCACCATCGCTTCTCTTACTGCTTCTGTGCAGAGTGTATTATTCTGTGGCTGGCAGCACTGCTACAAGTAATAGGGGTATGGTTTTTGCAGCCTATGGTGGCTGGCTTTGGCAATTTCTAGAACATTATTACCCTACTGTTTTCCTATGGTTCTCGGCCGGAAGTATGAATGGTCTCAACTCGATTGGCCATAAATTGGCTCTACATACATAAATCGGTCATAACATTAAAACCATTAACATTGATTATCTTATTACAGTGACACCTTTTTAAGAAGTGGGATATATTAGGCAGCAAATTGAACACTTAGTTCTTGAAGGTGATGTGTTCAAAGCAGGAAAAATGTGCAACCATAAGGAATCTGATCGACTCTGATGCTCATAAGGAATTGGTTCGACTCAGACAAGTGCCAAATTATGATGGCCAGGCTACTTGGTCAGTACATCTCCAAAAGCAGTACATCTTGTGTGTGTGTGTGTGTGTGTGTGTGTGTGTGTGTGTGTGGGTGGGGGTTCCCAGTATGCAGTGGTTGGTACATACCAAAAGTGGTTCTAGGAAAGCCAACTGGTGCACTGGCGAAGGGGTCATGGGCACCTATAGCTCATGAGTGTTCATGTTACAGTAGGTCTTCTGTGTGATTGGACCAAATTGATGAAAATTGTAATGCTTGCCATGAGAGAAAGGTGCTAGAACACGCATTGTGGCCAGATCATTCATGTTGACCCCTGTCCATATCCAAAAACACCTACAGTGGGCAAATGAGCGTTGACACCGGGTCATGGAGCAATGGAAGAAGGTGGCCTAGACTTATCAATCTTGTTTTCTGTTAGGTCATGTGCATGGCTTCGTGTGTGTACATGATTTTTCTGGGGGAAGATTGGCAGCAGGATGCACTATGGGAAGAAGGCACGCCGATGAAGGCAGTGCGGTGCTCTGGACAGTGTTCTGCTCAGAAATCTTGGGTCCTGGCGTTCATGTGGATATTACTTTGAAATATACTGCTTACTTAAAGATTGTTGCAGACAACATACACCCCTTCATGGCAATGGTATTCACTGATGGCGGTAGCCTCTTACAACAGGATAATGAGCCCTGCAACACTATCAGATTCCTCAAACCATTCCTAAACAATTTCTATAGAGAGTTCAAGTGTTTACTTGGTCTCCAAATTGGCCAGATCTCAATCTGATCAAGCAATTATGGGATGTGCTGGAAAAACAAGTCCGATCCATTGCCCCCACCTTGTAGCTTACAGGACTTAAAGGATCTGCTGTTAATGTCTTGGTGCTAGATACCACAGGACACGTTTAGAGGTCTTGTGAAGTCCATGTCTCGATTTTATTTATTTATTTTTTAAATACTAAATGAGAGGGACCTGCACAATATTAGGCAGGTCCAAGACTTTTGCAAAAATTAATTTTTATGCATTGTACACTTCATGTTTTAGTGAAAAACTGAGGTCTAGTCTTAAAAGTTGATTTGTTAAATTCTTATCGGTCAATGTTCCTCCATGTAATGTACAGAGTTCTATCATATTTTAATATATCATTGGATCTATAAAAAGCTAACATCTGCATCCTCCTCCTAGATTTCCACTACAGCTGGAGAGTGGGCAAACCGTTGAGTGCACAGTAGCTCAATACTTCAAACAAAAGTACAATCTGCAGCTAAAATATCCTCATTTGCCCTGTCTGCAGGTGGGACAGGAGCAGAAACACACATACTTGCCCCTGGAGGTAAGAAATTCGCCACTGAGATTAATGCGACACTTCATTAGAGTGAGTGGCTGATTGTGTTGTATCCTACAGGTCTGTAACATTGTTGCCGGGCAGCGGTGTATCAAGAAACTGACTGATAATCAGACATCAACCATGATTAAGGCAACCGCTCGTTCAGCTCCTGACCGGCAAGAAGAGATCAGCCGGCTGGTGAGTTGGGGTTTTGTGAATAGTAGCCATACAGCAAATAACACAGTATGTTGGTAAAACAGTCCTTATAACATATGGGTTGTCGATGAAGGTTTTTTAAATTTGTATGTTGTGCATCATATTCCTTTTTGTAACCAACATTGTCAAATGAACTGTGTCACTAATTCTAATGTGTTTTCCCGCTTGTTTAGATGAAGAATGCCAGCTATAACCTAGATCCCTACATTCAGGAGTTTGGAGTGAAAGTGAAGGATGATATGGCAGAAGTGACGGGTCGAGTGCTTCCAGCACCAATTCTTCAGTATGGAGGAAGGGTAAGAACTTGCAGAGTGCTAACCTCACTATAGTCCAAAATCCATTTTGCCTCTTTTGTTTTTCAAGTAGGCAGTACAGCATTACAACCTTTTTTTTTTTTTTTTCCCCCAAAAAGTATACCCAAAAATCTCTCAGTCAAAAAAATAGATCCCACACAACCTCCCTTAACAATTCTTTATTTTTTTAAGGATCCTCTTGAGGGTAATCTGAACAATTGCAATGATACCATAGTTGGGGACATGAGCCAAAATTTTGATTTTGATGTAAATTGCAACAGAGACCACATATACAGAATATATCAAGAAAATCTTTTGGCAGTGAATGCTGGAAGAAGAAAATGATTTTCAAATAACATTAAGGTGATTAATGATTAGACAAATACGCATAATTAAATGAGACTCATTTTGAAACCTATTAAAAAAATATTGATGATGTACATTGTCTAGTTAATGCAGCCTAGTTTGAATTATTTCTTTTTTTTTTTTTTAATAAACTGAGCAGTCTTGTTGTACTTTCTATTAAAATTGGACCCCGTTTTGATGGAAATACTACAGTATGGCTAAGTAAACAACCTATAAACTATTTCAACATTCAAGTTTAGAGGTAATTCAATAAAATGTGTACCATATGGCAGCAAAACACTTTGTCAACATGCAAAAATCTTATCCAAGAGCTACTGGCTAATAAGACAATACAAATTGTAAATTTTGCATATTGACACATTGCTCACACAGTCCCATATTTTTGCTTTGAACATGGCTATTCAGGACTTTATGCTATTAGGAGGGGGATGGTACAGTGGCAGTGCCAACATGTATGAAACATAGCTACTTGTGCTTAGTTCAAGACACAGTGACCCTGCAATACATTGTCTAAAGCAGCTTATCCATTGCTGGACCCTGTTTCTACAATACTGGTAGCAAAAAACGTTGGGTGGAATCAAGTCCACTGCTGAGAACACTCAAATGGTCTTTGCTTTCTCATACTGGGCAAATGTATTGTCGGCATTTAACCTAACAGTGTATTTGCACTGTGGGAGAAAATATATTTACAAAGTGTTTTTTTCTTAATATATAAATAAGAGGGTTGTTTTCATCCATTACATACATTTTAACTTTTTAATAAAATTAGGGCAAATAGAATAAATGTGACAAAGACTAAATTGTGTTTTAGTCTAAAGAATTTTGTCCAACAGTATTGTCATCCTCTGTAAAACAACAAGTAGTATTCCTGAGTAGGCTAAATGGTAAACCACAATCTTGCATATTTGACCTCTGCCTCTACTGAAGAATTCAGTTAATCATTTTGTGACAGAACTTCCATTGGAAGAAATAGATTTAAATGAAATTATTTATTATGATCAATAAATGTCCATCCTTGCCCCTATTATCATGTTTACATAAGACTGTAGTTTTTATGTGATGTTGGTACAGCCCTTATTGCTATACTGCAGTGACTATTTTAGCTTGGAGACATCCCGAGTCTGTTCTCCTCATTGTATATAAAGTTAATATTTTCAGTGTCTATGCTGTCACAAAGTACATACACCTTAATTTCCACTTTTCTCACAGAACAGGGCAATTGCCACTCCAAATCAGGGTGTTTGGGACATGAGAGGAAAGCAGTTCTACAATGGTATTGAGATCAAGGTATGGGCTATTGCCTGCTTTGCACCACAGAAACAATGTCGGGAAGAGGTTCTCAAGTAAGTCAGGTTTTATTTATTTTTTGTTTTTAATACTGTTTGGTTAATGACAGTTGTTGTGGGCTTTTAAAGGGATTTCTTCCTTGAGGTAAACTGCAGCTAATCCCTGTCATCTTCTTTCAATCTTGTCACCTACCATTTAGGAATTTTACAGACCAACTTCGCAAGATTTCAAAGGATGCTGGCATGCCCATCCAGGGACAACCCTGCTTCTGTAAGTACGCGCAGGGTGCTGATAGTGTGGAGCCCATGTTCCGTCACCTGAAAAACACCTATTCGGGACTGCAACTTATCATAGTCATCCTGCCTGGCAAGACACCTGTGTATGGTAAGAGTGGGTTCATAGAACATTTATAGCTTGCCTATTTCTGTCTTTATTTCTTATTACTTAATTCTGTCTCCCTCCCTTATTAGCGGAGGTCAAGCGGGTTGGAGACACTCTACTTGGGATGGCCACTCAGTGTGTGCAGGTAAAGAATGTGGTAAAGACTTCCCCACAGACCCTGTCCAACCTCTGCCTGAAAATCAATGTCAAACTGGGTGGAATTAACAACATCCTGGTCCCACACCAACGGTGAGCGTATAGCAGAACTTCACCTGTGGCTAAAATAGAAAATATTGGCTGTGTTGTCTTGCCTGTACTGAATATTTTTATTCATTTTTTTTTTTTTTTAAATCTTGTTACAGATCTGCAGTATTCCAGCAACCTGTCATTTTTCTCGGAGCTGATGTAACACACCCCCCAGCAGGTGATGGGAAGAAGCCTTCCATAACTGCGGTATGTGTTAATGTCCTCTGTAATGCTCTTATTCTGTTTAGTCATTATCAATTAAATCTTAGCAAATAGGTCCACTGCTTTTTGAGTTGTCCGTTCTGTGCATTGTTCATAATAGAGTGGATTTAATTCCAACTGAAGCTTATCTACTACCCTAGGTAGATATTTCATGCTAATGCTGCTTTTCTACAGGCAGCCAGATTAAGTGCAAGCACGTATTAGTGTTTGATCACTCTTGTCAGCTTTGATCCATAATGAAGCTGGAACACTTGGAAGTCTTGCATAGTGAAAAATAGTTATATACTACATGGATTAAAAATAAAGGCTATTGGAAGGAAAAAAATAAAAGAACTAAGCCTAAAGCTATTTGGATTTGTAGACGCTGTACAGTATACAACTGAACCTGCAGTGACTTACATTTAATTTTTGCATTTCCATTTCAGGAAAGATAAACTAACCTGGCACACTTTCAGTGTTATTAGTTAAAACTGAAGCCTTGCTGCTGCTCTAAGTGGGGCACAAGGCCAAAATTATGATTGAAACTCTCTCTGCTATAAACCTACATTTTTGGGTCTAAAGTTAGACAGTCATTCTTCACTTAGTCACTGTTAAAAACCAGACTAAAAGTATAATCAAATGAATATAAGAAGATGGAGTAAAGGACTCAAACTCTTCTCCAGGAAAACATTTATTCCAAGTATATGGCTATATGTTTTGGGCATGTACCAGATTAACATCATTCTGGATCAAAATCATTAAATGCCTATCAGACAGCCATGGTGTCACAATCATTCCTAATCCATTAACCGCTGAGTTTGGTGTTCTCCCAGATGGGCTTAAAGTGGAGAAAGACAAACTGTAATTGCCTTTACTTCACTATTAGCATGTAGACTTACCTTGTTCAACTGGAAGAATCCTAATCCACCTCATTTAAGTCGATGGGTCACTGATATTGTTCAAATTCTCACTGAGAGGATCTTTTTAAAACTTGGCAGGATCTAATCAATAACATTTTTAGAATAAGCTTTTGTGTTAGGGGGAAAAGGATTGTTTTCTCTCTTTTCTACTTTTAATTTTACTCTGGCTGTTGGTCTGCCTCTCTTTCTTTTGGGTTGGGGTTGAATTGAATTTAGTTTTAAGTTTGACGTGTTTGTATGGAATGTTACCTGCCTTAATAAATTCAATAAACATAAAAAAGGAATTTATACATTGAATCCCTGCTGATCTATATTGAGTTCTTCAACAAGAACACTGGTTTATTTTACAGTTTTTCTTCACACACAGAACTATTCGCATATAGAATAAATTACCAAGTAATGTAGTAAAGAGTAAGTTAGTAGTTTTTCAAAAGTCAACTTGATGTTATTTTGCAGAAATTAGGTGGATAAGGATTGGTGAGTTATATTGGGCAGAATTGCCTGTTCTCATCAAAATTGGAAGGTCAACTCACAACTTCTTAATCTAAGATTTATAAAAAAAATTAATAAAGGCATGAACGTGCAAAGTACAATACAATACAATACAGTTTATTTTTGTATAGCCCAAAATCACACAGGAAGTGCCGCAATGGGCTTTAACAGGCCCTGCCTTTTGACAGCCCCCCAGCCTTGACTCTCTGAGAAGACAAGGAAAAACTCCCAATAAAAACCTTGTAGGGAAAAATGGAAGAAACCTCGGGAAAGGCAGTTCAAAGAGAGACCCCTTTCCAGGTAGGTTGGGCGTGCAGTGGGTGTCAAAAGTAGGGGGTCAATACAATACAATATACACAACAGAACAATTCCTTAAGACAGCATAATAAAAATTTTAGAATTACGGTTTAACAGTAGATGATATGACATAATTAGGTTTGGATATTTTTAGTGTCCTGGAGACCTCATCCATCTAGCTGCATCTCCATTTGGCCGTGCCACGGCTGAAACGTTGCTCCGATGAAAGGACCCCTCTTTCCCATGATTCCTGTGATCCTCCATCAGGGATGACTTTACCATAGGCAGGAAAACAACTTGGCAGGTGGGCCGTGGCACCAATGGCCACATTTGGGTACCGAGAAAATAAACAGAATAGGTGAGGGTTAGTATTCAAATATAATTATTCATGTTACTTATGTTATAGTGCTAATGACTAACAACAGAGATGCAGTATGTACAGTTAATCAGCAGCTCTAGTCAGAATATGCTAAACTGAAGTAGTGAGTCTTCAGCCGGGATGTAAAGGCTGAGACCGAGGGGGCATCTCTTATGGAAGCAGGAAGACCATTCCACAGTTTAGGGGCCCTGTAACTAAAAGCTCGACCTCCCACTGTTATTTTATTAATCCTTGGAATCCTAAGCAGACAGGCATCTTGAGATCTTAATGTGCGCTCAGGTTTGTAAGTCATGATAAGTTCAGACAAGTAAGCCGGACCTTGGCCATTTAATGCTTTATATGTTAAAAGGAGGATTTTGAAATCTGCCCTGAACTTAACTGGGAGCCAGTGTAAAGATTTAAGAACTGGGGTTATGTGTTCATATTTTCTTGTTCTTGTAATAATTCTTGCAGCGGCATTTTGGATTAACTGGAGGCTGTATAGAGAACAGTTTGAACAGCCAGTGAACACCGCATTGCAGTAGTCAATCCTACTAGAGATAAATGCATGAATTAATTTCTCACAATCCTGTTTATTTAGAAAGCGCCTTAATTTCCTAATATTTTTAAGATGAAAAAAACATGTTTTGGACGACTTTGTAATATGCGCTTTAAATGACATGCTAGAGTCAAAGATAACACCTAGATTGCGGGCTGATTCAGTAAAATTAATTGGGATTCCAACTGAGTTAAATGATGACAAAATATTGCTGTGATCAGCGTCATTCCCTCCAACAATTAACATCTCTGTTTTATCTGTATTTAAAGACAAGTAGTTCTCATTCATCCATTCCTTTAATTCACTAACACAACTAATTAAAGACAACATCGGAGAAACTTCATTTGATTTAAATGAAAGGTATAACTGGGTGTCATCTGCATGTACATTGGGACACAGCATTTGTACAATTTACCATCATGTTAAATGTCATGACATTTTTTCCCTTTAAACCTCAAACACCTTCATCATAGCTTGGATAACCCAAATTGTTAAAAACCAATTTAGTGCAAAGTATAGAACAGTAATTAAAGCTGAACAAATAAAAATTAGTTCAAAAGGGGAGACTATAGTATTAGTAGCTGATACAGAATAAACTCAAGATGAAGCAGTTAAATAATCAAATTAAAATTAATATATTAAGTGACAGAATAAAACCTACCCTAGCCAGAGTTTATGTTGTGGCATCTAATGGCAGCTATTAAACAAGACCTTGGATAGTGCTGAGATGGACCAACACGGCAGAGTTAACCTTGGCCAGAAGGTGGGGTGCCTCACAGATTGACCAGGGTATCAGAGTAATTATTAATATTAACCTGCAGGTTAGCAGTTGTCTTTCTGCTACTCCGTACAAAATAGATAGATAAAAAAATAACGAATGCCTTGGTTGCATATGTTTGCATACTCCTTTTTAATTGGTGTTGTAACTCTATTCAGATTTAACCAGTTGCAGTCCAAACCGTGTCATTTGCTGTCATTTCCCATCAGTTGATTGGTATTCTTATTAGCGCTAAATATAATTTTCTGTATCAAGAAAGGAATTTATATAAAGCATTGCATAGGTCATGGAACACTGTGAAGATCACAATTAAGTGTGGGGGAACAGAGACCAACAGGAGACTGCAAATATCAGGACATCCCTCCAAAACTAATGAGCAGACAACAACAAAAAATCATGGAGGGCTACCAAGAGATCAACAAAAGCCATAAAGGAGCTGAAGGAATATATGGTAGTAACTGACCACTGCCTGCTTATCAACACTTTCACATATTCCGTAAAATTTCTGCACTGTGGGGTAAGGTGGCAACACAGAAAACATTTCAGACAAAAAAAAAACACACATTTTTTGCAAGATTATGTATTAATTCCCCCAAAGTCACAAGTGAATGGTAGAAGTTAATCAGCCCAAATTCTAAAAAACAAAGCCAAAGCTGTACTTGTGTTTAAGCAGGGTAGAGGACCTGCTCTTGACAGATGGAGAAAATGAATAGCTCCAAATGACATGACCAAACTGACAGACCTCTGGCTGAAAACTGGAATTAAGCAAGAGTTAGACATTTTAAAAGCAAGAGCAGAGCCAGTCCAACCAAGAAATTGAATTATTAAATGCAAACTAATGTCCTGGAATGATCCAGCTAGATCCCAAAAGTCTTAATTCTGGGCTCCCCTCAAGAATACTGCACTGGATATCTCCTTGTGGTTTCACTGACTGAAATCTTCAGCAAAGAATGGGATAATATTTCAAATTGTATGTGCGCTAGGCAGATAGGTCACTGTTGAAACCGATTTTCTACAAGAATCAAAGAGTAAGGTTAATTCTTGCTGTTATGGTTGAAGAACATCCTCACTTGAAATTTAAATACTTATTGTGCTTCATAAAACCTTCCATATCTTTTATTACTCTTGTAATAAACACCACCATTTTTAGTGGAAAAGGTTCTGAAATATTTCTCTTGATTTTGTTTTACATCAAGACATGTTTGTACCTTTTGTGCATCCACAGTTTGATATTTTTATTTGAATTTGTGTATACATATGCATTTTACTTTTATACCACTTAAAATATGTATGTGGGCGCACTTAGTGGCAACTTTGAGTACATCTATTCAGTCCTGTGACCCTTAGTTGCCAACAAACCTGCCTGAACTGCCTGAGGTACAGATTCAGCAAGCTTCTAGAAATATTTGATCCAGGCTTTTTGTTATGTTTTTCATGTTGTACACCTTCTGTTCCACAATATCCCAATGTTTATCGATTTGATTAAGATTTAGATGATTAAGATTTAGAAACTAAGCAAGCCACTGGAGTAAACTGAACTTCTTGTCTTGGTTGGGGAAGCAACTTGAGATGATCTGTGATTTGGGTCATGGTCCCTGTGTGTGGGGAGGAAAAAAACTCTAAAACGATTAACTTTACCAGCCCCAGCCTGTGCTTTTGACACAAGGCTGGATGGAGCCATATGAGTATGCTCATTATTCCACAGTCTTAGTATTGGTTGCTGTATGTTGCAGCAGAAATTGGGAATGGTTGATTACATTTTTTTTTAAATCTTTAATCATTATGGTAATGATGTGTCAGCTATGGCCTCATCTTCCGTTTCTTAGCTGATCACAGTGTAGCCTGGCATGGGCTCCTGCTACTGTAGCCAATCAGTTTCGGGGTCCTTTACATTCAAAGATGCCCTTCTGCACAATACTGTCATAAAACCATATGCTATGGTTTTCATACTTGTGACGTTTCCATTGGCTAGATTCAGTTTGTTCTTTCTCCTCTGACATCTCTCATTAATAAGGTCTCTTCAACCCCCTGAACTGCTGCTTATTGGGTGTTTTGTTTGTCACAACATTATCTGTAAGCTCTTGATTGTAGAACAAGAAAATTCAGAGGCGAGTAATGCTACTGAGATGCTGTAAGCACCACATCTACTACTGCCTATAGTCATATCACAGGCTGAGTTTCTTACATCAGACATTTTGCTAATTCCGATATATGATAGAACAACTACACCTCTTGACTGTCTGTTTACTGTTAAATATTGAGCTACAGTTCTGCATCATTGACTGTTTGTAAGTAGGTGGATCTAATTAAGTGGCCACTGAGTGTATGGATATGCAGTACAGGCCAAAAGTTTGGACACATCTCCTCATTCAATGTGTTTTCATTATTTCTATGACCATTTACATTGGTAGATTCTCACTGAAGGCATCAAAACTATGAATGAACACATTTGGAGTTATGTACTTAACAAAAAAAGGTGAAATAACTGAAAACATGTTTTATATTCTAGTTTCTTCAAAATAGCCACCCTTTGCTCTGATTACTGCTTTGCACACTCTTGGCATTCTCTCGATGAGCTTCAACAGGTAGTCACCTGAAATGGTTTTCACTTCACAGGTGTGCCTTATCAGGGTTATTTAGTGGAATTTCTTGCTTTATCAATGGGGTTGGGACCAGCAGTTGTGTTGTGCAGAAGTCAGGTTAGTTGGACGATCATTTATTTTTCAACAGGACAATGACCCCAAACACACCTCCAGGCTGTGTAAGGGCTATTTGACCAAGAAGGAGAGTGATGGAGTGCTGTAAATGGTCATGAAGAAAAAGAAAATGCATTGAATGAGGAGGTGTGTCCAAAATTTTGGCCTGTACTGTATTTGTGTAAATATCAATATACTACTTGGCTCTTTCCTCATTCTCTTTGTTTTACCAATATTTGCATTGTAAAGTGTGTAAAATGCATTGTATAAATATGAACAGCCGATGGACATTTTAAAAATTTAATCACACTGGTGAGTTGACTGGGGTGAAGATGTTTTGGAGACATAGAATCATTGTTGATTGATGGATTATTATTCCCAGGTCTTATGCAATTAAAATTAACGATTGTGTTAGCTGTTAAAAAGACACTTGAGTCAGTTTAATTACTAGAATGAATTAAAGGGTGCCTTAACAGTCAATATGTTACCAGCTACTTGTTTAAAATGTGGAAGTAAAAGAAATAACCACTAGTATGTGTAAATGTTGTTTTAATACCTAAATTTAAGACAATCTCTCCAAGTATTAAATGGACATAGAAATTTGTTTAAAAAAATGAAAATCTAGAAAATAGTTCTTTTTCTGAAGTAATGGAAGTATATGTGGTCAAAGAACACAGTTCAGTTTTTTTTTTTGTTTTAATAAACCTCTGTAAAGTTTAGAAGATTTTTAAGGGAGCAGGAGTTACAGTTTAAGTGTATGTCAAGTCAACAGTAGTGTTACTAGGAAATACAAAAAAAAAACATTAGGTTTGTGCCAAATTTTAGAATTCTACCATCTCTAATCCTCTTCTGGCAGGATATGTGTAAGGGCGCTCACACTCTTAAGAGCTTTTGTCACCCATCTGTATCCTACACTACAGCCGGGTGTGCTCTGATTCACCTCCCCACACTGCCAACAAATACTCACTGTCACACTTTTTTTTTTTATCATTGCCTAGCAACCGTGACTATGTCTGACTCACCCACAAGCTGCTTCCTGGAGAAGCTTGGATTGTCTCAAATCGCAGCATTATTGTTCCCCTGGGTTGCCCCCCTTCTCTCAGGGTAGCAAAGAAGGGAATGGTTGGGGGCGTTAATGTTCACTTTGATTCTAGAGATGAATCGGGAAAAACACACGCCCCAAAGAAGAATTTGCATCTGTGGTCTGCACTTTGAGTAATGCTGGTAAATTTAACAAGTAGAATCTGTAAACCAATGAAATATAATTGATGAAAAGGAACCACTTGAACTGTTTTCCCCTACTGTGACTCTGCTTATTGAAGGCCTAAATTTAACAAGCACTGCTCCATGTCTCATCTTCACCACCTTGTTCCTGGACCATTGCATGAAATGTTTAATAGCTTGTGACTGGCCATTTACAGCATAGTTGGTATTGTTTAATAGAAGGCAATGTCGATTTCAGAAAAAAAAAAACTTTTAAAAGCAATACCTGTTTTTGTTTTAGTGATCTGTTCCATCACCGAGACCTTCTGTAGAAATTAGGAAACTTCTTGGAAGAAAAGAGGAAGAAATGATCCTGAGTATGATCTATGTACTGTATCTATGTTTCTTCAGGTGGTGGGGAGCATGGATGCACATCCAAGCCGGTACTGTGCCACAGTGCGTGTGCAGCGTCCAAGACAGGAAATCATTGAGGATCTTTCCTATATGGTACGTGAGTTGCTGATCCAGTTCTATAAGTCCACTCGCTTCAAGCCCACTCGAATAATTTTCTACCGTGATGGAGTCCCAGAAGGACAGCTTCCACAGGTAAGGCACCCAATGTATCTATACTTTTTATGTTGTATTATTTTAAGAAAGAAAAATAGCCACATTCTTTAAGGAACTGAAAAGCATAAATATAATTAACAGATAGTACTTGATAGTGCTTGGATCAGATTACATTCAGTCCCCAGAGGTTGTGTGTTTTTTTTAAAGCTGTACACTATGTAAAATGTTTAAAGTGTAATCTAAAAATGGTTTGTTGCACATATTGTAGTATTTTAAGACCAATTGTTATGCAAAATGCATTTGTTATATAATCATGCAATTTCATGTAAAGCTATAATCATCACTACACACTTTGTACATGTGTGTACCTTCTCCTAGTCTTTACTCTACTTTTAGATAACTGTAGGTGCATACAGTACTGCGCAAAAGTCTTAAGCCACCCAAGAAAATGTATGTGTAAAGCTAGTTATCTGGGTATTTACGTTATTTGCTTTTGGAAAACACTTTACATTAGAACAAGCACAAATGAAGGTTTGTACAATTAAAAGAAGTAGAATTTGTGCCTTCAAAAAATAGCTATCTTGTGAGATGGCTAGAATAACAGGATTGGTTTCCAAACAGTTTCCTTGAGGCATTCCAGATATTTGTTAAACTCCACCAATGGCATGCCTGATTCAAGTGATTGAGATAGTGGTTAGCTGTACCAGGTGTGCCAGAGGTGCACAATGAGTGGGTAAGTTGGATAGTAACTACAAACAGAGGAATGCCAAGGGGAGGAAGCTAAAACACTTTGACACAAAATTATAATCATATAATCGGCATGTAAAAGCACACAACCAAACTTGGATGTGGTGTTCAACTTGTCCAGTTACTTCAAAAACATTTGATAGTAATAGAAAAATCGAAAACACGGTAGAAGACCTAGAAAGCTGTCTTTTGAGGGCTTCAAAGTCTCTTTCTCAAGAGGATTAAGAAGAAATGGTATTGTAACTTGTGTTGCAACAGAGAAGGCTTTTTTTCTTTCAGCAAAAATGACAAGAGATTGCAGTAAGCAAAATACCATAAAGCATGAACTAACAGTAAGCAGAAAGACTGTTATTTAGTAATGAGCTCAGATTTGACATTTGAAGTTAGAATGGCAAAGGAAGAGTTGCAGTGAAGCTTATTGCTGTATGTTTGTACCCATCTGTGAAGCACAGTGGTGGCTCTGACTTGGTCTAACAGTGGATTTTAGCCAGTGGTGAAGGGAACCTGGTCAGCATTGATAGAATGATGAATGCTGAGGGATAAAACATTTGGATCCATTATACTATACCTTTTGGGGAAGATTACATATCGGCAAATGCATACTTTTTTAAGACAATAATGACTCCTAACACACAAGACCAACTTGGAACAAAAATCCCCAGATGGATTTAGTATGGTCATCTCATTGACTGACCTTGAAAATTGGACTGTATGGGATCACTTGAACAACAGAGTAAATTAAAAAGCTGTCCAAGTCAAAAGAAGAATAATGACAACTCCTGCAAGAAACTTGGAAGACTTTACATCAAGACTAACTGAAAAAAGTATATAGTGGTATACCAGCATATATTGCTTCAGTGTTGCCTTTCTTGGGCCGCCCAACTAAATACTTGTTTTAATGCACAGAATATTCTTGCTACTTTTATTATACAAATGTATTCATTATAATGTGTTTCTACATGCAAATAAATACTACCAGATAACCAGATTAAAAAAATCTTAGATTGCCTAACACTGCAAATTTGATTTAATACAATTTTTTTAGGTTTGGATTAAAAAATTTTGAAGGGGGGTGGGGATGTTACTGCCAGTAAAAGTGGTAAAATAATAATCCCTTCCTGTTCTAGATTCTCCATTATGAGCTTCTTGCCATCCGAGATGCTTGTATCAAGTTGGAAAAAGACTACCAGCCTGGTATCACATATATTGTTGTGCAGAAGCGGCATCATACACGACTGTTTTGTGCTGACAAGAATGAGCGGGTAAGTTTTAAGTGGTATTGGTTTGACTTGTGGTGGTGTGTTTTTTGTTTAAGTTTGATAGTATGCTTTGTAATGACTTAGGTCTGTTAGTCCATTACTTGATGGCAACTGCTTCAACTTTAGATTTGCAGAGAGAGGCAGCATTTAAATGTTCTGGTTTGAAAGGAAAGTATTTTAGGCAGTAATTTTGAATAGGCACATCAGCCACTTTTTCTTGTTCTTCAAGTTTAACACCATGTAATCAGTCACTGTTTTTGGATGTTGGCACTTTCTTGTGTGATTGCTTTTGATAAAAGGGTCAAACTAAGGAAAATTACAAATAATCCAAGAACAATAACCAAATTTTAATAATAAAATTATTAAAAAGAGTAACCTTATCCCATATCAAAAAGAAACTAATCTAGAACATGTAAGACACTTTCATAAATTGAAATCATTTGCTCCACAAGGCCCTGCAAAGTATATAATAAAAGGTGTAAATACAAAATATCAGGTTTGCTAGTAATAACTTTCAGACCATTGCCTTGTAAGTCTCAAATTACCTCAGCCACTAAGTACATAAATTGTTCAAAAAGACTTTATTAACATGTACTGTTGACAATTACAGATGGATGACTTGGAGTTGGCCAGTACAGGGAGTTAACCAGTTTGGTGGATTTCTGTCTGGCTCCTCTGGTTCCTAGCACTTTAAAAATAAATAAATAAAATAAATAAATAAATAAGTAAAACAAAACAAAACTTTCCACTGGAAAGATGGTAGCATGGTAAAGATATCTAATACAATAAAAATGCACGATAATAGGGAAAATGATACTTTAATACTCGGTTTACAAAAACAAGAAGATTACAAAGCATATGCATATAGGTATATTAGAAGTATGAGCAAACCAGAGTCAAAGGAAATCTTCATAGTATATCTGTGACAAGAAGCAAAATAAAACCTCTGGAAGAGATGAAACTAAACCAATAGCTTGTGTTTCAAGAGCAATATTTATTGATGGTAAAAAGCTCTATGCCGAAACAAAGTGAGAAACTACAAAGTACAAGGCAGAAATTGGCTGACTTGTATGAACTAATGATGTAAAGAATGAATGAATGAATGGTTAGTAGTCCATAAAAGAGAAGCTCATTGATTTTAGGAAAGATTGGAGCTGTGAATAATAGAGAAAGTAATAATACCATACCTATAACACAAGTCCTGGAGCTTTCAGAGGCTGTACTTCTCGTAGATGTCTCATAAGATGCAAGTGTGACAAATAACCAGTGGACGAGTGAACATCAATGTCTATTTACAAATAACATACCATTAGTAGAAATGAAAGTTTGAAAATACCATTTCAGTCTATGTCACAATTATCTCACAAGATATTGGAACAATTTACCAGCCATTTTCTGAGTTTTAACCAGGTTATTTGGTTGCCCCTTCAAATCTTTTTTCCTCCACCTTTCTGACCTCTAGAGGAAATGTACCAAAATTGTTTGGGCATAGGAAAAAAAGGCAGAGAATGTTTGGGTATAGAATTGCACCAGTATGGAGGCAGATTGAGTGTGGAGGTTTAGAGAGAACATCCCTGATGTGTGGTGTGAGAGGCTTCTGAAAGAGTTTGGCATCAGAAAAGTCTTCTAGCCATGAAAGAGTCTGCTCCATTACCTTCTTGTTAATAAGATACAAGGCATTTATGATACCACTGGACCAAAATAAAGCTCAGCTGATTTTTAGTGTTGATGTTTTTTCAGCAAATAATGAAAATTGAAAGAGAATGAAAGTTCAGGAAATAATGAAAAAATAGTCTGTCCAGGCTAACCACTGCAGATTCCCCTCACTCCAATGTTTTTCAAGGTGACAATGTGAAATGGTAAACATTGTTGGAAGTCTTTATAAAACCATCTTTTGTAAAGTGCAATTTTGCTATTGAATAGGCTTGTCCTCTCCTCTGCTATTACAGTGTGTATAAGCACTATCTTTTTCTTCGCAACCAGTTTCCAATCTGTTTTGCCTTAAATCAAGAATTTATTTCATGAGATGGTACTTAAACAGTACCAGATAACATGGCTAATTAGCTGAATTTACTTGGTATCTAAAATAAAGTATTTGTACATTTCTCATAATTTTAGCATCTTGTTTTCTGCTATCATCAAGCAAATATAAGAAATGTGGGACCTATATAGAATTTGTAGAAATTTTTTTTGAGATTTTGTCCTGTTTTTATGGTTGTGTTATGACCATAGATTTCTACTTAGGTCTGAAAAGACCTGCATTTATTAATCTTTTATTTACTTTTATTTATTTGAAAGATTGGAAAAAGTGGCAACATCCCTGCAGGAACAACTGTGGATACAAACATTACTCACCCATTTGAATTTGACTTCTACCTGTGCAGTCATGCGGGGATACAGGTATGGAACAATATGGATAGGCACTTGTCTGATAATTTGCTCCAAACTTTTATCATACCCCTTGGCACAAGTGCCTTCCTATTCATTGTATCTTTTTCCCTGCTGCAGGGTACAAGCCGTCCTTCCCATTATTATGTCCTTTGGGATGATAACCGCTTCACAGCAGATGAATTGCAGATTCTAACATATCAGCTATGCCACACTTATGTTCGTTGTACCCGTTCCGTATCCATCCCTGCACCTGCCTACTATGCAAGACTTGTTGCATTTCGAGCACGATATCACCTGGTGGACAAGGAGCATGACAGGTGTGTATAAACCATCAACAGGCTGGGATTTTGGGGAGTACCCAGGCATTTAAGCAGCTTTTCTGTACAGTTTTTCTTTCTCACCCTTTTCCTTCTTTCTCTTTGGCATTTAAAATGTATGTTATAGTACCAGGTATACTTAGATATATTTACATACAAACATGAATTATTTAGAATATACTGTTGATATAGTAAATGTTTAGTTTTTCTCATTCTCTGTGTATATTTAAGAATCTCCATATCTCTGTATTCTGTGTAATGCACATATTAAACATCAATTTTCTGTAACCTCATTGCCCATTTTACAATCCTGGAGAACCAGAGATGATTCTTGTAGCTCAAGTGAAGACCCCACACTGCATGGTACATTAGGTCATGGCAGGGCATATCTCATTTTCATATACACACACTAACTCATACTGGGCAAATTTTCAGCAGACTTCAGTCAACTTTATATCCAAATATTCGGGATTCAAGAGGAACCCAGAGAATTCCACGCAAACGCTTGGTGCTGAAAAAATACTCAAATGCAGTATGGTATATGTTAAGGCAAATGTCAATGAATCTGATTTCTTGTACAGTTTCTGATCATGTAGGCATTATCTTCATGGTAAAGTACATCCGTAGAAGAAAAGGGAGGTTGTGTTTTAGGATAAAGATATAACCTTTTTTTCTCTCCTCTCTCCTAACAGTGGTGAAGGCAGTCATATCTCTGGACAGAGCAATGGCCGTGACCCCCAGGCCTTGGCGAAAGCTGTACAGGTGCACCAAGACACTCTAAGGACCATGTATTTTGCCTGACCTCTGTGTTCGAAAATTGCTGTCCCTTGCCCTCAAACTTACTGCCAACTTGTGCTTTTGGCAACCCACAGATCTCCAGAAAATGCCAATTTGTGAAGGATTTGCACCACGGTGTTCCTACCCTGGACACACTTTTTACAATTTTAATATTTTTATATTTACTTCTCGAGTCATTTTTATGCAATATTGAACAAATGGATGCCTGACTGCCAACATAAGCTGCCTCGACATTGTCTGAGCCTGAATTCACTGCGTACCCAGCTGCTCATTCCCAACCAATTTGTGAAGAAGGCAGAGGGGCTTGTTTTACTGCAGCAAAGTGTGGCCCTTTTGTTCTGCTTCACCTAGAGGTGAAAGATACAAGCACTTAGATTAGAAAGCGTAAGCCTTCCCAGTCTGCACTGAGCTCCAGGAAGTGAAAGCAATAGGTTAGTTATATTATAGATGGAAGAGTGCCTGAATCCATGCTGCTACAGAATGGTGTGCAACACCGGGATGCCCTAGCTGGCACCTACAAATCCTCGACTGAAGCGCTTTTTACATTTGATTGTTATGAGAGGATCTGTAATCTACATAATGATGGATGCTGGTTGGTGTCCTCCTTGGGTTGCTACTGGATATCTTACAAAGTGATGCCAGAGATTCTATCCTTCAGTGCACGTGCTTCTACAATGTATTAACTGAGTAGTATCAAATTGTGGGCTCAGAGGTTTTTTTTTTGTGTGTCATTGGATTTAAAGTCTGCAGTGTTTTTGTTTACTCCAAATCTAATTTATCCAGCTAGTTTCCTTTTGATGAGGAAGTAATATTTTTCTCTGATGTTGTGAGAGGACCGAAATGTCATGTTTACATTTTTTAATGCCACACAGACAATTGGGGCATTAAATCACAAGGCTGAGTGTTGGCCTCCAATTGTGCAACTCGCATCTAGTACATTTAATTATCATGTATACATGTATCATGTCTTGTTTCTGAGCCATTGACAGTTTCTGTTAAGTCACATCCCTGTGCTTCCTTGATTATGGGTGGTCCTTTGCTGTATATAGTTTATTTAAGGCATCCCCAATGTATGTATGCAATTTGCGGGAGTCTGAGTCGACACCCAACTCTAACCCCTTCCAATTCCCTCTTGATGGAGCAAAGGACCATGCAGCCTGATAAATTTTCAATGCAGCTATTTAAAAGTGTACCTGCCTGAGCAGCCCCACGTACCCCTGATGACATTCTGCACTTTTTTGTGTCGTTTTTGTTTTTAAATAAATGCAGACAGTTTTTGCTTGTCTGAAGCAGACCAGTCCAGCTGGCTGCCTCTTTGCACTGTTTTTAAACTGTTCTCAGAACACATCCTTTATTAAATGGCACTTCTTCCCTTTCCCTTTTGAAGCCAGGCATTTTGATTATCTGTGCCTTTATCCAGAGGGCACAGCCCACTCCAAGTAATTTTACTGGATAAAGATGTGGACCTGACTATGACTGGTTGTGTACCAATTTTACTTTTGTATAATCGTTCATTTGAACAAGCCTGTTAATGGAGCACAACACTGTACTGCACTTATTCACAGCAAAAATCTTTCTGACCTTCTGAAATAGCATGTCAATATTTTTGTAAGGAATCCATTTTTTTGTCCCAGTATTCATTAACTAATTGTTTTTGTTGAGGATAAATAGATTTATTTTGTACAATTCTCAGTTCTCGACCACATACTGCTCAGGCTAGTCAGAGGCTCTGAATGGCATGGTCCTTGTTACAGACATTATGCTAAGCCACTGGAGAGAGCAAGATGTGAAGAGCAGTTTGTGGAACACAAAAGATGCTTTCAGATATGACCGGTGACTGGGTTCTGTCCTTCACACTCAAAATATCCTTCAGAATATCCAAAGTCATTTCAGGTGCTGGAGTATCTATTGAAGGTATTGGAACAACTTGAGACTTCTGTATTAAATGAAATTTTCCTTTTTTTTATTAATATATATGAGAATTACAAGTTGAAAATGAACATTAGCATCACAAGGTACTTGCAGAAACTTGACGTGATATTCTGAATGTTATTGCTTGTGTTGGACTCATGCAGCTCCTCCTACTTACGGACTCCGCAGCAACCATACACTACATTGTACCAGCATCTGGCCTTTCTATTTACATTCAGCTACTAAAAGCCCTTGCATGATGTAATAACCATGTGTAATGCCAATTCTCTTTTTAAAGTATTCCACAGTAGTCCTCAGGACTGTGATAAATTTATAGAAAATCATGATTATCTGAAATGTTGCCTAATTGGAGAATTTTCTAGCTAAAGAAAAAACTCCCATCAGATTTAATTTGGGCTGTATGCAAGTTAAGCTTTATGAATGATTGATGACTGAGTAAAACACCTGCCAATGTGGTAAATAGGCACAGTTGGAGCACCCCTGCACCACTCTAAAAGATGGATGGCTGTCTGGTATTGTGTAACAGGGCTGTGTGGCAATATTTTATTATTAAGTGAGATGATTTATTGGTAAAACATAAATACTGATGCTTATTCCATATAGAGAAGGCCGGCAATTTTTACATGCATATAAAAATGCAACTTGATCATGTTTATTATGTTTTTGGTGGGTGGCATTACTGCTTGATGATGAAGAACATGTAAACGTGTACTGCTTTTTCTGTATAGTGCTTGGGATCTTTTATAAATGTGTCACTCTGAGTTCTAGAATTATGTTGGGGGGATTTCCAGTTGTATTTATTTTATTTTTAATATTTTTACCTTTGAAGCATCAAGTGCTTTACCTTCCATTTCACTCCAAATTCAACAAGCAATACAGTTGACTGTACAAAGCCAATGAATTCTGTCTAGCACCAGGAAATGTATTGAAAAGTATGGACTTTCCGTAGAAAACTAGTTTTAAAGGTCAGATTATTTTTAAAATAAAATCTGTTTTTCTTAAAAAAAGGTGTCTGTACTTTTGTCCTTCATTGAATCTATAAGGTAGTTAGAGCAGGTGTTCTCACATTTAGTCCTGGGGTGCAACTGTGTCTATGGGTTTTCATTTCAACACGTTTCACAAATAAATAGGTCCATCTTAATTCTAAGTGATCTAATTGTGTTTTGTTTGTTTTTTCCCTCTTGTTTTGTATTCAGAAATATGTGCTAGTATGTTTACATGTAGCTAAAATACAGAAGTTTTTATTTTTGCCATATGTTTTAAATTTTTACTTTTTTATCATATTGTTTTTAATTAACCTTTTTCTGTGGAGTTTATTCCCTTAAACGATCCAAGCACTCACAACTTGTGATGAGCGGTGAAGACACAGGTGCAAATGACAAAGAATGTTATAACAGAACTGCTAGTTTAATGTTTCATTAATTTGTGTGCTAATCTCTCAATTTATAATAAAAAAAAATCTTGAGACAAGATGAGACCTTTTAGCTTGGGATGAGAGGTAACATTTTCGGAGAGATACTTTCATATCCCGCTAGATGAGATTTTGTGCCAAGAGATTTAACCACGCTCAGGGCCGGAAATAAAAGACAAAGAGTAGATGACAAAGTAGAGTGTCTTAAAGAATTAAAAAATGTTGGCTCAAGACACATGCAGAGCAGGTTAGAGATAACAAAAGTACTACAATTCAAAAGTCTCAAAAAATGATAATAAAGATCGCATTAGCGCAAACAAGCGGAAATTATTACTCAGTGAAATAACAGAACAGCGAAAAGAGAGTGACTATATTTTTCGGATTTAAACTTTAAGTCAGAGCCTTGTAGATCGTCTAATTTGTATTGCCATCAGGAAAAAGTAGTGTTTCTTCCCAATGAAGAAGCGTATCTGTGAGAATTAAGATTTGTTGTTTGGTGAAAGTGAAATCCACATACGCGAGTGGCAGAGACACAAAGTGGCTGGCATGTAGCGCAGGCCCGGGGGTTGGTGAGCGAAGCAAGCAGGGGGCAAAGCCCCCTAGTTGATCTACATAATAAAATACTGAAGTGTGTGTGTGTCCAGCAACTTGACTGCATTACCAAAGCCAAACTGTACAATCAAAGGAGGAATTGCAAGTGTGAGATGCACAAAGACAAGTAAAGACGTAGGAGTCGCAGTAAGAGTTGCCTGGAAAAACCAGAAGTATAAAATTAGACAGAAGGCAAGTAAAGTGCCTCAAAAATAAAATCTGAGAAGCAGGCTTATGAGAATGCACCCGACAAAGAGAGCACTGGGCAAGAGAGACTGCGACACACAATGAAAGGCACTGAAGTTTCATATAAGGCAAGAGAGAGAATAAATTTAAAAATATTTCCATGTCTTCTTTATTACAGGTGTTCATCCCAAACGCTTCCTGGTTTCAATTGGACTCTTTCCTTTATTAAACAAGTTGCTTTCCTATTTTCTGCCTTTTATTTGTGTCAATCCAGAAATCACAAATTGGGTTTGCTCAATTTTTAGGAATGTAGCAAGTGTTTTGTGTGACATTATTTTTTCTTTTTCTTGCATTTTAAAGTTTTGCCATTTTATGTTCTGATCATTTAAGCATTTTCTTATTAACTAGCTCACATGTGAATTTCACAGTGGAGTACCTGCTTCCCTTTAATATTTAGTGTCATTTGCACCTGTGTTTGCACTTCTAATCTACACAGTATAAAGTGAACAAAACGAAATTCGGTACAAGAAAGTTAACATTTAAAGATATGGCAACAATGCACACTTGTGAATATTGTTGACATGTAAATAGACTATACATATTTCTATATGTAAAAATGAGACCAAACAAAAAGATAATTTAAAAGTATATCTGAATCATTATTTGTGAAATTGGTTGAAATGAAAACCTGCAGCTACAGTGCCACCCTAGAATTGAGCTTGGAAACCCCTGGGGTTAGGAGAATATTATTTACCTTATGTACTGAGTTGTATTTTCCCAAGAGGGAAATTGAGTTTGTTAGCAGGTTTTGCATGGTATAAC
Organism: Polypterus senegalus; assembly: GCF_016835505.1. NCBI lineage: Eukaryota > Metazoa > Chordata > Cladistia > Polypteriformes > Polypteridae > Polypterus > Polypterus senegalus. The sequence continues at coordinate 19,670,041 of NC_053170.1, read as the reverse complement.
ATTAAAAATAAAAATCAAAGAAATTTAGTACAAACAAAATATTGCAGTGAGCATAATACTTACAGTGATCACATTAGATCAGACATACCGTGTTAGATCCAATAATTAAGCCAAAATTTAGACTTGACTGATAGGATGAACAGGTGCCATTTATATTAACTATGATCTAAGCCTGTGGATGTTTATTAAAATTGCACATATTTAGAAGATTAGTAGTAGTTGTAAAACTGACATAACGGAAGGACTCGCTCTGTAATTATTGTTTGCTTAAACAGTAGAGGCGCCGCAGTTTACTTTAGCAGTTAGCTTCTGTGTTTTCTCTAAAAGTCTGTTATATTCGTTTACCTACCCGAAGAGTTAGGATACACTGTAGTTAAGAAGTTGCAGTGCCTTTTTTAGTCTTTTATAAAGTTAATTTGACTTGTTGAGTGGGTGTGGCCTTGAGGTACGTTTCTTACGTCATTAATAATTCAGGAGTCGGGGGTAGTGCCGGATAATACGAAGGCACCGGATATGACGATGTTCCTGCAGTCGGTTAGAGAGACGGTATTTCCTGCTAGGGTTTCCCCGAGAGAAGAGTCTTCGGCCCCGGTAAAGCGTTGCGGTAATCCCGGGAGCAGGGCCGACAAGAAAGACGTAGTGGGTTGTTGGCTGGGCAAGCAACGAGTCGCGATTATCCCTCGGGGGTGTGTAGAACTGTAAAAAGAAGGCTGAGCAGTGAGTAGCGACCGACCATCCGGGAACCGGACCAGTTAGCGCTGCTACGCCGGGAGACGACCCCGGGAGAATAGTCGTTGCGTCTGGGAATTATCGGGGAGGCGACTGATCGGCGGCTATAAAGACAGGGCCGCGCCGGAGGATATAAGGCCCCTACGCCCGGCCGCGGAACTAAAACGCCATCCAGCCCGCACAGCAGCGCTGCGTTCTGACGTGTAGAAGCCGGACACTGACCAGATGAATGGAAATCAGCACTACAGGTAGGAACAGATCGCCTCCTGTTTGAAAACGCGAGTGACCGTTAAGGAGCTGTCAAGTGAGTGGCGGTTGACAGTTTCGAGCCGAGCTATAGACGATCTGGTAGCCCCTTGCCCGATTAGCGGGGGTCTAAATGGACCTCATCACCCAGTGATATTGCGAGTACAGATTTGGAGGGGAATACTTTGTTGGCCTGCATTTACTTTGACCATATTAATGTAAAATCTCTGTATCTGAACGTACCAACTTCTTCTCCGTTGTTCATATTCTGTTTGCTGATTTGGGCCAGAGGAGGTCTCCAAAATATCAGAATGTACAGGTGTCATCTGTTTGTTATAAAACAAGTGCCCGCGCGCCTTTATCTCAGTTTTCCACTGCATCTGTAGGGTGTACAGATATATGCATTACATTTAGTTGATTAGCCGACGCTTTTATACAAAGCGACTTATAAAAGAGGTTAACGTAATCGAGTAATCATCAGTATAGGGGTTTGTTTGGCACAGAGGTGAAACGGAGTATGGATGGGTTGATTTCGTCTGTTATGGGTATCCGTGATGCTGCTGTCCCATCACTTCAAGTTACCATGTGGAGTTTGCATGATTTCCCTGTGTTTGTGCACTTTTTTTTTTTTTTTTTTGTTCCTTCCGCACCCCATAGCAGCTGTTCTTAGTTTAATCGTAAAATTCAATTGATCCAATATGAACCCGTGTTTCCTGTAAACCCACTCAGAGCTGTCCTACCTTGTGTCTAATTTGCTACCAGAGTAGAAAACTATACCTCACAATCTTGTAATGAAAAAGATGATCCTGAAAATGTTTTGATGGAGATAAAATAGTGCATGAGTAAAGTTTGGTCATAGTCGTTGATGGAGTAAGCGAGTTAGGAACATGGATGGATGGATGCCAACTATTGCATAGACACTGAATGGTTTAGAGGCATACACAGAGTGGCCACTCTATTTCTCTTTTCCACCTTTATGGCATTAAGTGGACTGCAGTGGAGTATGATGGACTGTGAAATGAGAAAATGGGTGTAAAGGAGCGTGAGCAGATATGAATGTGATAAATAAATAAATCTATATCTATAAAAAATAGAATGTCTGCATGTTCCCTATACAATCCTAAACCCTTTGACTGATCTGGATCAAAGTTTGCTTAATTACTCTCTAGGACCATACAAATAGGATTGGCTACAATGAAACCTGAACACCTCACTCCTTGCCCGATTTCATCCCCTTGACACATGGGAAGTGTAGACATTGTTCTTTAGTAATCGGTTTCAACCAAAACTTGTACCTGGGGGTTTTCCAAGTCAGATTACAAATCTGAAGATTTTTTTTTTCTCAAAATTAAAATCCAGTATGACAGACCATAATTTTACATTACTTATTTTTTTGTTAGTAGCAACCATTTTAACTGACAATGTTAAAGGAAAAGGTGTGTTCATTCCATGCATTCCTATGATACTTTCTATTTTAAGCGACTGCAATATCCAGTGCAACTTGCAGTTGCCATCACTATAAATAAGGCTCAAGAACACTCACTTAGGGAAGCAGGCAGTAACTTAGTTGACCATGTGAAAATGAAGGACTTTCTAACTATGTGTTGCTTACTCCAGATTGGGTATGCCAAAACATTTATATATTTATTTACCATAGGGGAAACCAAAACTATTGTATATTGCAGAGCACTAGATTAATTAAATAACTATTACTAGACGAACAAAATGATACAATATATGAATTTGTAAATTAAATATCACTAAATTAATTTGAATGTTATTTTTTCATATTCACATTTACACAGATGCTAATGTTCTAGGTATAAGAAGCCCAAATATATACCAGAATGATTAGAAAGATAAAATGTGACGTGGCAGTCCCAGAGTAGCACTATACAGATGTGTTACCATTGGTATAAAGGAGCCCCAGTCGTGTTTCTTAACATACTTCTGCTAAATTTGTTGTCTTAAAATTCTCAGTGTTAGTGGTCAGCGAGAAGATGTGCAGCATTGTTTATAATGGCACTCACTTATTTTAACTCTCTCATCCACTACCAACTCTAGGTCCTAAGTGCATCCCATACTGTGTCTGCCTTTTTTAATTTTGCCTCTTAGTCTGTACAAAAGCAATTAAGATAAGTCCCCTTTTTAATCCATGAAAATAAAGACAACTAAACACTTTCAGAGTGTGCTGTCACCCCAAATTCCTGTAAAATAGTGTTAACTATACTGGAGTACTTGAGATAATAAATGCACAGTCTACTGCCTTGATCTTGTAAGTTGCTTTGGATAAAAAAGTCTGTCAAATATGTAATAATACTTTGTATTAACCTGCTTGTGCTTTGCCTGAATGTGATATGGAGCAGAATCTTCATCCTGACGTCACATTGGATTATCCCCGACTGTTTTGTTCGAATTGTTGTCATCCAGTGAGGCTCTTTAGATGTCCAACTTGTCCATGGCTGCTTTTTAGTTACTTAGTCTTCACCATATAGATCTTCATCTAGTTTTTCTCAGAACCTCTTGGAATGTTTATAATAATGCAAGACTGCAGGTGATATTTAAACCCTCATGGGGCCACATTATCTCCATAACCCCGGGTCAGCAGCATCTTTTCCTGCTGTCTCCATATGGTTGTCAATTCACTTATTTGACTGATGCTTTTCCACTTGTCCGTGTGTGCACACTTCCCAATACTTAAAAAGGGATGCTTAATGATGTCTTTGCAGTAGTCACTCCACCACCTCATGCTGTTGTGTGTTTGGAGAGGTTGTGGCACAATCCCAAGTGATTGCTGGTCTCGTTTCCTGCCTTCTCTTGTGGTCCCCCCCACTCATTCAGATGGTGGTCAGGCCCATTATTCCCACCCACCACCACCTCTCTCAGTGGCTCCTGCTGAGTCACCGGTAGTGAAAAGAGACCAAGTAGCCTGTCTGATTCATCGACTGCCTGGCACAATTTGCCTGGCCACAGGCATGACAAGCTTTCACATGTAAACAAGTCTGCTCTTGAAACAGTCATCGACACATCTGCGGAAAAGAGCAGTAGGATCAGCATACTGGCTTGCGCATCCGTCTGTGGGCTGTGGGCCCATTTCCCAAACTCATTCCTGAGCGGCCAGGATTTGGATTATTAATCAAGGCTGCTTATCCTGCCGCTTAATGCCTGACAGGTATGAGATGGCATTCAAAGGATTGTCTTCATGAGCATAAGAATCTGTCAGCATCTTCTTTTCTCTGCCAGCATAACAAAGTTTAAGTTTGCCACTGATCTTAAAATATTGAGAATGAAATACTTATGGTTTGGCCTGGCATTCTCAACGGTGGCTTTGAGGTTCTTGCAAGTGCTTGGTTTTGTCTGGGTGACGGTCCCTATGGCTGAATGAGACTATGGCTGAACACTGAGGACAATATTTTTAATATTATAATATGATGTCTTTAATATATAAATTGGTATGTATGCCTCTATATGATTATTACTATAGAGTAGAAAGGCCAGCATATAACGCATACCAAGTATGTGCCCGAGGCCATGTCCACACTACTAAGTTTTCGTTTAAAAATGCAGACATTAGTCACTGTTTTTGCTGCCCCAGTGTTTTTAACTCTCGAAAACAGACTTTTAAAATACCATCCAGCATTGTATACTTCTGAAAATGCTAGTTTGGCATTGTAGTGTGGAGGGGTGAAAACACAGACTTTTAAAAACAGACTCTTATTGCACCCAGATTTGTTAGTGCTTATTCCGTGGTCCTTCCCTGATTGGATCCTGCACATTAAAATGTCTCATTACCTCACTGGTCAGGTTTACAGGAGACCATATTCCAGCATAAGGGAAAGTAGAGGAGCTGCTTTCCATGGCATATGTCGTGTTGTTTACCTGTATGCAGGTCAGGTCGGAATGCCTCAGAAACAAACAAAGGACAAGTAATTTACCAGTGTTCACTGTTGTACAGTTTTATGATAAATCCAGTGGCGACAGCATTACAATTCCTTTAAGGATTTGTTTTGGTGATGCACGCATGCCTATTGTAGATGAATATCTATTTTATATGCATTTTTGGTCATTTTATTGTGGATGGAGATAGTTTCATAAATGACGAGAAAATACTAGTGTGGACGGACAACATTTTTGTTTATTACTTTTTCACTTAAAAATGGTGTTTTTAGTGTGGTCTTAGTCTAAGTGTCAGGCAATCAAGATGGCTTTGATTTTTTTGATTAACTTTCTTTTGAGTGAATAACATTTATACTGTGCTGCTAGACTGGTGTGGACAGATGCTGACGCATAGTTGAAAATGGCTATTTACATCAAGTCACGCTTCCCATTCAACTAGAGTTTGCATTTCACTGCCCTATTTGTACAAATAAATCACTGAAGAAACTACAGTACAAACGTCCTGGCAGTGTGTGGTATGTTTTTTATTCATACCCCTATTTTGAAATTGGGCATAGCAAGAATAATAGAGGTGGAACATGGGGAGACAACTGGCAAATTTCATAAAGTCATGCCTAATTTTTGCATTGTCATTTACAATTTTGATACTGTGTTGTATCTTCATAAAAAGAGTCAAGGAAATCTGCAGCATACTACCTAGTTGTAGTTGAAACATAAACTTTGACAGCTGTCTAACAGTGTATGGAGGAGATATTTGGATCTAAATGGTAGTAGTTCATCAAACCGTTAGCTGGACAGACTGAGTTGTCTCCTCTCATTTGTTTAATGTAAAGTAGTTTAACAGAGGCAGCATTTCAACAAGCTGTGTTTCTTAACCTTTATCAGTAGTAGTAATGTTTTCACATGTACAGAGTACAGTGAAATTGTTTCGTTTAATGTCTGACAATCATGCAACATGCCTCCACTCTTCAGCAACACAATAAATAAGAATGTATTAAAAAAACAGAACTTTTATAAGAATCTGTAAGACTAATGAACTGCTGTCTGGTTATTGGTCCACACCAGGCCGACTCAAATAGTGGACCACAAGCAACCAACTAGTGGCCTAGCCCATGGTCCCTCCAGGGCTCCAGACTTCAACTAAAACAAACGCAAATGTGACCAAAAATAGTTTGCCGCTTATCATTTCTACTTAGTTTGCCAGTGGCAGATGAAATCATTGAAACTTTAAACAGTTATATTGTAACAGTTATATATATTTTTTTCATTGTTGAGCATACAGTATGTGCCATTACCCTATGTGTTGGTATGGCCCCCCCTTACATATTCCAGAGCCGCATAAAGGCAGGTTTGTATCCCGCACTGGGTGCGAGGAAGTTGCGGCGAAAATGATGTCAGAGGTGGAGATGCGCATGGGAAAATATTTCTCACTACAAGGCACTGCTAAGTGGATGGTCGTGAATTTCAACGAGAGGCTGATTTTGCTGGAATAATAAATGAAGGGCTGAATATGACGCAACTGGTGTCAAAACAAAAGGTAAGTATGTAAAATATTTGAAATTTCTCTGCCCATTATATAGATCCAGTATTATTAATATATAGTCAAAGTAAAAAGTATGTGAATTCCCTATACATCTATATTATCTATATTTATGTATAATTCCCATATAAAACATGTCAGTCACAATAATGAACAAACACAGTCTCCTGTAACTAAAGATACACAGATTTTCAGAGAATTTTTGACCATATTGAATAAATCCTTTCAGACTGTGAAACTGAAGCTTGGAAAAAGTGCACCGTAAGCTAATGACTTTTTAAAAAGCTCATTGCAGTCAGAATTTAGCACACCTGGAGTCCATTTAATGAAGTGAGCTGAGAGGTGCGGCCTAGAATCACTTTGATTGATAAAAAACACTATGAAGTTTGAGTCTGAGCTTTTGACAAGAAGCATATCCAGATGGGAATCATGCCTCACACAGAAGAGCTGTCTGAAGAGCTACGATCGAGAATTGTTAATCTACATACGGCTGGAAAGGGTTACAAAATCATCTCAAGATTTTAGATATTCATCAGTCTACTGTTAGGCAAGCTGTCTATAAATGGAGACAATTTGGTATTGTGGCTACTCTGCCTAGAAGTGGGTGCCCTGCCAAGATGACCCCAAGAGCACAACGCAAAGTCAGGACTGAGGTAAAGAAGAACCCTAGAGTGACAGCAAAGGACTTGAAGAAGTCATTAGAACTGGCTAACATCTCTGTTCATGAGTCAACTAAACGCAAAACACTGAACAAGAAAGGAGCCCATGGCAGGACACCAAGAAGGAAGCCACTGCTATCAAAAAAGAACATTGCTGAACGTCTGAAGTTTGCGAAAGAGCACTTGGACACTCCACAATGGTACTGGGAAAATGTTTTGTGGAGTGATGAAACCAAAATTGAACTACTTGGGAGGAATAAGCAGAACTTCATTTGGTGTAAAAAGGGCACTCCATATCAACATCAAAACATCATCCCTACAGTAAAGTATGGTGGAGGGAACATCATGATTTGGGCCTGCTTTGCTGCATCAGGGTGTGGACAGATTGCCATCATTGAGGGGAAAATGAATTCAGATCTCAGTCTTATTGAGATGCTGTGGAATGACATGGGGAGCTATACACAGAAGACAACCAAAGAATATGGGAGAGTTAAGGCAGTTCTGCAGGGAAGAATGGGCTCAAATTCCCCCCGCACGATGTGCAGGTCTGATCTGCAGTTACAGGAAGTGCCTGGTCATTGCTGCCAAAAGAGGTTTAACTAGTTATTAAATCCCAAGGTTCACTTACTTTTTCCACTACCACTGTGAACATTGAATGCATTTGTAAAATAAAGATATAAGCGGGTAGAATTATTTGTGTGTCATTGGCTTAAGCTCATTGTGTGTATATCAATACCTGTGACTTAGAGGAAGATCAGATCACTTTTTATGACCAATTCATGCAGTAAACTAGATAATTCCAAAGGGTTCACATACTTTTTACTTTGACTGTATTTATGCCCCTTCTAATTTTGTGCAGGTACACTAAGGTGTGATCATCACCTTGTATTTGCGCATCTACAGTGGTGTGAAAAACTATTTGCCCCCTTCCTGATTTCTTATTCTTTTGCATGTTTGTCACACAAAATGTTTCTGATCATCAAACACATTTAACCATTAGTCAAATATAACACAAGTAAGCACAAAATGCAGTTTTTAAATGATGGTTTTTATTATATAGGGAGAAAAAAAAAATCCAAACCTACATGGCCCTGTGTGGAAAAAGTAATTGCCCCCTGAACCTAATAACTGGTTGGGCCACCCTTAGCAGCAATAACTGCAATCAAGCGTTTGCGATAACTTGCAATGAGTCTTTTACAGCGCTCTGGAGGAATTTTGGCCCACTCTTCTTTGCAGAATTGTTGTAATTCAGCTTTATTTGAGGGTTTTCTAGCATGAACCGCCTTTTTAAGGTCATGCCATAGCATCTCAATTGGATTCAGGTCAGGACTTTGACTAGGCCACTCCAAAGTCTTCATTTTGTTTTTCTTCAGCCATTCAGAGGTGGATTTGCTGGTGTGTTTTGGGTCATTGTCCTGTTGCAGCACCCAAGATTGCTTCAGCTTGAGTTGACGAACAGATGGCAGGACATTCTCCTTCAGGATTTTTTGGTAGACAGTGGAATTCATGGTCCCATCTATCACTGCAAGCCTTCCAGGTCCTGAAGCAGCAAAACAACCCCAGACCATCACACTGCCACCACCATATTTTACTGTTGGTATGATAGTTCTTTTCTGAAATGCTATGTTCCTTTTACGCCAGATATAACGGGACATTTGCCTTCCAAAAAGTTCAACTTTTGTCTCATCAGTCCACAAGGTATTTTCCCAAAAGTCTTGGCAATCATTGAGATGTTTTTTTAGCAAAATTGAGACGAGCCCTAATGTTCTTTTTGCTTAAAGTGGTTTGCGTCTTGGAAATCTGCCATGCAGGCCGTTTTTGCCCAGTCTCTTTCTTATGGTGGAGTCGTGAACACTGACCTTAATTGAGGCAAGTGAGGCCTGCAGTTCTTTAGACGTTGTCCTGGGGTCTTTTGTGACCTCTCGGATGAGTTGTCTCTGCGCTCTTGGGGTAATTTTGGTCGGCCGGCCACTCCTGGGAAGGTTCACCACTGTTCCATGTTTTTGCCATTTGTGGATAATGGCTCTCACTGTGGTTCGCTGGAGTCCCAAAGCTTTAGAAATGACTTTATAACCTTTACCAGACTGATAGATCTCAATTACTTCTGTTCTCATTTGTTCCTGAATTTCTTTGGATCTTGGCATGATGTCTAGCTTTTGAGGTGCTTTTGGTCTACTTCTCTGTGTTGGGCAGCTCCTATTTAAGTGATTTCTTGATTGAAACAGGTGTGGCAGTAATCAGGCCTGGGGGTGGCTACGGAAATTGAGCTCAGGTGTGATACACCACAGTTAGGTTATTTTTTAACAAGGGGGCAATTACTTTTTCACACAGAGCCATGTAGGTTTGGATTTTTTTTCTCCCTAAATAATAAAAACCATCATTTAAAAACTGCATTTTGTGTTTACTTGTGTTATATTTGACTAATGGTTAAATGTGTTTGATGATCAGAAACATTTTGTGTGACAAACATGCAAAAGAATAAGAAATCAGGAAGGGGGCAAATAGTTTTTCACACCACTGTATGTATTCCTGTTTCTTTTTTGATTTAAGGCATACCTCCTGCAAAATGCCGGCCTGTCCGATAGTACAAGCAGTCAGCTGCCTCTCTGTTTCGTCATACACAGCAAAGTGAAGTCTGCATTTTAAGGTTGCAGGTGTATTACTGTCACTTTACAGGGCTGCTCCATGATTGATAGCAGACAGTAAACTTTGTTCAAATGGTATTAAAAAAATGCCACTTCGTTAGTTGTTACTTCAGTCATTTTGGTGTGCGCACAATATGTTCTGTTACCAACAAATTCTTCAATGAGAGCTCATGAAGAAAGAAAAATGGAAAATGATTTAGTAAAAATAATTGTAGTAATTATAATTATAGACTCATTACTTGACACCCAAGAACTCTATACAAAGACATTTTAAAGTAAATGTACCAATCCACTTTCACACCATAATGTGCAGCCTTGCTCTTAAAACATTTACTCGGGTTGTTTTTTTCTGGGGGGGAAAAAATTCCCCGCGAAAGGCGTTGTTGTGGAATTCAAATGTAACCTTTGCCATATGAGTGATTAAACTGTGTGAATGAAATAGTTTAAGTTCTGTGGAAAAAAAAAAAAATCCCTTGCCTGTCATGACCACCCCTTCAAATTGGGGGAGGATCTCATTTTTCAAAAGGGAAACAAATGTTATTGCTAATCCTGTGCACTTTTTGATGATGTAGTCAGTCATCAGAAAATCTGAACATACAGCTTTCTTAGGTATGTCCCATTTGCTAATTTAAACCTGTTCAGTGAAACCTCGGTTCATGACCATAATTCATTCCAAAACTCTGGTCGTAAACCGATTTGGTCGTGAACCGAAGTAATTTCCCCCATAGGATTGTATGTAAATACAATTAATTCGTTCCGGAACGTACGAACTGTATGTAAATAATTTTTATTTATGTTTTTAAGCACAAATATAGTTAATAATACAATAGAATGCACAGCGTAATAGTAAACTAAATGTAAAAACATTGAATAGCACTGAGAAAACCTTGAACAACAGAGAAAACTAACACTGCAAGAGTTCGCCCTATAGCACAACGAACTGCTTGCTAAAAACACTTTTTTTTTTTTTTTTAATGAGTTTTAAGCACAGGGAAAAAAATTAATATTTGAAAAATCCGTAATTTAATAAACCACCAAGAAAAGTAACATTGCAACAATGCACGCTACGAACCGATCGCTGTAAACAGAAGTGAATTGGAGGTTAAAATCCAACAGAAAAAAGTCTTCATTAAATACAATGAGGTTAAAACAATGCTCGGATCTGTCTCTTTAAAAACAAGCCTGGTGAATTCTTTAACTGCTGTGTCTCTCTCTCTCTCTCTCTTGTGTGTGTCTCTCTCTCTCTCACGTGCGTGCGTGTGTGTGTGTGTTTCTCTCTCTCTCTCTTGCTGCACAGGGAATGCACAGGGAGAGACTGAACATGTACAGAAATCATTGGCACGCACAAACCGAAAGGGAAACTGGCTTGTTCCTATACCGAGTCTGTGGTCGTGAACAGATGCAAAAGTTTGGCGAACTTTTTGGTTTAAAACCAATTTGTATGTGTTCCGAGACATTCGTGAACCGAGGTTCCACTGTACACCAACACTTGTTTGGCTCACTGATGTTAACCCTATGCATGCCACCAGCCTAATTTATGTCTGTAAGTGAACCGTTATGATACCCTGTGGCATGCACACAGAGGAGCTAGGAGAGATGCTTATTGTTACAATTAAGAGCCCTGTCACAGCCAAGTAGCCTGATCCGTCAGTGGCTGATGGGGTCAACGCTTACCTGAGCAGTATTTCCCGCCGATTATAATTCCCAATGTCCAAAGTTTGCATCCCAGCCATTCTGACTCAGACAATGACAATAACCGGGATCAACAACACTCTGAGAAATTGCTTAGCAGAGGTGCATCCACATGTAGCAGTGGCGTCAACATATGTTTTACTTGTGAAAATCCATTTCTCATTTGAAAGGCAAAACACCACATTTACATTTTTGAATATTCCATTTAATGGAGTATATTATTTTGTTTCTGAAAGCCAAATCTCAAAATTTACACAAGGTTTTTGGTATTTTTACAGAATGTACTGCTTGCGTTTCATCTGTCATGTGTTTTCATGATGGTGTTATTAGTCATGACACTCCAGCGTTTCAGTTGGGTGCCCCAGTCAACTGTTCATTTCTTGGTGATGAACTTACTTGCGTGTTGGAAGTCTTGGGAAGAAAGTCCTGAAACATGAAGATGAGTCCTAAAGGATATTTCTGGGGCACCTCAAATCGGGTGGAGTTCAGCGGTCACCTATGGATAGGCCTCTTAGAAATGGTTGGAGACATGGCATCTGAATCCAGTGTAGTTTGCTATTGTTTGCAGCCACCTCCACTCTTGAAGGTTGGTTTAAAGTTGGGGTGTCTTTAATGATGGGGAATCTGTTGTCAGTATCATGTGAGAAGAAAGGTCTCCACATTTATCTGACATGTAATGACTGCAGAAACGGCTGTGGCAATGGAGAATTAAATTTGGAATATCTGAGGAGGTTTCTGAAAGATGGATTTTGCCTCATATAGACTGTTGGGAGAAGATGCTTACCTTGACTGGGAGATAAACAATAACTAAAAGGGCCCTGAAACCCCTCTGAGGTCGAAGTTCCAGATTCATCAAGTACATATTGATCCATTTTTGTGGCTGAGGTCACAGCAAAGTCATATTTATAGTTGGATGATATTCATCTGGAAACTCAGAAAGGATAAGATATTATGTGGAACTATGATAGGGTTCAGTACCCCCCTTTCTTATGGAAAACTATGTTGAGTTTTATTGACCAAGAGATCACACGGTTCAGTAAACTTAAGCCAGGATGACAGGACAGACTCGGATCCTTTTGGAAGGGAATTTTGACAAAGAATCAAAGTGATGTCCATCCCCACTATGGAATATTGAAGAAAAAGTGGTAAGTCTGCCTACAAATGTCTTGTGGTTGTAGCATATACTGTACTTATGACCCCATAACCAATTTTTTTTTTGTTTCCCCACAAGTCCGAAAAAGTGCTAAGGGAGGCCAGAAACCTCTCATGGAGCAAAAGGGCACACGTTCTCTTCACCTGCTTGTAGTTCTGTGTGCAAAATACATGATTGTCTGTTGTTTTAATTTGTTCCCATGTCTAAAGTACAACTGAAATATTTTGTTTCCCTCTGGAAACCTACGAGTAAAATTAAAACTGACCTGCAGTAAAAAAAATCCAGCAGCTTAACTTGTATAAGTAGCCTAACAGTGTAACGAGACAGCGGTATATTATATGTGTAGTCTAATATAGCAAAGGCTGGTATGATGGCCAGCCAGGTTATGACGGTAAATAGGTGTAGCGGTCTTTCGGGTTGTAGACTGCAAGATTTAGAGGTTAGTGTAGAGCAGGGTAACAGCTATACATGGGCCATTATTTAGGCCAACAAGGTTATAATGATCATACATCATACCAGCCTTTTGGGTATTTAACCACCACGTGGTTGTCTCAAAAACCGGCCTGCCAAGTTCAAAGGGTTATGTGTGTCATATTTAAGAATTTACAGACTAACATTTGAAGCAATGCTGGCAAATGGCCTCTTCTAAATCTTATGTCCGTCTTTTATTTTTTGGTTTGAAAAATGGAATGATCCCAAAATACAGAAATTTCGTTTTGCTTTTAAATAATATCCATTTTGAACTCGGTGCTCCTTTTTATTGTTATTATTACCTAAGATCAGTAACTGGGTAGTGTCTCTTTTTCCAAGGCAATTGGAAGAAATTGTCCAAACAACACTTGGAAGAGCAGCATCAAGTGAAATTGGTCTTTGGAGTGTTGGAAAGCTTATGAAACTTAATTAAATAATGTTTTCGTGTTCAATCTGCAGGTATCCTTTATAACCTCAGTCATTTTTTTTTTTGTAAGATTTTTATCGCTATTGCCTGGTTACATTTTACTAGTAACATTCATTATTCAAATTTTGAATGAAAAAAATAATTTAACTGTTTAGTCAAAATTTACACAAAGTAGCTGCCATGTTAACCTTGGTGTGGGTGTTAAGTGTCTACAACACAGATCTACCTTACACACAGTGGTAATTTTCAGGTAGCATGGAAATGCAATGGTTTACAAAGTTATAGAAATTAGAGTTCAAGTCCACAGGCCTCATTTATACAACTTTGAGTGGATTTGAGCATGTAAATATGTGTACACCCAAAAAAAATTAAATTGGTGTATGCACTTTTCTACTCAATTTATCAGTCATGTTGTAGATACAAATACGTGAATGTTACTCACACCTTGAGTGGTTGCCATTGTGAAACAACCATATATGGAATATACTATTCAGTCTTGTAAATATGCAATTATATTCCTTCAGAACTTCACTGGTTAGTAGAGCAGCCTCCCTCCTGATGAATCTTGTCCTCTGCTGCGCTCAACAACTGATTGTTCAATACAATACACTGCAATGTAGCACCTCTCCTCTGTTTTCTGGGGGTCAGGGAAATGCATAAGGCACCAGTGTGTCAGCGGGTACTGTTACAATAAATAGTATAGTCCATATGAAAAACTGATCGTTCACCTTACCAACATGCCAGCCATAATGCACAGTACCATCACATCTGCCAAAGTAACTTTGCCTCAAAAAGAAATGAATCATTTCACCAAGCCAACATGTTTTTCAGTCTCCTCTTGGAATCACAGATGACCTGCGGGTTAATAGAATGTAACTGCTTCCAGTTAACAATAGCAGTTTCATTCTTGCAAGGTGCTCTTATTCTAAATCGAGTTCAGTAAAGTGCTCTCATTATGTTAGGAAAACCGGCCATTGCTGTAAATTGCTTTTTTATGTTGGCAAAACCTTTGCATGTATGTTGATTGGTTAAAAGCTTACAGCACAGCGGGCATAACGGAATGAAGCTTGGCTGAGGTATTTCTGACCTGTCGGCCAGTTCCCTGAGAAGCGACAACAGATCGTTGATATAAACTCATGAAATCTAAGTAAATTCTTCAGTGTAAATACACAGAATTGGCCTTCTTAAAGGGAACTAAAATACAGTCTGTATCATATTCATCAATGTTGAGGTTTAATAATAGATATCTACATTAGGTTACCTGCTGTCCCTTTATGGGGCTGGTATGCATAGGTGTATGCCTAAATGTCACCTATAGAATAGCTTAATAGGTGGAAGGACTTTGATTTTTCAAATTACCTAAAATGTAATAAACATTTTATATGTAATTGCCATTTCAGTTATAACAAATTGCTCTTACTTGTCAAGTTTAAAAGGTTGAGGGGAGAATAACAACAGCAACATTTATTTATATATAGTACATTTTCATACAAATGATGTAGCTCTAAGTGCTTTACAAGATGAAGAAAAAAAAATATAAAAATAAAATTAGGCAATACTAAGTATTAGAGAATAAAGTAAGGTCTGATGGTCAGGAGGACAGAAAAAACTAACAAAAAAAAAATTCTAGAGGGCTGAAGCAAAAAACAAAATCTGCAGGGGTTCAGAAGCTACAAGACCACCCAGCCCCCACATCTTCCCAGTGCAAGTATGTCCTATCACCATTAGCTGTCCTGTTTTCTTTCATACTCGCAGGTGTTTTTTTTATGATTAGTCTTTAAGACCTGAATGAAGTAGATCTCTGGAGTGCAGCATGACAAAAGGAAGAAGTACTTTGCTATTTAGATAAGACATCCTTAATTGGAAGTCACATGTCAATTTAGAAAAAATAGATAATTTAAACAATCCATGAAAAAGACCATACTAACACCTGATATAAAAAGTGGGGTGTTTATAAATTATGGAAGGTTTGGTATTGAATGGTATTGTGTGTGTGTTTTTTTTTTTTTTGTGTGGTTTGGTATGGCGCATGTGCAGCTTAAATTAATTCAATTATATTTTTGCACAAGGGGTAGATATCAAACTACTGTGGCCATCAATGTCACAGTGAAACCCATATGTGAGCAAGGATGGATTTTAAACTTTTAATATTTTATGCAAGAAGGAAATTAAAAATGCAACACAAAGCTTAAGAGACAGAGTGACTAAAATAAGTAATCATGCTTTTTTCCAATTTTTATCAAGATGATTTATTAGAAAAAGCAGGAACCGAAAAAAGCAGGATGGATATCTCACATGAAAATTGACATGAATAAGAATGTTACAAATATTTCTAAGGAGGTTCGTAGAATGTGAGCAAGAAATGTACAAAGCTTTAAAACGAATAAAGCAAAAGCGGGGTAGTGGAAGCTGTTATGTGACTTAAGTTTAATCATTTCAGGGAAAGAAGGGTGTTATTAACACCTGCATCACCAAAGTTGAAGATGAGTGTCATAACAGGAGATGGCAATTAACTAAATGTATTGGCAATAAGGCTATTTAAAAAGGTTATGTGGCGTATAGCATTAAGTGGTTTGCAGACAGAAATGCAGAGCAGGAATGGAAGACATAAGTGAGCAGTGTTAAAATTTTTCACATAGGATAGAACGAAGTTAAACAAGTGGCAAAACCTTAAGAAAAGACACATCTCAGAGATAACATAATCAGACCCACTCAGAGTAACAGAAGGCTGTTTCCTATTCCAGAATCAGAGTGAGATTGTGCTATTCCTTTGTAAGGCCCATTGATGCACGTGACCAATGTATAGTAACAAATCAACCTAACCTGCATATCTTTGATTATGTGGGAAGATAATTCAACAGATGCAGGGAGAGTGTGGCAACTGCACACAGTCAATAACTGGACACACAATCTGCACCCTGAACTGGTGAGGTAGCGGCACTAGCCACTGTGCTGCTATGTCACCTAGTTTTTCAAATGGTATAAAAAAAATGGAAAGCTTTTCATAAACTGAAAAAATCGGTCAGTTTGGCAATCTTAATATATACTCAGCAAAAAAAGAAACGTCCTCTGACTTTCAACTGTTTTTACTTTCAGTGAACTTAATGTGTAAATATTTGTATGAACACTAAAAGAGTCAACACAATAAGACATAAACTAAAAATGTTTCACAATGTGTCCCTGAATGAAGGGAGGCTCAAAATCAAAATTACCAGTCAGTATCTGGTGTGGCCACCAGCTGCTTGAAGTACTGCAGTGCATCTCCTCCTCATGGACTGGACCAGATTTGTCAGTTCTTGCTGTGAGATGTTACCCCACACTTCCACCAAGGCACCTGCAAGTTCCTGGACATTTCTGGGGGGAATGGCCCTAGCCCTCACCGTGCGATTCAACAGGTCCCAGACGTGCTCAATTCCTTCGACGATAAACACAAATCCGTCCATCACCCCTGGTGAGACAAAACCGTGACTCATCAGTGAAGAGCACTTTTTGCCACTCCTGTCTAGTCCAGCGAAGGTGGGTTTGTGCCCATAGGCGGCGTTGTTGCTGGTGATGTCTGGTAAGGACCTGCCTTACAACAGGCCTACAAGCCCTCAGTCCAGCCTCTCTCAGCCTATTACGGACAGTCTGAGCACTGATGGAGGGATTGTGTGTTCCTGGTGTGACTCGGGCAGTTGTTGTGGCCATCCTGTACCTGTCACGCAGGTGTGATATTCGGATGTACCGATCCTGTGCAGGTGTTGTTACACGTGGTCTTGCACTGCGAGGATGATCAGCTGTCCTTCCTGTCTCCCTGTAGCGCTGTCTTAGGGGTCTCACAGTGCGGACATGGCAATTTATTGCCCTAGCAACATTAGCAATCCTCATGCCTCCCTGCAGCATGCCTAATGCACGTTCTCGCAGTTGAGCAGGGACCATGGGCATCTTTCTTTGGGTGTTTTTCACAGTCGGTAGACAAGTCTCTTTAGTGTCCTGCGTTTTTAGAGCTGTGACCTTAAATGCCTACTTTCTGTAAGCTGTTAAGGTCTTAACAACCATTCCACAGGTGCAGGTTAATTAATTGATTATGGTTAATTGAACATGCATGGAAAACATTGTTTAAACCCTTTACAATGAAGATCTGTAAAGTTATTTGGATTTTTAAAACATTATTGTTGAAATACACAGTCCTGAAAAAGGGACGTTTCTTTTTTTGCTGAGTATATATAGCATCCATACATAGATTTCATAATTACAAGATACATTCTTATCAATTGGAAAACGATTCAATGTAAACAATAATTCTTTCAGACACAATTGAAAACAAGAAAGCTGGTAAAAGAGAAATACTGAAGGGCAGGTGAGTTGGAACAAGACCATCAGTATAACCATTAACCATATTTTTAACAGTAATGCAAAAGGAAGGGGCTCACAGTATTAGAAAATATGGGCAGAAAGGACAGGAAGGTCTTGAACCTGCCTTCAGGTAGATCAACAATAGTGAAAATGTATATGGAGAAAGAAACAGTAATATTTTAAAATTGTTACAATTTGCCCTTTTCAAAAACACAAACATACAACCCAGTCATACATTTAACGAACTCCTTTGTTGCAATCCAGGGTGTCTTGGAGCCAGAGCCCATCTCACTAGTATCCTTGGAAACGAAGACAAGGGCTCTCTCCCCATACACACCAACAGCTATAATCATAATCACATCAATTTAGAGTTATCAAACAACCTAATCTTGCATATCTGATGGATGTAGAAGGGAAACCTATGTAGTCACAATTTTGGTGAGTGTGCCACCCTTCATTATAAAACAGATAATAAACAGAGAAGATCTAGATATGGACTGCTTCTGAGAGGTTTATAGGCATTTGTGGTAGAAAATGCAATTGCTTTCAGCTTACAATCTACGTTCTTGCCTAATTCTACTGTTTTCCAGAATTTCAAAAAGCCTGAGGTGAATACAATATAAAAATACCCCTACATATTTGTATTTTTGATTTTACTATGCTTATTATTATTGTTATTTACTATCATTGTTATACTGTATTTGTATGCTTTTTCTAGATCACATATTTACTAAAAGTTAGGTTACTACCAACAGACATTCCCCATTTTGTGCAAACTGATTCAAATTAAAGACACTAAAACAGATTATTGGTTTCATTAAGATGCTTAAACAATAATTGTAAGACCAAAACAAAACAAAAATCTCACCAAAGAAAGGACCCAATTAAGCAAAGGTTTGATTTACATTTATACTGCAGAATGTAAATGAAGGATTGGTTTAAACCCAAAAAATACAACTACAGTCACTGCAGCATCCCAGCAGTGGGTTCCCTTTAGCTACTGGTTCTGTATATTGTGGAATAGCATCCAGGAATATACCTTTTAATTTAATTTTGCAGTCAAAGGCTTCTATCCTGATCGTTTCTTTTAGAATGTAAAAACCGAAGATGTAGTTTTATTTTTTAATTGTGCATTGCTCTACTCAGGTACAGGTTAGAATTGTGCTTGACCACCTTTGTTTTATCCCATACTAATGATCCCAAATTGTTGTGTGTCTGATAATATGTAGTTTGGCAGCTTGATGGTGGAAGACAGACCAACAACAAAACCAAAGCACATTCTGCATACACAGTACTATAACAAAAATGACTGGTTTTACATATGGAATCGCCTGCGCAGTCTTGTGGTTATACAGCAGCACATAATTTGCCTTGAAGGCTGCCTGGTTCACAGTTTATAAATATGTATTTGCACAATAGCTGTGCACTCAGATATGCTAGGTATCCCACATTAATGTCAAAAGGTGTGTTTGTGAAACATATTTCTGGGTGAACCACACTGTTAAGTTACAAGGTAAGCATACTCCAGACTCACAGAGCCTCAGCTGCAATGACTTGTACGAGCATTAAGTCGGTGCATGACTGTTGGTAAGAATATTTTAGCAAAAAAGCATGCATTTTGCATGATTTGAGCAAATACTGACATATGTATTATGCAACATGAGTAATAGATTTTTTTTCCCCAAGAAAATTTGGCATTGTACAGCATTGGAGACTATTTGCTTGTTTTATATCATGAAGTTTTTTTTCTTTTTTTAAGCTCTTCATTTTTATTATTTTTTTTCTTTGCCATCACTATAAAGTACAAAGTTTGTACATGCATGTCATATAAAAATATCATTTGTGGGTGGAGTATTTATTTAAATAAATTACTTTCTGCAGGTTAACTGAGAACTGGGCAAATTAGGATCTTGTTTGGAAACACAGCAGTGCTTATCCTTTTTCCATCCAGCATTGCAGCCTTTTTTTCAAAGACAGCAGCATGTGCTGATATGACTAGTTTCACACTATATACTCTATAGTATCTGCTGCATCCTCAGGCAAGACTAAAATAAAATGATTGTTCCATATACTCCCTGCAAGATCTTTCCATTTTTTGTAACTTCAAACTTGCTCCTGATCTTTGTCTGCTTTTGACTAATTATAGAAGTGACATTTTTGTTAATAATGAAAGAATATCTGCCTCATTCTTCCTTTTTAAATATGTAGATATTTTTTATGTTGGTTAGATTCAGTGAGCTGCAGAATTTATTAAAAACTAATTTTTGTAAGTAAAACTTCATGTCTTTATGGTGCCAACACATGACACATTCTTCTGATGTTAGTTAGCAAATTAGACATTGATGGCTCTGGAAATAGTTATTTGATGGAGGTCAAATCAGACATGGTGCATTGTATTGACTTAGCCACTCCTTTATGAAGTACAGTATGTTGCTGAACTGTGACTTCTATGAGCTTCACATTAAGTGTGAAACCTCATCCTACAGTAATGCATCTAGCATCTTGGAAGTCTTATCTTGCCCCTAAGGCTGAATACTGTCATTTATTACTACATGCATTTAAATCACGTTCAAAGGTGACCTAACATTCAGTACAGGATTGTTACTCCAATAAAAGCATTCATCTAAATACTTCAAAAGTGGTGTAAAACTAATCTATATTTCTGCTCTTCAAATTTTTATCTATTAAGCCCATTTAATCCAGTTTTAGGATGAAAAGAACCTAGACCTTATCCTGGCAGCATCTGGTGCAAAATTGGAACCAACCCTGCAAACCGCTTTGGGGAGAACATGTAAACTCCAGATTGACAGTGACACACACCACAAAAACTGTACTAATGATTAATAAGAAAGTGATTTAGCTACCATATTGGTCACATAGTATTGACATAGTCATGAGACAAAAGAGTTTAATGTCTCTGATTGTGCTGTAGATAATTTTGTTTATCAAATATGGACTGAATCACACAAGTGGTTTTTGACACTTTAACTGTAACATAATCAGGCTTTGACAGGTCATGTCTTACACACTATGACTGCCATGTTTCTTTTAATCGGAGTACATATCTGTTTGAGAAGGGAACCTCTGTCCTTCATCTAGTAGAATTGTTCATGCTGCTGCGTTTGTTCAATGTCTATACCCTTATGTCCCACACTCAATTGGACATTCTAACCTGTCTGGGCATGTGAAATATCCATCCATCCATTACCCAACCCACTATATCCTAACTACAGGGTCACAGGGGGTCTGCTGGAGCCAATCCTAGCCATCACAGGGCGCAAGGCAGGAAACAAACCCGGGCCAGGGCGCCAGCCCACCATAGGGTGCACACACCCACACCCACACACCAAGCACACACTAGGGACAATTTAGAATCACCAATGCACCTAACCTGCATGTCTTTGGACTGTGGGCCCAAATTAATTTCTTTCACTTTATCACTCTAAGTTGTCTAACATATCTTGAGAATTTGTCATTTATTTTTCCAATTTCTCTATCAGGAGCCGTCGGGGCCCAGCCCCTCTTCTCCGTGCCGAGACGTCCAGGCTATGGCACCATGGGGAAACCCATCAAGCTGCTGGCCAACTGCTTCCAGGTGGAGATCCCAAAGATTGATGTCTACCTTTATGAGGTTGACATCAAGCCTGAGAAATGTCCTCGACGTGTGAACAGGTATAGCTACAGCAACAACATTTATTTATATAGCAATTTTCATACAAAAAGTAGCTCAAAGTGCTACAAGAATCTGTTTTTCTGGAGTTGGTCTACTTTTTGGCTTGTACTTGGCACTGCCATTGCTATGGGTTCTTCCTGCAGTGTTGGAATCTGCTCCACAAAAAATCAGATCTATATAAAAACAGTATTGTGTCTCCAATGTATGCATTAGCTGAATATGGTAGATTATTGCTTAGAACAGATGTCCGTTTTTAATTTATTTTTGCCCTGCTTCTTAGTACCAAATTGCCAAGGTTTGCTCTAGCAAGTTCTGCAAGCATATTGTGTTAATGGCTGTGGCATTTCATACACCCCTCAAACTTTTGTGAAAGTTTCCTTTATGTTAATCATTTTCACCAAGAAATCCTGACATTTGTCATTTGTGGTTCCTTTTGTTTGTTAATTGTTAAAATAGATTGTTTGAAGCTGAAGCTCATTTAGTTTTTGTTACCAAATAATCCTCTCTTTCTCTTTGCTGCAGAGAAGTGGTTGATTCTATGGTCCAGCACTTTAAAGTAACCATTTTTGGTGACAGAAAACCAGTGTATGATGGGAAGAGGAGCCTATACACTGCAAACCCTCTTCCTGTGGCAGCTGCAGGAGTAAGCAAAATGAAGATTAAGATTTTTTTTAGGTCTTTTTTTCATTGATGTTTGTACTCCATAATACTTGCTTGATATCTGTTGCAGGTGGATCTGGATGTCACACTTCCTGGTGAGGGAGGAAAAGACCGTCCTTTTAAGGTTACCATCAAGTTTGTGTCACGGGTTAGCTGGCATCTGCTTCATGAAGTGCTGACAGGCCGGAGTATGCCAGAGCCCCTGGAACTTGATAAACCAATAAGCACTAATCCAGTACATGCAGTGGATGTGGTGCTCCGACATCTCCCTTCAATGAAGTAAGTAACTGAATGAAATTGTGGAAAGAAAAGCAGTGGACTAATTTCAGTGATGCATGGCACTCATATGGCTGTTGGTTTCACTAGGTACACACCAGTAGGGCGCTCCTTCTTCTCTGCTCCAGAGGGCTATGACCATCCTCTTGGCGGGGGCCGGGAAGTGTGGTTTGGCTTTCACCAGTCAGTGAGGCCTGCGATGTGGAAGATGATGTTGAATATTGACGGTAAGTGTGGATGATCTCAAGCTACCTCAGGAGCCATTTACTCACATATAACTGTGTCATTCACTCTCTATTCCCAATGCAGTAGTCCTGCTTGCTCTTATTATCTTCAGGGTGAAAGGTGTAAAAGTATGCATTTGACCTAAACTTAAAAAGTGGTGGGTGAAAGGCACATTAATGTTTATGTAACAGTGCACTTTCATAGACAGGGGGATTAGTTGTTACTCTGGGTGAAAGTTAGAGTTTCTGAAAAAAATAACTACATGCTAATTGTGATATGTACATATAACTTAAATGTCATGACAGAAGGTCTAAATCTTTTTTTGTTAGGTAATGTCATGTGTCATATCTGTATAGTGGTTAAAAACAGATATTGCAGATTTAAACCTTTGGCTTTCTTACTACATTATAAAATTTCATCACAAAAATAAAAACCATACATTGCATTAATTTTAGCAGCACAAAAATAAGAGACATTTAAAGATCTTGGTTTACATTATGACTGGGAAATGGTATCATTACCATGAGTCCATTTAACCTTAAAGCAAGTACAACATACATGGCCTGTAACCTCTACAATTCAAAATCTTTCAGTTTAATTTAATTTTTAATTATGCAGTTTTCCTAGCAAAGGGATACTTATAACATTGCATAGAAAGTCAATGATATATTACGTGTACTTATAGTCAGAATTTACTATAGAAAAGTAAAAGCTGCATCTGGTTTGAATTTGTAGAAACTAAACCTATGGATACCTGATATCCACTTGCTGCTTAACTTCTTCTAACAAATATCCACAAACTAGCATTCTACAATAAAAAGCAATAATGTATAAAATGATGCTGGTTTCATGTGAAGAGCTTTATTGTGTATATTGGCCAATGGTAGGCCCTAGTATGGGCATTATTGGTGGCCATTACTAATTGTTAGTTCACATGGTAAAAAATAATTCTGCATGGATGGCTGCATCAGTGGCACTAGTGGGAGGAACTATAATAAAACAGCATGTGTGAATTGTGGAATTTAAATGGTGATTCTGATAGATTATCCATCATACTATCCAGTGAATGATTATAAATGTATAGGTCCTACAGATAAATTATTTCCTAGTTATTTTAGTTTTTCTGTGTAAGTATAAGGACACTTCTCTTCTAACACTGCAGAGTGCTTTCTGACATTTGTGTGTTTAATAAATTCAGCAAGTCAAATGTATAATACATCCACTCATTTCACAACCATTCTCCTAACTTGAGAAATGTTTGTAGGCATTGATGAACTAAGTTAGGAGTCCTTTGTCAAGAAAACACATTTAAAACAAAATAATGAGGTTGTTGCAAATGGTAGAGCAGCATCAGGGTGTAGTTTTTTAGCAAATTAAAGTTACATTTATCCTTTTACATTTAAAATAAAACATGCAAGTTAATAAAATTTATCCCTTTCTTCCTTCTGGCATGCTAATACCACTTCCTTTAAAAAAGGGGCAAGTCCTGGTTTATTATGGCCATACTTAACAGCAGAACTCTAATCCTAGATGCTAAACTATCACCCACACTGAAAGAAAAGGTTAGCCCACCACAAATCTTACAAATATTCCATGCAGGGTGATGTGTCGTTTGTGGGGTTCCAGTAAGCTAAGAGGTGCTTCTATATTTAAAATATCCATCTTCCAAAACTAAATTAATAAAATACACTACTACTACTATTGTTAAAATAGATATAGACAGTAGGCAGGCAGTGTGGCATAGTGGTTATCACCTTGAGATTCAAAGCCTGAGGTTGTGGAATCAAACCCCACTACTGACACTCAATGACTATGAGCAAGTCATTTCACCTGCAAGTGCTCTAACTGTACAAAACAAAATAAATGTAACCAATTGTATGTCATATTTTATATGTTGCCTTTGGTAAAGGCTTTAGCTATATAAGTCTATATAAATGTAAATACTTTGTTCCAGTGTATTCAGTAAAGGAATTTGCTCTAAATGTCCTTTTTGCTGTTTATGCAATTCTTTTAATATTTTGCTTTTATAGACAGTCCCTTAAACAATGTATAAAGGTACAATGTCATTAGTAGTTGTACCATCAGATTCAACAGCAGTTTTTCAGTTGTGGTTTCCTCCGGCCACAAGGCTACTCATCAGCCGCTTATATTAACAACTGCATGAACATACATGATGGTGCTAAGTCTTTCGTGGGTTTAATAGGTTACAAATAATTATTTGAAGTTTTACACTTAAGTTAACTGTATCCTACATAAGATACCTAAGGCCACAAGTTCCATGATCATGTTTTATGATTCTTATTTGAATAATTTATTCTGCATTTTGGACTCTTGCTTTTTCTAGTATCTGCAACTGCATTCTACAAAGCACAGCCTGTGATCCAGTTCATGTGTGAAGTGCTGGATATTCATAACATCGATGAGCAGCCAAGGCCTCTCACTGATTCTCACCGCGTCAAATTCACCAAAGAGATAAAAGGTATGTGTCTATATGGTTGCAGCAGCAGGGTTTTGCTTAAATGTGCTGTGCAACAGAGAATAGAGAAGAAAGTAGGATGCACCATTCTGTGAATAATTATTTAATAATTGTTAATATTTAAATATTCTAATATTTAGGCTTCTATTTATGTTTATAATCTATTTCTCATCAGGTCTGAAGGTTGAGGTGACGCATTGTGGAACCATGAGGAGGAAATATCGAGTGTGCAATGTTACCCGAAGGCCTGCCAGTCACCAAACGTGAGTAGTATTTATTCTGGATGTTTATATTTAAAATATTTTTTCTCATTCTATTCTTGCCATTTAATGCAGTAGACAAACTTTAAACTCATTAGCTGAAATTCCTTTCCAGGTTTCCTCTGCAGCTAGAGAGTGGACAGACAGTAGAACGCACTGTGGCCCAGTATTTCCGGGAGAAATACAGCCTACAACTGAAATACCCACACCTGCCTTGCCTACAGGTGGGGCAGGAACAGAAACACACATACCTTCCCTTGGAGGTAAGGCACTCTTAATAAAGAATCTGTTATAGTCCTAAAGAAGAAATACAGTATATCTAATAGATTTTTTATCCTGCAGGTGTGTAATATTGTAGCTGGACAGAGGTGTATCAAGAAACTTACAGATAATCAGACCTCTACCATGATAAAGGCAACTGCTCGATCAGCTCCTGACCGGCAGGAAGAAATCAGTAGACTGGTGAGATAGGAGAATGATATTTAGAGAGTGGTTTCATTAGCATGTATTCTGCCTTGTGCGTCTGGATGGGTAGAACTGCTAATTTATTTTCCTCCTTGAGGTTTTTTTTTTCTTTTTTAAATTATTCTCCTTTTCTTCAGGTCAGGAGTGCCAATTACGATGATGATCCTTTTGTTCAGGAATTCCAGTTTAAAGTTCGGGATGAAATGGCCCACGTTACCGGGCGCGTGTTACCTGCGCCCATGCTACAGTACGGGGGCAGGGTGAGCACAGAATACTTTATGGTACCCTTCTTTTAAATCATGATGATTCTGAGTGTGATTTTTTTTTTTGGCATGTGTGTGTGCGTGTGAAAAACACTTAAGCTACTAAATGTCACAAGTGTGTATAGCTGTAGATCATTTAGTTTTTCCACTTAGGGCTGAAGTTGGGGACTCTAGTTCTCAGTACTTTTCTAGCAGCCTTATATGCTAAGAGCTAGCTTGGTATGTACATACAGTGGCACTTCCTTTTAACATGGAATAGAATAGAATAATCATTTGGTACTTGCATGCTTATAGTCACTTGTTCCACATGTTTTGCTCTTGGCTACAAGTTCTTATTACTATTTCATTGCCTTTACCTGCTTCACTCATGGATAAACCAACTTTCTCACTTTGTCAATTTTTTGTAATAGAAATATCTGTTCCCTCTACACTGCACATTGTGCAGTCCAAAATTTTTAAGCAGCACTTTTACATTTTTTAACACTTTTTTATGCTTTCTTTTCTAACCTGTTGAATGCACTGTTTTCACATGATCCCATAGACTTGCTCAGTAACTTTTTTCACATAACCCTATTTTATTTCTCTTGTCTTATGTTGCCATCTTCTTCACAGTTGAAGGCAAAATGAAAAACAAAAGATGTGTAATATTTGACAAGACAATAGGTCTAGAAAAGAAAAAAATGGTTACACTTAACCATATGACAAAAGTCTGTATATCTTAAAGTGTGAAGCAGGTTAGGAAAAACTAAAGTGAAGTGTTTGCAATCTTTATAGCACTGTGACAAGCTGCAAGGTGTTCTTGGCCTCTCGTACAACTAGATCTAGGGGTCTTTTAGCCTATATAACATGTTGGTAAGGTTCCCTTCCCATGTATTTTTATGTTAAGTATATTTAGGACAGCCACACACAATCCCTTTCAGGAAATATTGAGTTAAATGTAGATTACTTCACAAGTTCAAGAAGAGCACTGGAGTGACAGGGAAGTTGGGGAGAGGGCAAGCATTTTATATATGACAGCTGCCTTGCTTATAAAGTATGCTTTCCAAAATGAGATTATCCACAAGGCTGGAAGACTACAAGTAAATATTGAGTGATTTAAAGAGGAGTGCTGGAGCAATAGACAGGGAGAGTATACACACAGTCTAACAGATGTACTACTCTGTGTGAAGAAACATTACTCCCCGATTCTTAGGAATGTTAATAAGTTGTTAATTTCATAATTTAGAGAAGTTCTAGAGTAATATAGAATGAAGTTGTATTATCAAGTGCTTTCATTTAGAGTGGTGTTTTAAAACTAAATGTGCCACAATTCTGAAGGACTGCTTTTCAGAGTTAAGTGCGCAGTGAGTGAGAAAGGAAAAAGCCAGTGCGTTAAGAGCGAGAACTGCATTATGTAAAATGACACTCCATGAACACTACACCACAGATCTGAAACTGTGTCTAAATCCAAAGACAAGACTTTCTGTCTTTGTTCTTGCTGGCATAAATAATCTTACTTCATGGGCATACAAAGTGAATCCATGGTAGCTAATGTAGGAAGTTGAAAAGAGAGGTTATTGTGCAGTGGGAGGGACATGACTAAACAGGAAAACACATTTTTTGTGCACCTTTTATTAAATCTGTGGATTTATGTATAAGGCAGTTTACTTGCTTTACAAAATTGCTACAAAAGTTACCATACAGGAGATTGATCAGTGTTTAAATGCCTGAACTTTAATATCTGTTTTGGAAAACAGGATAGTGAACATTTGTGTCTAGTATGCTGCATGCAAACAAACTTGTTTGTTTTGATGTGCTTCAGTTTGACCTTACAGCAGTGCACCAACCTTAATTTCAACTTTCAGAATCGAACAGTGGCCACACCCAGTCATGGTGTGTGGGACATGCGAGGGAAGCAATTCCACACAGGAGTCGAGATTAAAATGTGGGCTATCGCCTGTTTTGCCACACAGAGACAGTGCCGGGAGGAGATTCTGAAGTAAGTCTGAACCATCTTGTTCTTTTACCTAGCACTTTAGGCCTAGAATGCAAGTTTGAATTTTCCTGTAAATAACTTGTGATTTTTGTTTGTTTCTTTGCCAAATGTTATTTTTTGTTGTGGTAAGTTAAATACTGCTACTGTGCAATTTATAATGTTTTACAGTTTCATTTCCTTGCAATACAGGTTTTGCATGGTCCTTTAGTATAGTATTTGCCACCTCTTACTTTTAGCTGAGAATTCTTCAACAGTCCTTTTTAATAATTACAAATCATACCCATTAATGTTTTTCAGTAATGAGGATGGTGAAACTTTAGTTTTTTTGTATAATGTTTGATACTGTTCTAAACAGTTTAGCTTTAGGAAAGAAGGGACAAAAATGGTCAATTAACACTGAAATAATAACTCACAGAAATATTACATTTGCACATGTATATGACATGCTTCCTGCAACCCTGAATTGCATTAAGCACGTTTGATGATGGATGGGGTAGAGTTTTGGAACTGGCAGGTGCAACATAAATCTGTGTTGCAGACTTCACCTAGATAGTGCAACGTAGCCAGACCCTTGTCAACTAAGCTGGAATGCCCTGAGTGATATTTATTGAGAAATTGTCCAGTAAAATGACCAATGTAAATGAGATACATGAAAAGTACCATCTGAAATTCACAATGACACCTCTCTCATCTGCTATGAGATTATTTTCCTTAATCAATCTGTGTGATAAGCACTACAAGAAAGACAGCTAGGATGAGAACACCATATGCCAATTTTATCTGTTAGTGATGAGATATACACGCCAGTAAATATGGTTCCTTCTCTTTCCACCTTTATCTTTTCAGAGGCTTCACAGACCAGCTGCGTAAGATCTCAAAGGATGCAGGCATGCCTATCCAGGGACAGCCTTGCTTCTGCAAATATGCACAAGGTGCTGACAGTGTGGAGCCCATGTTCCGCCATCTGAAAAACACCTACTCAGGGCTGCAGCTCATCATTGTCATCCTGCCCGGCAAGACACCCGTGTATGGTATGTGTTGGCCAGCTAAAACTCTCCTTCTTCTCTGTTCTTCATCTTACTCCTATACCAACTGCTACCATCTTTTTTTTTTATTTATTTATTTCACTAACCAGCGGAGGTTAAGCGGGTGGGGGACACATTACTAGGAATGGCCACTCAGTGTGTTCAGGTGAAGAATGTTGTGAAGACCTCCCCACAGACACTGTCTAACCTCTGCCTGAAAATCAATGTCAAACTGGGTGGGATTAATAACATCCTGGTACCACACCAACGGTGAGAGTGCTTAATAGTATTTTTTTTTGTCTCTTGTTACTTATACTGCACAAATTAGGTATTTTATGAACCCTGAATAATTTGATGAATCTAAAGTTTTAAATTAAGTTCACTTTTACATTGTTGGCAAGGTTAAATGGTCTATTGAAAACCAACAATTTAAAAGTTTGCACATGGTTTAATGGTTGTGGTGAGCAAATTTGCTGACCTTTCTTAATGTTTAATCTTTCCTGGTCACCCTTCCACAGCCCCTCTGTGTTTCAGCAACCAGTTATCTTCTTAGGGGCAGATGTAACTCATCCACCTGCAGGAGACGGAAAGAAGCCATCAATTGCTGCAGTAAGCATGCCACTGTTAGATACTTTTTTTCCCCATAAGCATTGCAGACAATCTCTTGGAATCAGTAAGATGACTTAGTTCTGCTTATTGTCTTAAAGGTAGTTGGGAGTATGGATGCTCATCCTAGTCGCTACTGTGCCACGGTACGAGTACAGCGCCCTCGGCAGGAGATCATTCAGGATCTGGCCTCTATGGTGCGTGAGCTGCTGATCCAGTTCTACAAGTCTACACGCTACAAGCCAACCAGAATAATATTCTACCGGGATGGAGTATCTGAGGGACAGTTTAGACAGGTAAGTGCTGGATTTTTAATGTAGGTTTTTGAATGCTGGCAGAAAGCCTACAGAAGCATATCTACTGCCAGTCTGCATGTCTTTGGAATGTTTGAGGAACACTGGGGTACCCCAAGCAAAAGCTATGCAGAGCTTTGATTACTGTGCATACTCCACATAGGCTGGCTGGTATTCATATTCAGTTTTCCGGTACTTCGAAGTATCAGCGCTAACTACTGCACCACTCCGGTAGCTTCAGTGACCTTAAATAGTATCATAGATAAATGAAAAGACTGAATAAATGTGCAGCATAGGTGTTAGCTTAGGTTAATAAAGGAAGAGTTCCTGTTTTACAAATATCATTATGAAGTTTTAGGTGGACGCAAAGTCAAAAATCAAATAACACAGCATAAGATTTTTTTTTTTTTTAACTTTTAATTATCAGACTACATGATGTATGAGTCATAGTGTGTTATGCTCATATTTTACAGAATTGGCCTAAACTACAAAAATAATGTGTTATGATGCAAGGATTTTTTTCCAAATTTGGTGATGTCAAATGGGGAACTGTGTTATGGCTAGTGCACAACTTAATTTTTATAAATGACTTGCTTACTAGTTAGGAAAATTTGTAGATCACACTAAATTACTTTTATCAGTTGATATCCCTATAGTAAGCAAAATACTGAAATAGAAGAAATCTAGATGAATTTCAAATTGATCTGCTGTATCTTTCTGTCGTTAACATTCGACAATTGTTAATATCTTTACATCCGTGCAATACAATTCATGGTCACAACGGCACAAATATTATCCTACCAGCTTCAAACGCAAGGCAGGAATCAAGCCATTCTAGGGCCCACTCGTGCACTTATTCAAATTTGGGTGTGGCATAGTATTCACACCCAGGACCACTTGCTCAGTTAGGCCTCAGCATTAATTACAATGTAATCATGCCATACTTAAAATATTACCTACTTTACTGAATTTAAAAAGTACTTCTTATGAAAAGACCTGGAGATCCATGTAAACTAGTAAATTAACAATTTTTATATGTGACTAAAATGCTATTAATGCATTAATGTTATGTACGGTACAAGTCATGAGAGGTTATACCAGATAAATCAGGTTACATTCAGAATACATCATGCAGTTTTGGTCTCTGGATTACAATGAGGACTTTAGACACTATATTAAATTCAAAGAACAGCTGCAAGACTTTTTATGAAGAGTAAAGGGGGTTGTTTCCTTCCAGTTTAAGCAAGCCACGATTTATGGGACTAGGTTGCAACTGCTAAAAGTATGAAGGAAATATGTTTGGTGACCACAATCCTGGTATGAACTAAGTGGTGTCAGAAAATAAATCAGTGGATGGGTATGTTAAGTAGATCTCAGCAGTTACAGTATTTTTATTGCATACCATTAAAGGTAACTATTCTTATTTGTAGAAATCTTGTGTATTTGTATTGTTGATATCACTGTTAGCCAAATGTTGTGTCTTGGCTTATTTTCTTGTATTAGTCTAATAGTCTAACAGTGCCTTTATGTTTTTGTACTCTCCTGCTGCAAAGAAATTTCCCTCTGGGATTATAAAATCAACCTAATGTAACCTAACCTACTGTTTAATAATTGGTTCCAACAAAAACATGTGGGTAAACTTCAAGAAAATTTTAGAAGGTATTTCTTTGCAGAGCACTTGCTGATGATATACATAACAAAAAATGTTTGGATTGTTGTTTACTTAAACAGAGAGCTTTGAAGACTTATATCTTGGCATTATTCTAGAAATGGGCTATCTTGGGCTGGATGTCCTTTAGTTGTTTCATATTTTCTTGTACTTTTAAGAAAACTAAGATTTTTGAAAGCAACATTAAAGAAACTAATAAAATAGATGATGATGAATTATATTATGAATCTATTTCAAGATAATTCTGATTTATTGAAGTTTAATGTATAGAGCGCAGTATTTCTCCCCCCCCCCTAATGCTAACCTACTGTCCTTACAGGTTTTATATTATGAGCTGCTTGCCATCAGGGAGGCTTGCATCAGCCTGGAGAAGGAGTACCAACCAGGTATCACCTACATAGTTGTACAGAAAAGGCACCACACACGGTTATTCTGTGCCGACAGGAATGAGAGAGTGAGTCTGAGCTGCACTTTATTTTCTATTTTTTATTAAATTTATTAAAAGCAAGTAACATTCCATACAAACAAGTCAAGAGTTGACAAATTCAGTTCAAGAGAAAAAGGAAGGCCAACAGTCAGAGTAAAACGTTAAGAGTAGAAGAGAGGGAAAAGAATCCTTTTTCCCCCGATATAAATGCTTATTCTAAAATGTTATTGATGAGATCCTTCCAGGTTTTAAAAACGTTTTGAACAGATCCTCTAAGTGAGAATTCGATTGTTTTTTCCAATTTCAAATAGTATATAGCATCAGTTATCCACTGACTTTAAAGATGTGGACCAGGATTTTTCCAGTTGAGCAAGATAAGTCTATGTGCTAATAGTGAAGTAAAGGCAATTACAGTTTTTGTCCTTCTCCACTTTAAGGCAACCTGGGAGCCCAACAAACACAGCTGTTAATGGATTAGGAGTGATTGTGACACCAAGGCTGTCTGATAGGCATTTAAAGATTTTGGTCCAGAATGATGTAAATTTTTGTGCACACCCAAAATATATGGCTCAATGAGGCTGGAGCTCGATTGCAATGTTTGCAGGTTGGATCTTGCCCTAGAAACCTTTTGGACAATTTTAAATAACACCGATGTGCTCAATAAAATCTTTTAAGCTGAATAATTGTATGCTTTGCATATATAAAGCTAGAGTGAATTATGTACATTCTACCTTCTACTCCTTTTCTGAAACGTTGAGTAAGAGATCCTTTTCCCTCTGTACTCTGTGATCTTTGAAAGGAAGAGACTTTAAAATATTTTATATATTATAGAAATGCTGTTTGAGTCCTCAAGACTGATCAATATTTCTTCTGGAACAGAAGTAGGTGGGAGGTGAGGAAAACTGGGCAGGTTTTGTTACGTGAAGTTTCTAATTTGGAAATAGTGGAAAAACATCTATGTACAAGTCTCTAAGTGATTTAATCTTGTACGTTTTTCAAACATTTAGACAGTTTTTGAAGTTTGAGAGGGTGAAAAAAGGAGGTGGTTATTGTGTAGAGGTACCTCAGATAAAAGCTTCTCTATCTTGAAGTACTTCTACATTGGTTCCATATTCTGAGTGAAGGAAGGAGAGTTGGGTTGTTAGTATATTGATGATAACTTGTATTTACTGTGACACAACGCAAGGAATATAAAGAAGTACTGCAGGATTTTATTTCAATTGCGGACCAAGCTTGTGTGTTTTCATCTATTTGTGTCAATGTCCAGGTTTTTGAAGTTTGTACATTTGCAGCCTAGTAATAAAATTGAAAGTTAGGTAGAACCATGCCACCTTCTACTTTGGGTCATTGTGGGGTCACCCTTTGGATGCGTGACAGTTGTAAGGATTAAAAGGATAGATTAGAAATAGCTTGCTCTCTTTCTCTCTCCTTCCAGATTTTTCCACACCACCCTATTTTTTGTTTTCTAGGGGTTTGAGTAAGATCACTGATCCTTTTACATATTATTAATGATTATTAAAAGAAACTGAAGTACCAAGTGGAGGAAGAGAATTTAGGAATATCCAGTAAACCATATTTTGGCTATTAAACAGTTATACTTTTATTATCATTTATTTCACTTCAGGCTTACACCATAACATGCAAGGGTATTTAGTCTCAGACCAAACAGGGGCATCAGTAGCAGCTGTTTGAGCTCAGTTTTCATAGTTGACATTTACAATGTATCAGGTATACTTCCTTGTTCCTTCCTATGTCTATCATTTTATTGTAGCACTACTTTTTCAAGTTTTTCACAGTATTGTAAAATTTTTACCTGTCTTCTATAATCCTGTACGCAGCTGATGGTGCTTTATACAATGACGGTCGACTGACAGTTTTTCATAGCAGCCAGTCTCATTAATTAAAAAACATCAGGAAGTGAAACATCAAAGATAAATAATTTAATCCTATTTTAATATTGTTTTTATAGTGCATCAGTTATAGTCACATAATTATTCAAAGGTGTGATCTGAACAGGCACGTGGGTGGTTTAATGTTCAATGCCCTACTCACACTGGTTATCTGCTATTTATGATGGATTTTCACTACTAGCCATGAAATGAACTTGGACCAGCTGCTTGAAAAGTAGCTATTTTAGCCACTACAATTACAGTATTAATCTTTTAACATTTTTCTTGATTATTCCTGTTTAAGCTATAATATAAAAAACACTGCATTCACTGTTTTTAATGCATCCAACTGAAATAATTTTTCCTCGTGCTGGAATAGTTTAATTCCTTATCACAATCAAAAAAAAAATAAAGTATGATATTACAATTTGGCACAACAAAAGAAAGTTCACTTAAGACAGAAGATCATTCACACTTGCTCTAAAACCCTCACAATATGCTTTGGTTTAGTGGGTATCAAAAGTCTACACACTTTTACTGTTTGCTCAGTCCCTTTAACTAACACGAGATAGAAGCATGTTTTGTTTCCAGCAGAAAGACTGTTTGCATAGATCTGTCTTTCAGTGTATATATTTCAGCTTATTCTGAAACAAAAGATAAAATATCAGTAAGGTTGTATAGACCTTTGATACCCATTGTATGAAAGTTTAAACCTGTAAAAGAAACTTTAATATTTATTGTATAAAATAAATAAATAAAACTCAGTGTAACATCTTGCTATATAAACATTTTTTCCAATGATTAATTCATGTGATTGATATTGAAATATTTAAGGAATACTAATTTGACATTGCATAACTGTCACTGTAATCTGTACATGTGACAATACTGCAATTACTACTGTACATATCTTTTTTTAAAATAAAAATCATTTTAGGTAAATGCCTTAATAGTATATAGTGCCAAATGAGATTTAGAAATCTAAAGGAAATGTTAGGGTTGACCTGATTAGTCCCTTCTGTACCTTAATGTCACAAACAATCCAGTTTTGGAAAGGCTTTCTCTTGTAGTTGAATTCAGTATACATAAACTTGCCACTTTTTTAATTCCTTGTTTGTGTCATATAAATATCTTTTTAAGCCACAATATTTTTTATGTGTATATACAGGTTGGAAGAAGTGGAAACATCCCTGCTGGAACAACAGTGGACACAGACATTACTCACCCATACGAGTTTGACTTTTACCTCTGCAGCCACGCTGGCATACAGGTAATATTAGTCGTTTCTACTGATATGATTTATGTTTTTCCATGGAGTTACACTTGAATCACTAGGTGGCACCAGTATCTCTTAAATCACTTTAAGTCTACCTACTCTCTAAAAACAGATGTAAGAAAGTTGGATATTAAATTGATTGAAGTTCAACAAATGCTGGAAATTAAATTAAAAGAAGTTGACCTGGTGTATCCATTGTGCCCCCCCCCCACCCTAAAAACTCTAATTTTTCTGCATGCAAACTAATAAAGTAAAAAAAATCAATTCGACTCAAAGCACTGCATTATAGTTACCAATAAAAATTTTTAAAAAATCCCCTTTAGTGTGTGCTTGTACAAAGAGTTCCATAAATGTACTTTGCCAAATACTGCACATAGAAACAGAGTTTCACATAATGTGAATGCCTTGGATACCTGAGCTATAAAAGGAATTTCCTTCTCAAAGTTTGAGCTTGGAGATCCTTTTTTCTTCTCCTTGCCTGTTATCTGTCCTTTCACCCTTGCTCTATGTTGATAATTTAATTACTGCAATATTATTCTGTGAACCATTGACTTTTGACGTGCTATAAAAATTGTCAGCATTTCAACTTGAAATACATAATTTAATAAGTAAATAAGGAATCTGTTTACTATAATATTAGGGGAAAAAGTACAGCCCTTAGTATGGCCTCATACTAAACTTACAGTATGGGTTGGACAGTAACGCAAAAGGTTGCTAATTTAGTCCTATATATTTAAAGAACTGTACAATACCACTGTATTTGGTAAGACTGAAATGGTGTACAATAGAGAATTGTGCTATACTGTATAGTATAAAGTATTTTGGCATGACACTTAAAAAAAATCTTGGACTTTATGTATCAGTATTTTTCCATCAACTTTTTAATGGGATATCCAAAAAACAAGGTCCTGATGCATATGTGCTTAGGGGACTGTAAGACTAATGTAAAATGTGCCCTAGCAGGTGTGGTTTTTATTTTGTAACTTCAAGACGCATAGCGAGTAGCTTTAAGCAGCTTGTGCTTCAAACAAAGCAAATGGTTCTAAAGTTCTAATGTTTAACTGTGAGATGAAATCTGCTGTAAAAGATACTGTTTAGTAATGCTTATTTATGTAGTTAGCTGCAAGTTGTCATTTTATGTTGGTGTTTTGAAATATTCTGCTTTATCTTTACCTGTTGACAGGGCACCAGCCGCCCATCGCACTATCATGTTCTCTGGGACGACAATTGCTTCACTGCTGATGAATTTCAGCTCCTGACCTACCAGCTGTGTCACACGTATGTGCGCTGCACTCGCTCTGTGTCCATCCCAGCACCTGCCTATTACGCACATCTGGTAGCTTTTCGGGCACGCTATCACTTAGTAGACAAGGAACATGACAGGTCAGTTTCCTTGGGAATTCCCTCATAATATCCTGTACTTTGCAATGCTGCTGCACCATGAATATTTGTCTTTTTTGCCAAGTTATAAGGAAACATTAGGTATGTGTTTTTTTCTGTGGATTTTCCTGCTGAGTGTCTGGATTTCCAGCACTACAAGATACTGCTGAGATACAGGTCAAGGTTTTCTGTGCTGCCATAAGACCTGTCTAATATGTAATATGATTACATTTTACCATTTCCTTACCCACTATTTCATGGATAAATCAAGGTCTGCTGGACAGAAGTAATATATGGTGTGATCAAGAAAAATTCCATTGGTTTTCTAGACTGTGCTAAACCAATTAGCATTTACTATAAACTGGAATAAAATGCTTATAACACTTAGCTGATTTGAACAACAGAATAGAGTATAAATTGAAATAAAGTAATTAACATTACTGGCTTGACTGGGTTGCTTTCTTGTAATTCCTTTGTCCAAAGGAAAATAGAGACTGAACAAGGCAAAAAGTAGACACTACTTTTTTAACTGCCTATTCTGCCATAGCATACCCTAGAGTGGTAATGTACATATCTAATAGAGTTCCAAACAAAACCAAACTGTTGTTTGGATTGGTTGAAAACTAGTGGTGTTTTCCACTGGCACAGTTATACTCCATGAACTTCCATCATGTTCTCATTAATGGCTTTGGCAAGATAATCTGTTTCTCATGATTAGGAGAATAGAGCCTCTTGGCTTTGTATTTTTGTGTGACTTTATTTCCTGTCTATCTTTTCTTTCCTGATTTTGTACTCTGTTCAGGTCAATGCAGCTTATTAATTACTACAAGATTTATTAATTTTGAAATGTATTTAATGAATGAACAGTTATGGATTATTGTTGTGTTGAGGCCATTAGAATCAAATTAGTTTTCACTCGTTGGTTAACTGATGTGCTTGGCATGTGTTGGAGTCTCAGGCCTTATCTTTCTAATAAGCAATATCTTAATCAGAAATTAAGCTGAATGTGATATTTTGTCTATACTTTAGCAATCACCTATTTAACATGAAAGGCTAAATGTCAATCTGCTGTTTCATTAACTTATGACAGTGAATTCTAACATAAGGTGTTTTTTTGATTTTTATTTTTAATTGCTTTTGCAGTGCGGAGGGCAGCCATGTGTCTGGACAGAGTAATGGTCGGGACCCCCAGGCGTTGGCCAAAGCCGTGCAGATTCACCACGACACCTTACGCACCATGTACTTTGCCTGAAAGAGAGAGAACCAAGAATGAGGGAAAAGTTAAGATGGAGCCTGAATCCTCACAGGATCAAAGAACCAAGCCACAAGCAGCCTATATTTACAAGAGGGTCAGTTTGATAAGGTGCACCTTCCAGTGCTACTGTTTCTGTCACTGTGCAGACTTGTGGAGGACTCTAAAACTGGCCAGACAGGGTGGGGTGGGATATTGGGAAGGGTTGGGAGTGCACTTGCTGTGTCCAGACAGAACCCAGCACAATTATGCAATATGATACAAGCCAGCTGCTGACAGGACTCTTTCTCATCCTATAGTTGTCAGATTGAGCTGGTGACTTTACAATTTTCTGAGGGTGGTTGGGTATATGGGGTATTGTGCTTTTTTTTCCTGATAGTCCCTTTTCTTTATTCTGCCTTTACCTCAAGTTGTTGGCAGTGCAACTTTCTCTGCAAAAAAAAAAAAAAAAGTGAACGCCGATAGAATAAGAGAGACTACAAAAAGAGAAAAAGAAAAGCTGTGGGTCAGTCTGACCCCTGCACACAGAGAAACCTCCTTTATGTCACAGAAGTCAAGGCTGTGGCTGCTGTGCTTTAAGTTCAAATCAAGAATGGGTTGTTTAAACATTGGTCTAGTTTAACTGCACTCGTGGTCCCTGGCCCTGTGGCTGCCGAAGCAAGGGGACAATGTGAATAATATTAATAATAATAATAATAATAATAATAATAATGGTAATAGTAATAATAATTGTCGCCAAACCCAAAGTATATTTGCACTCCTTACCGCTGGAGTGGTGTTTAGCCGATCGCTGCCTTGGTGTTTGTACCTCCAGACTTGCTGTGCTCAGCCCCAGCCTAAAAAAAAAAAAAGCCAATGTTGACTTCTCCTTTGCATTTGAGAGCGCCATTATGAGCACAACTCGAAAGTGAGCTGATATACAATGTATTTTACAATTGCTTAGTTTTGAGCAAAGTGCCACCATCATATAGCTGTGTGCAAAGTGCTCTTGTCAATAACCACTGACGCCTTCGTGCCAAGTGTGCGCCGAACTGACTGCCTTTTGTGAAGATGGTGGCACTGCTGCCCAGAGGAAGGAGGTGGATGGTGGGGGTTAGGGTTGTCTGGGGGGTTTAGGGGGTCCTCTGTGTGGCTGGGGCAGCTCACATGTAGGACCTATAGGCCAGTTTCAAGTAAATGTGATTCTTTCAAATGTCTTTTTTTTTTTTTTTCTTTTAAATATATTTATTAGAGTAATTAAGACTATTAATTTAATATTAGCTAGGATAATAGTGGCAGCATTCATTTTATGTTTACTTTTAATTTAATGGACATTATCCATTTTCAATGTAACTGACAGTCCCACATTGTTGCTAACTTTTAGTGCAATAATAATTGAAAAGGAAGTAAAGGTCTGTCCATGCATGGCCCAGTGGAGTCTCTACACTGGACTCTTTCTGGATGGTGCTGTGGTGCGTAATTGTTTGTTTGTTTTCTTTATGTATTGATCATGATATGGTGATGGATGGGGCCCCTGCTCCACACCAGTACTGGCAGAAACTTTTTTAAGTTTTCTGTGCAAAGGCAGAAACACATATTTAAAGGGAACACTGACCATTTTTCTGAGGCAATACACAATTTAGTGAACCATAGACGTGGAAAGATTTGCTTCTCTACTTTTGGCACTTTATTCTGCTGAATAAAGCATTTTTTGTTGAGAACTTCAGCAGTTTTGAGCATGTGGGGTGGGCAAAGTTTTACAGGGATGGGAAGTGGGTTGATACTTTAAGACAAAGAAATTGTTCCCTTCTGTGTGTAATGTCAGGGTTGGGG
This sequence comes from Polypterus senegalus, assembly GCF_016835505.1. Taxonomy (NCBI): domain Eukaryota; kingdom Metazoa; phylum Chordata; class Cladistia; order Polypteriformes; family Polypteridae; genus Polypterus; species Polypterus senegalus. The sequence goes on along the minus strand of NC_053170.1, from coordinate 19,630,345 downwards.
GGAGGGGGGTCTCTTGATAAGCTCAATAGTCATTATGATAGAAAGACAGATCTTTTTTTTGATGCTCTATAGAATTATGAAAGTGACTAGAATGACTGGGACATAATTTTAATGTTAAACGTATTTTTCTAACATTTGAAAGATTAATTTAGTTTTAATGTCTAGAAGAACAAATAAAGGAGCGCTGGTTTGACCATTCCAGATCTTAATGCTTGCTGGTCCATTGATCAGCTACTTGACTGAGTGTGTCCAGGTGCATTTCTTTGCCTTTTGTTTAGTTTGAGTGTCGGTATTTTTTTGTATTCTGAGATTATGCTCCTCCCTGTCTCCATGTTTGAAACTGAAATATTTTCTCCATGCTGTCAGAACCTAGCAGTACACTTGATCCTGTTACAGAGCACTTTATCTGAACTGAGCATTGTGCTAAGTCTCCATCCCATGCACTTGCTCTTGACTGAAAAGCTTGCTTGAAATTGTTTCACTCATTGTAATTCATCCTGTTTCAAAACCTTTCAAACTGAGCCGAATGATAGACTTTTAGAGCACTGTATCCAAACAAGGCAGTGTGTTAAGACTTATGGAGAGTACTGGGCTTTTTCTTCTTCATTACAGAACACTCTTCATAAAGAATACAGTGTCCTAGGACAATTATTCTGCTCAACCAGGCTTTTTGCCTGATCATGTTTCTGCAGTTTATCAATGTGAGCATATTATTAGAACCTATCTTGCTTACTCTAATCAAACAAGACAGTATGCTGGAGATATTACACATCAACGTAAACCTAAGAGAGAAATTTACTAGATATTTCCAAGCACTCCACTAAAAGCAAGTAGTATGTCAAAAATGTCTATTTATACCTATACCTATTTATACTTTATATATATAAAATGTCGTGTGTGTGTGTGTATGTGTATATATATATAATATATATATATATGTATATATGTGTATATATATATATATATATATACATACATATATACATATATATATATACACATATATATACATATATATATACATATATATACATTATATATATATATATATATATGTATGTATATATATTTATATATATATATGTATGTATATATATATATATATATGTGTGTGTATATGTACACTACATGTATACATACACATAAAATCCTGCATCTTCCTTACCTGAATTTCGCAACATATTGGTCATTAACATAAAATAAAACATTGTCTTAAAATGAAAAAGTAGAGCATTTTCCATGTCCATCTTTTGCATCGCATTTCAACAAATGTGAAATTTTCATTTTAGGAAGACATAGTTTCTGAAGTAAGGTAGTTACACTCGCTAGTCATGGCATGAAGAGTGGAAACGTGTTGTAGGTTGATTAGATGATGCAAGAAAAATGTGGTTACTTTTTCTGAACACATTTGTCAAAAGCTCTCTGTTCCCTAAAAAAAAGAATCCAGACACCTCTACCAGTAGTCATGAAGTGACCTAGGTCTGGAGCACTTTTAGAAATCTTTTAAATATACATGATTTTGTTTTTTTATTAAACTGATTTCTTCACCCTCAGCCCAACTCTGAAATTCACAGTTTAACATCTTGCAGTCATTCAGTCTTTTTGTGCAATTCAGTATACCACTCCATGCATGTCTGTTTTGTTTACTACTCACCTTTTGATGTTTCTTAGGCCCCAAACCCACCAAGCTAGGGAGCTACTGCTTTTACTACATTAAACTGTGATAGCCGTATAATCTGAGTTTTTACTAACTGTACGGTGGCTTTTTTATTTTTTGTAAGCAGCTGCTGCTGGTATTTTTTTCATTTACTGATCAATATGGTGCCACAGAAACAGCTTGCTCTGGTATGGAAGTTGGATGCTATCAGGGTTGTTATTGCACTGGAGAATTATTATTTTATTAAATTAGTAATCGTACTGAGCAGAGTTTCCACAGTTAGAAACTGGATAATGTGTTGATATGAACACTGCATAGTTTATTGCAGTCAAGCTCATTTTAAATAAAACATTCATTCTGGATCAGTACTTTTCTATTGGTAAGCACGTCTGATTACATAGTACAAAAGGAGACTTGGAAGAGTGTATCTAATTTGCTAGTGAGAATGATTTGAATTCCATGCAGTTCTGGGAACGCCTTTGCTCCCTCAGTTACTTAAATGTTTTCAGGCCCTTCACATAATGTAACTGAGCTACAGGGCTAAGATGATGGTTCCATCTCCTAGCAGAGCATGATGGGGAAGTGCCTTGAGCTATCTTACAGCATGTTTTTTTTTGCTGCTTTTATTTCCAGATGCTACACATTTTTCTTCAAATTGCATAACACAATAGGTCATCATTTATTTTATCGTTCTAAGTAAATCATGATTGTTTTGTATTCCCAGTGGGATATTTGTCTTGATGTTAAAACCATCGCTGGACTGAATTTTGTGAGTCAGCTGTATCTAGCTGGCAACTGTGTTAGAATGTGGTGATTGGGAAAATAAATCAGTAAATTAAGCTCTCCATGCCTGGTTTTAAATCAGAAGGATAAAAAGAAGGTTAAATTTAAACATGCCAAAAAAACATTTGGATCCTGGCATACTTCAAATCCAAGTGGGGCATGGGGCAACATAAGCTTTGTTGAGGGCAAGATTGCTTTTGGGATGTGTATTACTTGAGAAGCTGATTATGGAGAAAGTTATGTTTTGGACTGTGTTTTTTTAAAAAAAAAAAAAAAGTTTGTTTATTTTTCCTTTTTTTTTGATGGTCAACTTCAGCAGAATAGTCCACAGAAAGTGCCTTTCCTGAAGATGGTGCTGTAGAAAAAATTAAATAGAAAACTTCTTTTCAGATTCATAAGAGGCTGAATATATCAGCCCTATTGCCAAGAACCTGAAAGTATCTATGAGCTGCTATACTCAGCCAGGACCAAGCACTGAGTCTTTGGAATGAAGTGGGGTAAGCTTTTCAGAAAGCTCAGCAAATGCAATTTTGTCTGCTTGGCCCAGTGCTATCCATCTGCCTTGACCATTGAGCAGCAGACTGTGGCCTAGCATGGTATTGATCACTGCCGATCATAATGATAGACAGCCATGGCAGGTTTAATGGAAGCCCATGCCAGCAAGAATTGTGTTTGAGATGCGCCCCGAGTCAGAGTTCAAAACACTGCACCTCGTAACCTTGGAATGCTGCAATTACTACTAAAGAAAGGAGACATATGTTTTGGCTTTACGCTGGATAGGCCAGATAAATATTCTTTAAACTATGTAAGAAGGAGCAGATTTGTTGTCTTAATATTTTGACAAAGTTTTTGTTTTATTATCAGGACTTTTTATTTCTGTATATTTATTGCAAATGTATGTGAAAACAGTTGTTCCTTTAAAACTTATTATGCTACAGTGAAGATGGGACTTGGAATGAGACAACCGTTTGCATCCATTCATAGCAGCATTTATCTCCTGCCCTTTAAGCAGTTTTACTTTTTTAATTTAAATTCCGGCTGTGCCCAGCTGCTATTTCAATGCTGCTGTGTGCTCATTGGCTGTAATCGGTATGACTCAAGTGAGACCTGTACATGCCCCTCTCAGTTTTGCTGCACTTTTATTTACTTGCTGGACTATTTACAAATCCAAAACTCATTTTTAAGAATAGTTCTGTACAATATGAGCCACATTACCTTTGACTTTTTTTTTACTTTGACATTAATGTTTAATGGTAGTTTTTTTTTATGCTAATACACCTTTTATTCTTGTTTTTAACCACTAATCAAACTAGGTAGTATCCAAGCTTAAATCTTTAAAGGTCAAATTCACTCCAGTTTGTACTTATGAATGGTGTCACTCTGGTACTCATTTTGATTGTCTTTTTTAGTGCCCACTTGTTACTCTGGCAGTCAGTCCAAATCTTATGGGCTTTACAAAAACTATTACTATCTAAAATTTGAAATTAAAATAGTTGACTAATAACTGAAAGATGCATTGCCAGCCCACACTGGCAGAAACTGACTGAAGCCACAGTTTTGAAAACCTGTTTTCGTACACTTGTGAAACAGCCTGTTGAACATCTGAGTCCTATAGCATTTTAAAACCTCTCTGTCAGTTTTATAGAGTGGTTTGTATTATCATAGTAAAATTCATATAGTACGTAGGACAGATGAGATTGTCATTCTGTTAACACAAGAAAACCCCTGCATGTTATGGTGCAGTGTATCCGCTCATCCATGTTTCATCTAAATACCCATCTCTTGCAAGGAAAGTACAATTAGCTTTGAATAATTACAAGGTTCAACTTTTGTGCCTTTTCTATATGGGTTCTTCAACCAAGTACCCATTTTATTATTTTTGTTATTTTTTAAAGTATAATAGGCACTAATATTGCACTTTTAACATGCCATTAAAATATAACAATTGAATAGTCTACAACACATAGCATATTAAAATACTTTTTTATTTATAGGTTAAATATTTACAAATAGCAGCTCTTCTGTAAGTCCAAGTTGTATGATTTATGTTAATTTTAGATATTTTTAAAAAACCCATTGTACTCAATCATCTAAGATGCATTGCTTTCAAAGTGTGACAAGGTGGATTTCAGATGTGCTACACAGGCCTCTTGTTAAGGTTAACAGATTTGTGACAGGTATTAAACTGGAAACTAGTAACTTGTATGCTGATGTCATTAATTTTTTAATGTGCTTACTACCAGTGCAGCCTGAGAATGACAAAACTAGCATGGGTACTTAGAGTGCATATTTATTGTTGCTAAACACTGTAGTTGGGACTGGAATATGTTTTATTCAATATTAATCCCAATTTTATTGACTTTCCTCAAAAAATGAAACAGCAAAGTATATTGTTTCTGTTTTACTCTTATTTTACCAAAACCAAAGCTGAAATCTGACTTTTTTTTTTTTTTTAACTTCATCTTGGATAAACTGTTGTGAACTAGCTTACTTGTAAAGAAAGCCATGTGTTTCTAAAGAAACATGAATCTGGGCTGTTTCCAGAAACCTGTGATATTTTTATGTTGTGTATATTTGTTTCATCATTATTTAAGCCAGCAAATTGGGATACATGTATCTCTTAGCACTGATTTGTAATGGCAGCATATTCTTTTTTGGTACGATATACACTTGAGAAAGTTCTGTGTCCCAGTCTCTCTTGTTTTTAGAGTATTATTTATGGTTTACAAACCAAACCTGTACCAAAAGGCTTCTGACTACAGCCCAAGATTACAATCCTCATTCACTGTAGACTACAAGGACTTGACTCTTATTTTATCAATTATTTTTCTTTTAGTTCTATTGCTTTTAGTGTTGCTTTGCTTCAGTTTGAAGTGTAACTTTCACTAATACTTGCAATAAAAAGCTTTGCTTTAATCTGTGTGTTACTGGTTGTACAAGTTTTTTGAGTTTAGCTATTTTAAAGAACCTAAAGTCAGCAGTTCTAAATCCTTATCCTAAATCCTGAAGATATTTGTTCTTATCACACACTTTGCTGCTTACACCTCATATATGATTTTGTTTGACATAAACAATAACCTGTTTTTCTCCCAGGAAGTCAAAACGGCTTTTTCCTTGTAAATGGAGCCCTTACCCACTGAATAATAATCTAAATATGAATACTTATCAATGTATATAAGAAGCCAGTGGTTGTCTACCATGAATCATAGGCCATACTTTAGTTTCATACTAAGAACCAGATTTATTTATTTATTTATTTATTTGCTTTGCTCATACCAAACTAGTAATTATTCCATATTCACTTAACGTGCTTAATTGTTACCATGCACTCCTATGGTGCATTCTCACATCTCCCGCAGTATGAAGCATCAGATTAGTACAAAAATGGGGAAAAAGATGCACGCACATCATCTTCATTCAGCAGCAAGGCTAGAAGCTGTCATCTTTGTGGGCTTTATGTTCTGGAGAAATAGTGATATTGTGGTTTTATTCTCTTTAAATTTCTGTGGGTTTTTAGAATTATCATTTATTTAGTGGTGGGTCTATGTACAGCTTGAATAAAATAATGGCTACACTATTACATACTGTGCTGGGGAAATGGAGAAGCATTTACATTGATAGTGAAGGTATAACCAAAAAATAGTGGGAAATCCATCATCAGATCAGATTATCATTGGCATCATTTTCATTCTCCTGGTCAGGGTTACAGTAGTAGCATGCTGAGCTGACCAAGACTTTCTTTCCCCGGCATTCTCCTCCAGCCCTTTTTGGGTAATAGCTGGACTATTCTCAGGGTAGTCAAGAGATATTATCCCACCAGGATGTCCTTGGATCACTGCAGGAATACTGTGCAGCAGTGTCTTGTATACATTCCAACTGAGGTGTCCAGGAAACAACCTAGCTACATGCCCAAAACAACTCAACTGGCTCTTTTCATTTGGATTCACAGCAGTTGTACTCCAAAGCTCTTCAGTATTGCCAAGCTCCTCACCTTGTCACAGACATTCAACTCTAGATTCTCATTTTGGCTGCTTGTACTGGTTATCTTACTCTTTCAGTCACTACCTAGAGCTCATGCCCACAGGTAAGAAATGGGTTGCAGACTGAGGAAATAAAACAGACTGGTTCATCTGCAGACTTGATTTTTCCTTCAACACTACAATTCAGTACAAGACTGCTACCACTGCACCTACATTTATCAGTCTTAATAATTACCTCTATCCTACCTCATGAATAAGACTTTGAGGTACTTGAACTCCTCCACTTGGGGAAGCTTCTCTGCACCTGCAGGAACAATTTTTCCAGAAGCAGACCATGATGTCAGATTTTGAAGGTGCTAGTTCTAATCTGCACTGCATCACATTTGTCTGTGAAGCATTTCAGTAGATGCTGGAGATCACAGTCTGATGAGACAAACAGAACACCCTTATCAGAAACTGCACAGATGCAACCTTTTAGTTCTAAAACTTGATACTGTCAAAACTGAGAGCCTTAATATCCTGTACAAGCAAACGATGAACAAATAGAGATAATATGCTTGGTAAAGTCCAATGCCAAGTCTCAAGTTAATACCAAGTATGAACAACTCTTGCTCTGCAAATACAAGAACTGAACAATGTCCCCATAAACCCATATTCTTAGTAACTCGAAAGGTATCACAGGATACATTCATACAAAAAACTGTAGACTTGCATGACCTTTCAAATATACATACAAAGACAAAGAGTGGTCCCATTGTCCCTCAGCTTGTAAGGTATCTACATTGCTATTTCTGAATGTGATGGATGGAGTCTTTGTCCCAGTAGCCTCTCATAGGCATTCTAAGGGTAGCTGTAGAGTGTATTTCCTCTTATTTTCGTTTATTTTTTATAAACAAAGACCACAAACCCCAGTGTTTTCAGCATTTCCACTGGTCTCTTATCCAGATATCCATGCTTGTGGCCTTCCTACTACAGAGTAGCAATCACACCCACAGAGGTATACAAAACCCCAAACAATACTTCTGAAAGTGTACTTTGACCTTAACTGGGAATATCTTTGAAAGGCACAGAATTTCTCCATCCTTGCTGAAAACAGCTTGGGCAATGGCCTACCTACCTTTCCTAAGTCAGTGAATGGTTTACTGGAAGTTATTTAAACCAGACCTGAGGTCATTCTCCATGAATGCATCAAACTCCACCACTGCAAGGCCTTCGTTTCAGTCACTGCCACAGCTACCACTGTTTAGGCCTGCCAGAACATTGGAGTTAAATGTGAAGATCCTTCTACTAACATTGCATTAATGGCTTTATCCTTCAACCTTACAGTTTCTCTTACTGCTGGTATCCACCTAGGGTACCACATGACTGGCACCAGCATCCTCTTGGCCATAGTTCCATGGTTCATTCAGTCTATTTGTCCATGACATCTCACAAGATGCAGTAAAACCTCTTACAGAGGTGAGGGTTGAACTCATTTTGAACACCTATTAGAGGCACCCACTAGTTGTTCACAGCACAACCTCACTATCTTCTAGGTCTGTAAAGCAGACAATCTTACATCCTAGTGGTGATCTACTGACAGCCCAGAATATCTTTTTACTTGAAAAAAGCCTACAGTACAAGCTCAGATCAGATAACACAAAGTTAATCTCAGATAACACAAAGTTAATCACTGACCATAGACCAAAGGTACTTTGATGACAGACACACTTATTAAAAACTTTGCATTCAGACCAGGGGGCTCATGTATAAATGGTGCGTATGCACAGAAATGTGTTGTACAAATGTCCCCATGCTCAAATCGAGATGTATAAAATCTAAACTTGGCATAAGGCCATGCTCATTTCCACGGTACCTCATACCCTGTCGTACGCAAGTTCTCCACTCGGTTTTGCAGACTGGCGGCACCCAGCGTCAAAGCGGTGCTACTGTTCCTGTGTGGTTTATCTTTCTTTTTCAGATCCACATCCCTAACGTGGCTTCATGAATACACTGAAATTAACCACATATTGCTTATTAGTTTAATGCATCTGATTGTAATTAACCTGTAACAATATAATGGTCCACGGAATGGTCAAACTTTTCTAAATAGTTACTCTCACTGCACCTTCTTTTACTTCTTTCAGCTGCTCCCGTTAGGGGTTGCCACAGTGGATCATCTTTTTCCATATTACTCTCACTGCACCACTCGGAGCAGCTGATCGGAAAGAGAATTATCAGTATACAGCATCAAGCACACGCTGCCTCAGCCATGCTTCCTATTTGAGCTGCTTCTCACACAGCAAATGCTTCAAAACCTTTCCTGTATGGACCTCGCAGTTCAGAAAGAGTTTCATCCCAAGAGCTCTATATGTACTCTATCAGTCCATCAATTGCTCCTTGTAGAACTGTTTGTAGTTATAAGTACAATTACCTCACTGTAAACTTGCACTACAGTTATAATATTGCACAGCCTGAGCCACTTTATGAAGCGCGTATTTACATATGATGACGATATCATTTTTAAAATGAAATGCAGCAAAATATGTTTATTATATTTTACAGATAAAACTTTAACTTAATTTAAATAATCCATATTGTTAATAATTAAAGGACACAGTGTCACAAAATGCCAGCAAGGATCTGGCACTCTGTTCACGGATTGTTCCTGCTTTGCACCGTATGCTGCACTGGGACTGGCGTGAAGGATAGAATAATTAAACATTTACTACAAAGATATTTCAATGTTCCTTAAAAGTTTTGAAGAATCGGTGGTATAAGCTTACAGATGGCTTAACATCTATTAGAGAGCTGATTGTGTGGCGATTGGGTATTTGGAGAAAGAAAAGGAAGAACAGGAATTGGGGGTTAGTATGTTTGAAAGAGACAGGACTGCTGCAGTAAATTATTTCATCGAAGGTCACGCACAATCACTGCACCACCATGTTCCGATGTTTAATAACATGCTTTAACTCCTATCATCATGAAAATTACCGGTATATCAAGAATACATCTCATTATTTTAATTATTCAGAGAGCTGTAATATAAAAAATGTAATGGATTCTGTTGGATGAAAAGAAAGCCGGTAAGCACATAGTGATTCACACACATAAAGCACATAGAAGATCAAATACAAAATAAAGCATTTAACGTGCTACTTTAGTTACGATGGGATTTGAGAAACTAGTAAATTAAATGATTTTAAAATTAAGTTTATGATGTTCTACTTTAATGACAAAGTAAACTATGTGATTAAAGTGTAAATTTTGAGATTAAAGTTGACATTTCGTGCTTTTTCCCACTGTGTGCCTATTTTTTTTCTCTGTACCCTAATAAGCTTTCATATGAAACTCAGACGGTGGGCTACGACTCGGCTTTTCATGGTGAATTTGATATCTGACAACTTCTTTATTATTTCGGGCACTGTGCAACTTTGTGAACTTGAGCTTTCCAGTTTTTCCGATATGCTATGTCACTCGATCAAATTTCCTTTCTTGTTTATACCACAGTTTAAACCAACAAATAGTAAGTTTTTTCTTGCTTCCACTTGGTATTCGCTGAAATTCTTATATTTTCCCCCCATGCTTTTCCCATTGTCTTTTCAGAGAAGGCTGAGCTTAAGGGCTATTTATATTGATTTGCATATTCAAAGAGGCGTAATTCTGATAGGAGTTGGGGTGGGACAGCAGGCTCGTGCACGTGCGTTACTTTTCATGCTGATCGGGATTTATGTAGCGGAAGAACGTGGAAGTTTGCGTACGCACAGATTCCTGCATCTGGATTTTTCTGTGCATAAGTACATTCCCACTTTTGTGCTTACGCCATGTTATAGTTTGAGTTCTACACACGGCGTTATACATGAGGCCCCAGATCCTTGATACGAGAGATTTAAATATGATAGGTTCCACCTGCATATTCCCTAAGAAGGTTCTAAACATTGGCACATATATGGAACATATCAATCTAATTTTGTGGATTTGAAGTGGTGTTAAATGTGGGGGTGTACTTAATTTTTCATGTGACATCTGTATTTTTGTTAACTTAGGTTATGAGAATGATTACACCATGTCAGTCTTATGTGTCATTTATTCAAGTATATCACCTTTATCTGTAGGCACTGTTTGTATGAAAACCTCATGTTTGCCTGTTCAAATATGTTGAGAAGATCAACAATGTCCATAGGTCGTACTTAATGTTTCACATGACTGTAAATGGATGGAAGGTCTTTCGGACTGATACCAACATATGGGCATTTGTAAACCACTCAAATTAAAAGGGGCATTTTTGCAACAGATTTCCAAACATTGCCTTTTACATAAATAAACATAAAGTTCCTTCAGCCACATTATTAACTGAATTTAGATAATGTAATGGATTTGGCTGGAATTAATATCAGTATATCATAATTCAATTAAAATTTAAGATATTGATATAAAAATAAACCAGAGCTTTAGTACATTACTCTGTAGGTTTTAAGACCTATTGTGATATTTTAACATGTTATACTAAAAATATTATGTCACAGTTATTTTACATATACTTTTATTTCTTTTATCAGATGCTTTTATCCAAAGTGACTTACATAAAAGGTCAACATATATGTAAGTAAGTTAGAACAAGTGTTACAGGACAAGTGTACAAAATTGATTACTACAAGTGAACAGCTCAAAACAAAATATTAGCTAGTTACATGTCCCAGATTTACAATCACTTAGACAGAAATTCACCAATTAAGAGAGTCTTCAAACTCTTCTTAAGCAAATTGAGAGAGTCAGAGTTTCGATTGTAAGTAAGAAGCTCATTCGACCAGCCAAAAGCTACACGTGTAAAGAGTCATGACTGAGATTTTATAGCATGCAGAGGTGGCATCATTAGACACCAATCAATGGCAGACCTGAGTGGTCAACAAGAAGCATAGAACATTACAAGTGTCTCCATATATATACTGTATAGGTTCACACACACTAAGTACTTTGTATGCGTGCATCAAGGATTTGAACTTAATATGTGCTGCTATAGGAAGCCAGTATAGTAATCTGAAGAGATATGCCTGCTTCGGCTGGTTGAACACCAGAAGTGCTGCTGCATTTTGAATCATCTTTAGTGGCATTGTGACACATGTTGATGCTCCTTCCAGCAGGGAGTTGCAGTAGTTCAGCCTTGTCAAGACCAGAGACTGGACCAGGAGTTGTGTTGCCTATTTTATCAGATATGATCTAACCTTCTGGATATTGTACAGAGTGAATATGCAAGACCAAAAGACCACAGCAACATAGTCCTTGAAGGACAGCTGATCATCAATTACCACCCCAAGGCTGTGTACCAAAATCACAGGTGTTGATGATAATGAACCAAGCTAAATTCATTTTTTCAAATAAGTCGTGTGTTCTCTTTTTTTTAAACTGAAGTTCCTAGCACAACCTATTAATACCAATTAAACATTTAGTAGAATTAAAACATCAGTATATTAGAATCTCTGAACACTAGAGTTTCTCTGTCGTTTCCTTAAATTACCTTTTGGTGGGTCATGGATTCAAATTCTTTTTCTATAAGCAGCTTGTGTGCCCAATAAACTTTGCAGTAAAAAGTATGACTGTCCTAAAACACAAGTAAAATGTCCTTAAAATGTCAAATGTAACTTCAAAATTATATGTAAGACAGGAATCACTTAAAAAGAAGCAAATTAAAAAAGTAAACATGCTTAGTGTTAAATGAGAACATGCATAAAAATAGATCTGATACTTGAGGCTGATAAGAGTCATGCTAAATATCAGAATGGTTGTTTATGCTCCTGCATGTGCAAACAAATGACCAAACTGTCAGGTTCTGTTACATGCCTCAAATGAAAGTCTATAATTATACATAAATCTACAAATCCACCACAGAAATGCAACGTTTCCCAACCAGCTGTGTTTCACATGTGGTGTGGTTCTTTCCAGTTTTATTTTGAGGTGGAATTGGCTGCTTTGCTGGTCCCTAACTGCCTGTGTGACCAAACCAAATTGGAGGGGAGGAAATGGCAGAAATAATTTCCACAATGCTCCTTAACATTAACCTTTTGAATACTGGTCAGGCTGGCAATGAATACATAAAAATGAGGAAAAAGAAGTAACTTGCTGAACAAAGGGTTGAGTCCAGTACAGGTACCTAGGTTACATTATTACAGGTAATTAAGCTGGTTTTGTATCTTGGCTTGATGCATATTGAAAAGCCTTAAAACAATCTAACATTCTTAAATATAATCAGCAGGATAGCTGAAAGTATATAGAAAGGAAAATGGTCAATAAATAGCAAACCTTGTAACTTCATTATTTCAAAGTTTACAAAACTGGACCATGGGTAGGATTAGAGATTATTCAATATTCTGCCTCAAGGAAGAGTAAACAAGTAAAAAAAAAAGCAGATGTATTACTCTTCTTGCATTTATAGTTTCTCAGACTTTTAAACTGTTATGCATACAGCAGCAGTGTTGTGTTATGGTAACAGTTCTCATTTTTTTCCATTGTTAATGTTTACTTAAACTCATACACTGTTGAAGAGTTAGTTGTCATTTTAAATTAAGTGACTTTCTCAGGCTAAAACAGCACGGCACCTTGTGACAATAGACATTCAATTCCAATTCCACTCAGCTAGTTAGCATGTTAATATATATATATATATATATATATATATATATATATATATATATATATATATATATATATATATATTGCTTTCATGTAAATTTGTAAAATAACCTGCAATGATCTGGTAAATATTCTACATACCTCTATAAAATAAAGGAATGCCACTAGCAATCACAACTAAGTCAGTTACCACAGGAGAATATTCTTAGTCATTGCTCTGTAAAGCCTGTATTAGCCTTCCAGACCCTGGCCTTTTGCCCAAACCAGAGTGGCTCAGTCACGGGGAGAGGGAGGTTGTCAGGAAAGGGCAGTACCCACAAAAATGTTTTTAGTTGACAAATTCTGTATTTTTATTTCTGTTAAAAATACCCACAGTGATGATCTGCACAGTGAAGAAAAGAAAAAAAGCCACATTTCCAAAGCCTTTTGAATAGAAATGGTATATCGAACAAAATCCATGCTTATATACTGTACACAGGTGTAGATTAAGTAGTTTCTTTCTGACTTCAAAATATCCTATATCTTGCGGCAGTTAAGGAGGGACACTGCCCTGCTGCCTAAACAGATGATTAAATCACTATGTCCTATTAAACTGTTGATATTTAAAAAGGACATTAACTACATTTTAAAACAATTTATGTTAAGACTAGCAATTGTAGGTCATAATATAAAAAAGGAGGGTAAAAATATTACTAAAACAATATCGAAAGCCTCAAGAAGGAGTACTAATTATAACAATTAATAACAGATTATCAGTTCCTGGCAATTTAAAGGAATCTCTCAACTATATTATTTATATTTTGTAAAGTCTATGAGATATAATGTGGTGCAATGGTTTAGGCTTTATACTCCAAACCCTTAGCTTGTAGGGTCAAATCATGCCATTGACACAGTGTGACCATAAGAAAGTAACTTCGCCTGCCTGTGCCCCAGTTCAAAAAGCAAACAAAAATAATAACTAATTGTATCTCAAATATAGTATGTCACCTTGGATAAAGGCATCGGACAAATAAGAAGTAATAATAAAGACACTACACTATCACAGTCATCTTTGTGAAGTGTAGGTCAAAAGATAAGATTCAAGAATACAATTCAAAATGATGAGATGACTAACTACTGTACTACATAATATCTAGTAAGTAGCACTTAATAAAAACTGAGAAGAACTTATAATAGAAAAAATAAACCTAAATTTAGATTAAAGATTAAATATGTACACTGATAGAAAGCACTGCTGAGTCAGTGTCAATATAATAAGTAGAAAAGAGTGCAGTCATTCATGTATTTATTTTAGTGCTACGGGGAGTACTTTATGCTAGGCATGAACTACACATGGATTGGATGATAGTTCATAACTGGGCACAATCATCCACATAGCCATTATTTTAAGGAGTTAATTATCTTAATAAACACATCATTGGATTAAGGAAAAAAGCAATAAATAAATAAATATTTAAACATGGAACAAGCCAAGATTCTAATCGGATTTTATGGAAGTGTGAAGTAGTAGTGCTCACCAATGCACTGTCTTGCTTGAGCTGGAAAAGAGTGAACCTAGGACTCAGAAGCTATGTGGCACAGAAACCACCATATCACTCTTGGTTCAGTTAAATTAATTATTACATATGACCCATCCCTGTAGAAATATGTATTGTACTTTACTAATTGAGTTACACCTAAAATTGATAACCTATAAATGAAAGCACATGATAGATAGATAGATAGATAGATAGATAGATAGATAGATAGATAGATAGATAGATAGATAGATAGATAGATAGAGTATTTTTCTTTAGCACAGTAGTACACACAGAGCTTGTGAATGGGATATTCTTTCCACTTTACCCCTTTTTATGCCAAACTTGTTTACATTCTTCCATAATAACTAATCCCCATATTTTTCACATTTCATTCAAGATAATATAAAAACCAAACATATTTAATTAGGATTTATATGATATGATATGAAAATGTCAAATAAATTCTAGACTTTTGTCTGGAATTCTTAACTGATCATTTAAAAATAACAAATATCATAAGTATTTGCTTCCATTGTTCTAACACTCCTGGTGATTTTTAGATATCACATTTTTATTAGAACAGAATAGATCTATACCACGGGTCCCCAACTCCGGTCCTGGAGGGCCCCAGCGTCTGCAGATTTTCATTCTAACCCTTTTCTTAATTAGTGCACTGTTTTTGCTGCTAATTAACTTCTTTTGAATCAATTTCAATTGACTTGTTTTTAAAGATCTTTTCCCCTGAATTTCTTCATTGTTCCTCTGAATTGCTTCATTTCTTTCCTTAAACAGAAATGAAATGTGAAGTGAGTGAGCCAACTAAGACCAACTAAGTCAGGGCCTCAAACACCAACCAATTTCACGCCAACCGGTTGCTTAATTAGGTGCGGATTCTTGTCGTTAATTAAACCCGTTCTTTAATTCCATGGCTTGTTGTTGCTCTCATTATGCAATGGCATACATTTCTGAAATTGTTGATTTTATTTTTTCTAAGAGCACTGTTAAAATGTTTTGGGGACCTGAGCAGATCAACATTCTTGAGACCTTCATCTTTCTTTATTTTCAGATATTGTATGATGGACACACTTTGTTGGTCATGTTTTGGCTCATTTTGTATCTCATTATTATTTGGCAACTAATTAAGGAAAAAGAAACAATTAAGGGCTCTAATTCTTTGAGAGCAAGTTGATTAAAATGAATTCAAAAGAAGAAGTTAATTAGGAGCAAAAACAGGTCACTAATTAAGGTTAAAATGAAAACCTGCAACCACTGGGGCCCTCCAGGACCGGAGTTGGGGACCCCTGATCTATACTGTATAGAATTAAGTCATTTATAGGCTTTATTGGGGCAATCCCGCCTTCTGGAAGTTTCAAATTCCAACTGGTGTTTATTATTTTTGTAGACTCTTAAGTTGATTAAGTTTCCTTTTCATGTAATTACTGAAGGGGAAGAAGAAGTAATAGAATTCATTACCTCATTTAGTATATATGCTAACGTTTTACTCCTAGGTTGTGACAAATGTGTTCTGAGATTTTTACAGGTAAGGAGGACAGAAGTTTCAAGGTAAGGTTTTTCCAAATCAGTGCATATAAACTACATCTATCTCTTGGAGGTTCCATAATTTAAAAAAAGATCACTTGGAGCACATCAGGAGGAGAAGCCTTTTTAAATATGTGAGGCACGGAAAGGATAAAAAAGAACATATTGTAACTCTGTTTAAAAATTCATAACTGAAAAAGGTTCAAACTGGACTTCACATACAGATTACCAGAAGGCAAATCAGAATTTTGAATGAGTAAAAGAAGAATATTACGGTTTGAAGACAAACAATGCCCTTCTTTGGGTTGAACCATTTTGTACCCTGTCTGAAGCAATTGCAACAACAAATCATGCTGAGAACAGCAATCCTACCATGATGCATTAAGTATCTTACTATGGGGATGGTTCTCTGAGTCAGGGCTTAAAATGTTTATGAAGAAAGATGGCATAATAGGTACAGGAAGGTACAGATAAATGCTGCCTGAAATCTACTAGAGACTACAAGAGACTTGATACTTGTGACACCGACCCAAATCATATGGTCAAGGCCTTATTAGAATGGCCTACTAACACAAATTCTTAATGTTTAGGTTGGATTAGTCAGGCCTTAATCTAATCAGGAAAATATGAATTAGATTGAAGATATTTGAACATCGTTTCCCAACTGTCTTGATAGATCTTCAGTGTTTAACATGCATCTCTATTGGGATCACAGTTACGCCTCTAGCAAATATTTGGTGGGAATACTAGTTATAGAATAAATTTATCTTTTATTTTTATCTCTAAATAATTTTAAAATATCAGAAGAATTTTGCTTTCTTTTTGGCATTACTGAGTTTTCTCTGTGATAAATTAAAAAAAAAACATACACACTATTACATGGTCCATGTTGGAGAATATTGTGGAACAATGTGTAAATTGTCAGTAATGCTGCCTAACAGCTTCAGAGTCCTCAATTTAATTCCTAGCTTGATCACTAAATGTGTGTGTGCAATTTCCATTTGCATAGTCCTTCCAAGTACTGGCGACTTGGAATTTTCCTCTCATACCATCAAAAATGTGCAAGCTAATGAAAGTAGCCCTGATGCATTTACTCAGATGTGTCAAGTATAGGGGTAGGTGTCTACCTTGCTCATTAGTCTCAGGATAGCTTCTGCCTTTGTGTTACCCTGTTGAGGAATGAGCAAGTTCAGTAAATTATTGAATGAATACTGAAACACAGTAAAATATGAAAAAGCTTTAAAGGTGTTGCACATCATATGATCGTTTTAATGGCAGATGCCACTGAATTTTTCATGTTGACTTTTCACATAAAATTATGGTGAGTAATTTGACTGTCTTATTTTTGTCCCATACACAATGTTACATTTTGCTGGTACATTATTTTCCCTAACCATTGTTTTCCCCAACCATTTACAGAAATGTGGCTGTTACAGCATAATGCAATTTATAGGCACTGTTTGCATAATTAAAATGAACTTTTAAAGACCTGTACAGTCAGTTTGTAAAACAATTGTGATAAAAGCATCTGTTAAGCAGATCAGAAGTATAAATATATAATATGGTAAAAATGTGTTGTATTTTTTACAAAAGAGAAAAGTTATACATTATTTCTCCTGGATGAAAGTCAGAAGAATGTGAAGATAGTCCAATACAAGACATACACTCACACACATCTTAAGTGTTACCAGTTAACTTAACCTAAACAACTTTAGGATGCAGAAGAAAACATAGAATAAAAGGAGAAAAGCCCATGTACACATATGGAGAACTTGCAAATATCTTCTTTTAATCAGAGTCCCCAAATAATGTATGCAACTTTTCATCCATTTAGGTTCAGCTGATTTATTTTTTTATCTCTTTTATGCTTAGGCAGGACTTTTTCAGTGTTTGATTTGTTTAAATTTATTGATTAATTTTATTAAATGTTACTATCTTAAGGCTTTGAATTGGATTGTTGTGTATGTTGTAAATCACCCTTTTCTTTTTTTAAATTGCTTCATACACAGGATAGCAAAAGTCATCATATAAACACTGTCTTTAATTAATTAAGATTTCCAAAATACATTGAGCAAAAAAGTAATTGTGAGATCAGTGTATTTTTATTAATTGACTCTTCAATTTTGCCCTACATTTGTCATATTATTTGCAGCTATATTTTTCTATACAAAATTACTAGAAAATTGAATGCAGCCTGGCAGCAAGCACTTGATATGGAGGTGGGACCAATACTTGCATAAGACATCAGTCCATCACAGTACATAAGTTACATAGACACACTGGCCTAATTATGGACTGACTATTAACCAAAAATAAATAAACTACAGCAGATAGATAAAACTCATGCAGAATAGAAATAATGCAGAGTATTAAAATACAGACAGCATAGAGTGCTTTCCATGACCCTAAAATTGAGACAATGGCTTTAGAAAATGGATAGACAGGTAGATCATAAAATGTACAGAAGGGTGGATGAAATTCTGTATTAAGAAGAAATGATGTTTTTGCATTTTTAAATGATAGTGAATATAATCAAGAAGTCAGACAAAGTAGTAGCTTTTCCATTTCTTGACGAAAAACAAGGTTACCACTAAATTACTTTAGCCTGCATTCACCAATGCCATGCAGTTTTCTAAGCCCCCTTAATCCAGAGCATGATTGTGTGGGTGGTTGTTTGGGGTTGGAGCTTATCCCATAGGGTGCAAGGCAGGAACAACCCCCTGGACAGGGTGCCTGTACATTGCAGAGTGAACACTCACAATCACACACTTACTAGGGCCAATTTAGCATCACCAGTTCACCTAACCTGCATGTCTTTGGACTGTAAAAGGAAACCGGAGCTCCCAGAGAAAACCCATGCAGACATGTGGAGAACAGGAAAACTCCACACAGGAAGAATTTGGAACACAAACCTTTGTCACCCTACTGTGAGCACTACCACTGTACCACAGTGCCACCCATATTCACCAATGCTTTCCACTTAATTTAATGCCCTACATTTACTTATTGCAGCTCACTTGCTTGTCACCCTATACAGTATATGTAATAGTTTACTATTATAATGCAAATCTTGGAAATTGTTAATAATTATTCACATTATGCAGAACTTAAAAGTGGCAGAAGACAATTTAACAAGATAACATTTTTCTTTGAGCTGGCAAGCAACAAATCATCAGAAAGAGGAAGGAGACAGGGAAGGGGGTGGATAACAGAGCTATAGAGTGGGCTAGAAATTCCGGCACAAAACGAGATTGCTTAATCTAAAGATAGAACTGGAAAGGAAAAGGAGGTAACGATGGTTAATGGCTGATGAAGAGGTGGAGACGGGTACGCTGAAGGAGAGAAGAGGCGGAGAAATTGCCACACGCAGAGGACGATTTAGTTGATTTAAAACTTGAAGAAATCACACGTATAATAAAGGATTGAGGATCACTGTTAAAGCTGAGAAATCTTAAAAGAACACAATCGCTGCTACTACTACTCAGCAAGGAGTAACTTTATTTCTTTAAACTACTGCGACGGATCTTCCTTTTAGATTGACTGGTAAGCTTCAACCACGATTGTTTTGCAGATATGAGCGGCTAAACTTATACAAAGAAACAAAGACAAACTTTACCTCGGCTTGTACATGATAAGCATCAGTCATTTGAAAGGCGCTTTGAAGTGCTAGAGTTTTAACTATTTTATGTCGCCAAAACGGCTTCAGTCGAAGAGGGCATTCATGCATTCAGGAGTTTTGGACTTGACATTGCGCTGGCACTGTACTCTCTAAGGGCGAACACGAGGACGCCAGTCTTCATTTTGCCAAGTTGTGCTAAAGTAGAAAAAAACGTTTTCACTTACAGTTTAACCAAATAGCAGCCTACGTGTGTCAGCAGGTCTACGTGAAGTGCTTGTAAGATTTTTATTTTTCCTTTTTGTAGTATGTTTTGCTTCTAAACCCAGCAACGCCACACGCTACACTAAAGTCGCGCGTGCCGCCCGGTAGCGCTTGTGTGAAGTGGCGCGCGATGCTACAGAAGGCGCGCAGGGCAACCTGTGAGAGCAGCGCGTTTGTTAGCGCGCGATTTATTCTGTTCGTACTCGCCGTTTTTTGGGATGCAGTCGATGGCAGCTTCATTCGGAGCAACCTACATTCGAGTTTCATCCACCGGCGTTTGAGCAATCGGGAAAAACGAGAGATGCAGCGGGAAATTCTTACCATTTTCGGATTACCTGGACGCCCCCGACCCCACCTGCCTGTCCGCCCGCCATCATCTGCCCCACTCTTCATGCTGGACCTGTATCACGCTGTTTCCGGGGATACGGACTATGAAATGACCGCGGGGGTCTCCCGGTCAGTGCAGACCACACTCAGCACGCAGAGCCCACCTCTCGGATCAGTCATTAGTGAGGCAGACACTGTCATGAGTTTCGTCAATGTAGGTGAGTGGATACCGGTTACAAGTGTAAACATGGACGTTTTTTAGTTAACGATTTTCTGTTGTTCACTTGGTTACGGAGATGCTACTTAAAATTCTTTTAACATATTTTGCATACGACCACACAGAGGACCCGAGTCCAGCCTGGCCGAATAAAGCAGCCGGAGAGAACCAAGTCTAGGAGTAATATTAATCTGTAGCAGGGCGTACTCACGTACCTCGCCACTCTAGATCAGTTCGGAGTCGAGAATTAACCAATAATTCATATATTTCAGATGTGGAAGGAAAGTGGCACTAAGTACATGGTTAAAAAGTAAAAAGCCTAGAGGATCCAGCTTTTTTAGCGACACTTCTAAAAAAAAGCGGGTTTAAAAGATGGATAGGGGGATGAATAAATATTTACCGGGTCGTAATTTAATCCCAATCCCATGATGGTTTGTGGCAACAGCGCTAACAACTGCGTCACCTAAATGCAAATGATTATTCTAATCATTGAATAATGAGAGTTAGGAAATAGGCTATTAGAAGTTAATGCAAATACAGCAGGGGGTTCTGCACAAGGGGCAATAACGTCAGTAACCTTTCAGCAAAAGTAAAGCTAAAACAATAAATTATTATTTTGTTGTTACAGTGACACAAAATAGTTATTTTATTTGAATTAAGAAATAAGTGGATTTTCTTCAAGAACTCCAGGTTTCTTATATTCCCAAACATGAGCAGTTCAGTTTGATTGGCAGCTCTAAATTGGCCAATTCTGAGTAACTATGCTCTGTGATGAATTGATAGGCAGTCCAGGATTGGTTCCTGTCTTGCATTCAATGCTGCAGAGAAGGATTCTGCTCCCATAACCCTGTATTGGAATAAGCAAATTCCAAAAAAGGTTGAATGGATGGATGGATGGGAATTTGAAATAAATATATTACATTATATGTTTCTATATCATTTGATTATTTTTGCCTTTTGTTATAAGCAAAAAAAAGAGCAGTATAAGGTGTGATACAGGGAATGTGACTGGAAAAATTATTTCCAGAAACATAAGTAGAGAAGGCCAAAGCATTAAGCTTTAGAGCATGTTGGAAATGCTTTCTATATTCTGAACAGTAGATGGAGAATGTAAGTCAGCTAGATTACATCATCCTTTTTAATACTGATATGTAGTGTGGATATATATACCAGAAATAATGTATATTAGTATTGCATCTAGACTGTTGTAGTACCTGTGTTTATTTGGGATTTGAATATAAAATGTCTATTTATTCTAAAAATTACCATAGTTAGGTGTGCTGAAGCATGTTATTTCCCATTGACATCAGTGTCTGATTTACTCAGACCATTTGTCTGTGTATAAACTGGAAAGGTATTTTGAATACTTCTTCAGGCTTGCATCTGATAAGAGAAAAGTTGTTATTATAGAATGATACAAATGAGATGTTGTTAAATTTTAGAATACATTCTTTTAATTTATTTACATAATTATTTCCCCATTTGCTGAACTTGCTTTGTCTGGACCTATACCATTAGCATCAGATGAGTGCAAGACTGTCTTTTGACACTGAAACACACATACCAACACTTATTCACAATTGGCCAATTCATTCTCAATACTGAAAACGTAACATTATATTCTTATATCATAACAAGAAATAGATTAAACTAATGGAAGATGTCCTCAGTAAAATGTAACATTAGAAAGAATAGGTCTATGGCACTCTCTAATTTTTAGGGTGCTGACTGTATGCAGTTTACCCTAAACAGAATGGTAGACTTGCTTAGATGTGGTTTTGTTCAGGCTTGTAATTAATACCCCTCCATCTTGGCTTCTTGTATTGGGGAAAATGTCCTACGAAATTTTATTCCCTTCTCATAGCAACATTTGTATGGTTGCTTAGATGAGTCTGCCATGACTCCCACTTAAAAACATATAACAAACTTGTGGTTAGTTATTTTCTTTTAAATGAAAAAACGGTTGTATTCCTACAAAGTGTTTGTTATTTTTAAATGTGAAATTTGACAGTGATGAACTATAATTTGAGATTACCAGTCAGAATGACTCTTAGTCTTGCACTGTCTCACCCTTCCCAGTGGTTCATTAGAACCAAGCTACAATATAAAGCAAACCAACTCATTGTAATATCAAAGGACATACCCAAACTGACATTTACTGTATACTTGCAGTTTAAAAAAAAATAAATATATATATACATATACTGTACATAACTTTGAAAAAAAATGATAAATTAAATGTATTCTTTTGTGATTAGTAAATTATTTCTAGATTGAGATGTGTGCTGAATGAATCATGTGCAGTATGCTTAAGGTAATGTCTTTTATGAATATTGTCCAGGCTAGTTTCCTTTGTTTTTCCATTACATTTCATATAAAATGAAAAGCTGCTGTTAGTGAATATTGAAACTGAAAATTAATTTACACTCTTCAATTTGTTTCTTTTTAATGAATTTATTTATCCTATACATTAGAATATGTCACTTGGAGTTGTGGTAACATTCAGTTCTTTTTTATGTTGTACATTTTATGTGACAACTTTATACACATTTAGAAATACAATTTCTTACATTCCACATAAATAAAGGACACTATCTGATGAAACCTGTTTACAAAGTACTTAGAAATATATTGGATGTGGCAGAGATTAGTACTGCTGCCTAAATGAACCTGAGGGCTTGACTGGAATCTTGGCTCATTCACTTCCTGTTTAAAATCCTCTTTAAAATCTGCACATTCTCTCCCTATCTGCACAAGTCTTTCTCCGGGCACTCCTATTTTCCATTCACATTCCAAAGATGTATGTGTGTTAGGTTAATTGGTTATCAGCCAAGATTTTTTTTACCTTATACCCAGTGCTGCCAGGGTAGGCTCCAGCTCCATGTGAAGTAAGTAAATGGCATGTTCAAGAATTTAATGGAATGCAATGGTGGTTTGATGTGGTGACCATCATTAGAAATATTATTGTCTCCTATCCACTCTGTAGATCTGTTCTAAGGTCAGAAATTCAGTCTTCATCACAGTCGCAATGATACCACAAGACTCCATAAACAAAGAAGATGGAAAATATTGACTACATTATACATATTACCTTTAAACAGACTACACCTGTGTGCTGTAGGAACAATAAGCTTTAATTTATATGCACTATTTCATGTTCAGAGTTACAGTATTACACAATACCTTAGAGTCAAGTATAATTTACAGTACATGAACAATACAGTGCCTCGAACACAATACAGTAATTCTAGACACACATAACAGAGCCTGAGTCGAAAGCTCTAGATTGTTATAAAAATATAATTTTTAGAAAGTAATATATAAGAACATGGTCATTGGTTTGGAATACATAGAAAGTGAGCTTTAATGATTTGCTTTCATAAAGATGAATGAAAGTTCAATTGTCTCTCATTTACTTCTCTTTAATTATTAATATATAGCTCATATATAACAAAGTATGTTAATAAAATGAATAATTTTTCATCTTGTTATGTTTGGAAATGTCATTATCCACTGTGAAGTATTTTCAGCTCTGTTAAGGTTGGACATGTCTTATTAGGCACACTGAATATTCTACTATACAAACTGCTGATCTAGTATAGAGTCACAATAAGCCAAATCACACCTGTGCTCACCCATATTGGGTCAAATTAGATTAATCATTTACCCCAAGCAAGTGTCTTTGAACAGCTGGGGAAATCCACATTAACAAGTGGAAAGCAGGCAAACTCCAAACAAAAAGAGTTCCACTTGTAAATCAGACCAGTTTCAAAGTGCTGAGATGCAGGAGCAATACTCACTATGCCACCATGCCACCTAAAACACTGAAGAATTTCCTTATATTCTTTTAGTTTCATTTAACAATTAGAAATGTGCCAAAGATAACTAAATACTAGATAAACAGTACGGCAGATACAGTATTCATAGAACCTTTAAATTATTTAATTGAGAGTTTTATAAGATTTTCATACTTTTATAAGAATCATTCAAAGCATGATCAATAATAATTGCTGCATATAAACTGTAGTCATAGAATATACTGCCATTTAGCAATTTAATGCTGTATTTTTCTTTGGCTATTTCCTAAACTATGTACACATCAGTGTTTATTCATTACCTTGAACTAAAGCGTAAAGAAATATATTTAATTTTCTTAAATGCCATTTCTGACTCACCACTCCAGTCAAAATATGTCTTTGAAGTACTTGCATGACATCCTTATATAAATGAATTTAAGCATTCCTGAGGCTCTCAATTACCATTTAAAAAAACTGTCCCTAACATTGAATTTAGTTTGGAACTATCTACATAGACTTACCCAGCTTATTCTTTTTCATATTAATTTCCTGCTGTTTTGAATAAGTTACACTGGTCAAAATTGTAAATGGGATTGTATTTTAAAACTGAACATATGTTATAAAGGAATAGCAAACATGTTGAACTTCACACTTGTATTAACTGATTCATTGAAGTCTACTGTTATTAATAGCAATTCCAGAAAATATATTTTGAAAATACTGCAGTGAAAATCTTTAGTGATATACCATTTAATATATTTTTTTTGGTTTTCCTGATGATTTGAGTGCATGTTAATAGTAAATATTAAAGTTAAACTAAGAAAAATATGAACTACAGTAAGAATATGATTGCAATAAAAATGTGGAATTTGATGCATTAGCTTCTTGATCAGTTCAGGCAGAGTAATAACCACCCTCTTAAGAGATTTTTCCCCATTAATTACATTTACTTACATTAATCAGTGAACTAAGCTTCAATTGATGTTTTTAATTTTTGGACTGTGTGAAGATTTAGTAAAATTAGGTTAAAAGATCAATATGGTTAAACTTACATGTTATTTAAAATAAAATAAGACAAGTATAACTAGTTTTATAGTGATTGTGGTTGGTTGTAATAAAAGTACAGCCTTAGGCTTCAGGAAATACTACTGTACCTCAGTGTCTAGTATTTGATTTTCTCACTGTGATTTTATCTGTTTAATTTGCTAATTATATACTAAATGCCCATTTTACTATCATTATGGTTGTTCTTTTCTGATTTTTTTTTTTGTGGGAAATTTAAGCGCAAACGGAAATGGGCAGATTGTAAACTCATTTAATTATGCTATTGGAATATAAGCATACTGTAAGTCACTAAGTACATTTAGCCAACAAATTATTCAACAAATGTGTCAAAAAATGCTACTGGGGTTCCTTCATACCTACGACAACATACCTTTACAGTACAGTACAACATAAAGTACAGTACTGTGATGGTTCTTTTATCATTAGCTAAGTCAGAAGTTTTTTTTTTCCTTCATTTCTGTACCTATTGGAGAAGGGGGTTGTTGCTGTTGTTATTTCTTATAATATATCTAGTTTTCTAAAGTACAATCTATCTATTTATCTGTCTATCATAAATGTATTTTGTGTGGAAGTATTAAAAAAACCAATCGGCAGATGTGTAACAAAAATGTTCCTTGGAAAATATCCATCCTATAAAAATATTTATTTTTTCTTGTTGGCCCATTACTCAATAGAATTCTGTTTCCTTGTTGAGAGAAAATATTTACTTTGGTTTTTCTTTTCATTTTGTGGGTCGGTTGGGCTCTTGCCTGAAAAAAGTGCATTTATTCATTATTTGTGTATGTGCATCAAAGAGTTAGAACAAGCTTGGATTTGTTTCTGTGGTGCATGTAAATGAGACAATGATTTTTTTGAAATATAACTGTCAGGCTTATGCAGAATGAGAAAAATTATCAAATTTTAAAAATTAATTTTTTTTGGTCCAACTAAAACCCCTAAAGACGGACAGTTTTTCAAAAGGTTTACAAAAAGGTTTTTGTGGTCTTTTGAAGTAGTTCTGACATTAAAATGGAATGCTTAGCTATAATTCACAACACACAAGAAAAATTTACCGATTTTATAGCATGTATGAAATTTATTTTATTAGGAGCAGTGTGTCATGCTTACTCTATTCAAAACATTGCTTTTCTACAATATGAAAGAAAATTTATTTTGATTGTTCTCTAATTCCATTTAATGCAAGTATATGTATTTATTCCTGAAATGTTATTTAATTGCTAAATAATAATAAAGATTATAGAATTTGTATTTGCCTTGGCATGGCAGTAGTAGAGTTTACAATAGTGACTACCATACCAGGCTCACTTACTGGCATATTTTAGTCTGTCTCATCTGTGGGTGTTCTGTAAATTATCTTGCATGTTTTTTGTAGATATTTAAAAGCAGTAGGTCTGAGTTTATCATAGGCTTTCCTAAAGCTAGCAATCATACCCTTTGGGTGTTCTTTACCCAACAAGTCCTGTTGGTATTACACATCTTGATCAAATAGGCTTACATTTTGTTCCCAGCAGCATCATCTTGTTTATGTCAGTTTTAATGGGCCAGCTCTACTGTATAGTTTGCATGTCAAAATGTACTTATATAATGCTGTTTTGTGTTAAATGGTAGAGCATTGTTTTTATTAATAATAATAAGATTATTGCTTTTACTTAAGCAGTTTAATGCTTAAGGTAAAGTTTAAAGTAGTGATGGAAATGTCATTTGAAATTTACAAAAATAGCAAACAAGAAGAAAGCAATTATATACTGTATGCCACAAGAATGTGGATATTTCATTTGTTTATTTCAACTTTTCAATCCATTACAGTTGTTCTTTAACCTAGTCTTTACAAATACCTAGCTGTTGAAGATACAAATAATCTTTTATATCCCATTTGTCATACTATATAGCAGGATTCCATCAGTTTGTTAACTAGTAAAATTGAATTTATTATTGTTTGAGCGAGCTAGGTCACTAAGGTTGTAATCAAGCTTTTTAGGAAAATGTCATCATATATCTGTTCCACAGACATTGGACTCTGAGTACTACTTTAATTATGGGATGTAGTGTAATTGTATGGTGAGCATGCATTTTCTGAAAACAAAGATCATACAAAAGTAGAGAACACTCTAAAAAAACATATACTGTATAAAATTTGTAAAATGCAGTCGTTAATATTGGAATCATAAAATGTACTTGAGAAAACTATGTTTTATTGAAATCTCTTATCCACAGTCAGAATACATAAGAAAATCTCAAGTGATTGCTAGATTTCTTTCCCAGATAAAGTATTTGCACAATGTGATTTACCAAAATAACTCTTCATTTATTTTTGTCTTTGTTTGTTTTCATATTTCAAAGCAACATTTAATAAAATATGTGCCATCACTACTTAAAACAGTTCTAGATGCAAAAAGCTGCAAAAACAAAAGTACTGTGCTTGGAAGAGAATACAAGCCTTGTAGGAGTTCTGGAGTAGACGTTTGTAAAGTACAATATGGTGTAGTTAATATTACACGTTGGCTGTAATTGTCAGGAAATTACACAATTGTAATTCAAGTTTTGAATGAACTACGCTCTTAGAGCTTATTATTTAGTGGATGTAGTTAAAAAGATTTAATTACACTCCTGAATGTACATAACATTTTCAAACCTGCATACTCCAATACAGTGTAGCAAAAACAAACTGAAATAGGGTGCCAGCCCACTACAGGGACAACTCATACACTCACCTGCGGCAACATGCACATTGGACTAATTGGAATCACAAATTAACCTAACCTACATGATTTTATGATGTAGAAGGAAAACAGGAGAAGCCAGAGTAAAACTCAGGCAGACAATTAGAATAATCTTCAGACTCCACATAGCCAATGTCTCTGCACAGGATTTAAACCCAAGATGCAAGATCTGTGGAGTGTAAACAAAATATTGGCTGATTGTGACTAGATTGCCTTCTTCAGAGCTTGCTTCAGATGTGCAAAGATGTTATGAAGTATGAATAACAGGGTGTCTTCAACAATCCTTGTGTCTGGATCTGTATAGTTTTTAAACTGTATTTGTATTTTTATTATTGTTGTTTTTTTCTTGTTCATTATTTATCCTTAATTCTACTGTACACTTATGTGTGACTTCATCACTAGCACCATTTTGTATGTTGTTATAATGCAACGCATTCCTGGGGTCCATGGCTAAGCATGCATGAGGGTATGGCTGTATGTGCACTGGGGTATGACTATGTGCAAATTACATCACAGCAGCCATCATCTATAAAGCCACATTAGCAAATAATTTTTTTTCCAAACTTTCTATTAAAACAATGGAATGACTCCTTGCAAAAGAAAGTTAATTTCCATAGCAATCATTATATTTATCTATATAAAGTTTTCTGGATTGAATTGGCCTCTTTTTTTCTATGAATTTACTTACTCTTGTGTTTTGTTTGCCTATTTCTGTCACTTGCCACTTACCCCGGCCTATCTTTCTGCTCAATTCTGTGCCTTCTAAACTCGCCACTCACAACATAGCACTCTGGCAATTGCTTCCCTTCATAACCACTTTAGCGCATAACACTTTTCTGCTCTATAGGCAAACTAGTTTCAATCTAAAATGCCTGGAAACAGATGTTTTAATATAACATTCTCAAACCCTCTCTGTTCAAAACACTTCATTGGTTCTGAGGTTAAGATCATTCATTGCTGTTGGTCTGTTTTTTTCTTGGGAATAAAGCCAATCACTGATGTTTTCCAGAGGTCAGGGAGTACTCTACTATTTACTGACCATTGAAACGGCTTCTAAAAAGGGTATACAAAATGTCTTGTGCATTCTCATTTTATCCGAGCTTTTACTGGTTTTACATTGTATTCCAACAGCATTACCTGTTATATCCATATCTGCAGCAGGTAGAATAAGTCATGTATAAATGTGCAACTAGACTTATAGTTTCCTAAAAAATTCACATGATGACATAAACATTTTTGATGAATATCAAATAAAATAGGTTTTGTAATGTATTCTTGCTATTGACATTTAGGAAAGAATGAATTGGATCCCTGTATGTTAAAATAAGGAATGGCAAATTAATAAGTGAATGTGCAACAAAACTAATCCTATGCAAAGCTACATAAAATAAATACAAGACATTCATATGACTTTGAAAAACTATGGTGACTTCATTTTAATTTTTTAAGTTATTTAATTTTTTTTTTAATTTGAGCTCAAATAAACCTGTTCTTAAAGAAACAGCAAATTAATTGGGGTTTACCTTTTCATTAACAGATGAATAAATACTGATTATCATTTACTTATTGAACAATAAAATGTTTTATTAAATTTTAAATAAACTACAAAGCACTGTGCTGATGAAAGGCTTTCATAACAAAACATTCTTCCCGAATTCATTTTAATGACACACTATGATTATTACTATTTAGTCTAGCAGGCAGTGTTAGTGCAATCCTAGACACATCACAGACAACACAATCAGTTTTTGATTTGCTGCACTCCCTTTGTTGCAAAATTCAATATAAGAATATTGATAAAGATAGACAATCAAGGGATGGAGCTGAACTTACAAATCAAAAACTAATCAGTTTTCTAATGTCTCAAATCTGTGAACACCACTAAAACCATCTTTATATTAAAGTGTAAACAAAATATGCAAGCTATAAATAAAAGGAAAGGTAGCATATTGTAATCTAAAATAGGTAACACGGGAAATGATAGTTGCCAACTGCACCATTAAATTGTTCTTAATTTATTTTTAATACATACTGTATATTATGTTGTCAGAAATATAAAATTTGTTTTCACATATACATGAATGATCACATAGTTAAAAATTCAGCATTACCTGTGTGTATTTATACCCACTAACTCCCAAAAATGTAGTAGTCCAACAGCATGTTTTATAGTGACACTATGAAGTGAGGTTTCCTGCCAAACCACAAACAGCTAAATGACAGAGAGTGAGGTGCAGCTCACATGTGGAGCAAATTAAAGACTACACTGAAACTACCATAGTTTGGAAAAATAAAGCTTACTGGGCTTCTAAAAATAAGCCACATACCTTGCAATTAGCAGAAAGATTTCAAGAAAGCACTTAAATGCAGCTTTATTAGGAAAGATGAAGGGTTCTATAATTATTGACAGACTCTTCTGTTAAAGTTAATTAGACTCATGTTGGGATAACCAGACCTCCTTGGACACCAAGTCACGTGCCAAAAGCTACAACAATCTTCCAAAATGAAATAAACTCAGGAGATTTAAATTGGATGATGTGGTGACAGCAAACCTCTTGGGTGTTCTGTGCTATTTATGGGTTTCTTTATCAAACTGAAGAAATATATGCCTGGCATAATATGATCTGTGCACTGTGCCGTGTCACAAACCAATTCAAATATTGTCTTCCTCAGTGGAACAGGAACAGGACTTCCTACACCCAAGACCATACTGGAAGGAGTTTCGATTTGATTTAACACCAATACCACAGGGTGAAGCCGTCACTGCTGCGGAGTTCCGCATATATAAGGCTCGTAGTTTTGGCCCCAACAGTAATAGGACCCTGCACATCAGTGTATATGAGATTATTAAAGAACATGAAAAAAGGTGAGATGTAAGGCAGAAAGGTAATACACTTAACAGTGGGAAAAAATCAACTATAACTTTATAATGCTTTTTCTGTATAATAGGGAATCTGACCTAGTACTTCTGGACCTTCAGTCTGCACAAGCGAAGGAAGAAGGCTGGTTGGTTTTTGATGTTACCACTGCCAGTAACCGCTGGCTTCTAAAGCCAAGCAGCAACTTGGGTTTGAGGTTGTATGTGGAAACTGAAGAGGATACTTCACCAGATAATGCTTTCAGGCGGACAAACAGTGAGTCACGTAATTCTTATGCTGAAAATGTTGGTCCTTTATTGTAAATATTGTATTCTATACTTCCATAAACTGTATTATAATAATGAACATATCACAATGCAACTCTAAATATATAGAACAGAAAGATTAAAACAAGTATGACATAAATCATCTGAATATTCTTTTCCTTTCCCAGACCTAAAGAAAAACAAAAATAATGATATTGCCTTGATGCATAAATTTTAAAATCAGAAGTTGAAAAATATTGCAAAAAAAATGTAAGACTTTTCTATCCCACAGATCGCAGCTTGGAACCTAGCTTTGCAGGCCTTGTTGGCCGCAAGGGGCCTCGCTCTAAACAGCCTTTCATGGTGACATTTTTCCGTGCCAATCAGACTCCAGTTCGTGCACCTCGTGCAACACGAAATAACAAGAAAAAACTGAAGATCTATGACCTGCCACACCCCAATAGACTGCCTGGGTTGTTTGGTATGTGTGTGTGTGTGTGTGTGTGTGTGTGAGGGGGTTTGGGGGTTGAGTGACTAGGATCTTTGCTTTTTGTTTCTTTGAAAAAAGGATGGAAGCTGAATGCTTCCAGTATTTTTTAGATTTTAATTGCCTTAAATATAATTTAAATAGGTTTATAAATAAAATTGCTTCAGTACTGATTTTTTACATCTTTATTAACCATAGATCACAATCACATTACTGAAGAACGTCAAGCTTGTAAGAGACACGAACTTTATGTTAGCTTTAATGATTTAGGATGGAAGGTAACTAGCTCTTTTTGAATACATTTTATTTATTATATGTATGAATCATTTTATTAGATAGTGTAAAAATGTATTATAACAATGAAAAAAATATACTTAAAACTAATATCAGAGAAATCACAAAATGCTGAAATTTAATTAATGGTATTTGAGCTGGCACTTTAAAAAGCAAATTAAGAATGATATAAGTAAAATTTAAGAATAAACACAAAATGTTAAGTTTTTTTTTTAATACCTATTAAGGAAGTGGATTATCAAATGCTGTTTAGCTCCATCTCTCCATCCACTTTCTAAACATGTTTATGCGATTGCATCTATTTGAAAAAACAATTACTCCCATTATAGCTTGAAGTATATGATTTTTACATTTAGAAAATCTAATTGATGAATTGCATGTGCACAAAGTAACAAATTATCTTCTTTGATTTGTGTACTGTTGTATACTTTAAATAATTCAAATTCTTAAATGCAGGATTGGGTTATTGCGCCCCAAGGGTACTCAGCATATTACTGTGATGGAGAATGTACATATCCTTTGGGCTCCTGTATGAATGCAACAAATCATGCTATCATGCAGCTTGTGGTAAGTGTATCTTCAGTTAAGTACACAGAAAATCTATGTTTTATTTCCCAATAGCAATTTCATACATTATTAGACATGATCTAAATTAGTTAATGTATACTTAAGCTATGGTGTGGTATTTATTATGGTTTTGAGCTGCATTACTACATTATTCACAATCTGCATTTTTCTACTGGGGGACTCCAAAGTTCCAAAATTCAAGTTTTGTCAAAAGAATAAACCATTTTTTTTAGTAGTCTTCAAATATATGAACCCCATAGCTAAGTTAAGCTATGAAATTTCTTTTTTTTTTTTCCTTCTTACTCACTGGTATGATAAACCCATACTAATGATATGTGGTTCAACTCATCTTTATGTCAACTTACATAAGATGCTGAGCTTTTTAGGCTTTAATACAATGTTTGGCCCTCTAAACCTGAAGCATTCTCATTTTTATGACTTCTATGACCATATTTTGCAAATGAAAATACACCTTTATTATAAAGAGTAATCCAATAGGACAGTGTTTCCCAACCTCGGTCCTAAGAGCACACTGTGGCTGCAGGTTTTTGTTCCAACCAGATCCCTAATCAGTGACAACACCTGATAACAATGATCTCATTTAATCAGCTGGTATTATTTTTCTTTTATTCTACATTCAGAAAAGCATAGCAGCATGATTTTTTTACATTTATAAGAGTTACAGACTTAGCAGAAATATTTCTGCTTTAAATACTTAACTCTCTTTTGTTGATTCCATTATATTTTGCCCTTTCCGTGTGCTGCTTTTCCACTTCGTTGTATCTTATTAATGACAATTAAAAATGAGCAGAGCAGACACGCCGGAAAACAACACTGAATAATCAAAGGCTACAAGTACTTTAGTATCAGAACCACTAATTAGTAAATAATGAATTAATTAAACAATTAGAACACCTAGAAAAGTAAAATGAAAATCAAGATGAAAATATTGTTAAAAAGAAAAAAATACATTATTCTCATATAACTGCTTGGTACATTTTAATATATATATGTATATATATATATATATATATTACCAAACTTAGTTTTCTAATTTCTATATTGTTCCCAAAACACAGAACTTGGGAAATAACACATCACTTAATTAGCCCAGGAGTCCAATTAAAAACAGAAGCTGGTTGAAACAAAAACCTGCAGCTACAGTGTGCTCTTAGGACCGAGGTTGGGAAACACTGCAATAGGTGTCTTCAGCAAAAATTATGAGAAGGACTTGGATAAGAGGGGTCAAAAGTTACTTCTTTTCATAAAACTTGATCATATAGGCATGCAGGGTGTCAATTTACACTATGTCGAGGTTGCTGATCACATTTTTTAGATTTGATTCTTTACTGGTGGTCCAAGCCCCCTAAAAGCCAGTCCCAGAAGGTTGAAAATGACAAATTTCAAACATGATTATGTGGGGTAGACTATTTCAAGGTCAGTGATTATGAATATGATGGTTTCTTTTTTTTTTTTCAATTTTTCATCTTTTGCTGGAGGTGTAGCTCTCTATGGGTCTCAATCAGAGGGTGTAAACTGACATATTTATCTTCCAATTGACAATATTTAGACTTTAAACGTTTAAACTGAAGGACACATTTTAATATTTCAAATATATGATGCAAGTATTCTTGTTTATTATGTACTTTTATTATGTAATTTATGCACTCATGAAGTAAATCATTACATTTGTTACAAACACCCTAAATTAGATTGGCTTACACTAATTTAGGCTTTTTGTTTTTTAACTTGAGGTAAGGCCTCTTGACTGTTTGTTTCTTAATATCTTTGTGAGTTTTTTTGTTCTGTTTAAATAAAATGCTTCTGGTTTCTGAAAATTCAGAGGAATTATGCATATTTAATTGCAGTTGCAAAGGAGTGCTACTCTGTCTTTGATCTTCTTTCCTTTTTTTAACAGGTTCACATGATGAAACCAGAAGTACCAAAGGCATGTTGTGCCCCAACAAAACTCAGCCCTATCTCTGTGCTGTTCTATGATGACAATAACAATGTAATTCTAAAAAAGCATCGTAACATGGTGGTAAAGGCTTGTGGCTGTCACTGACACAAATTAGACTTTTGCTGGCACAGTCTGCTCCCTTGGAAAGTTGAAGTATAAGAGACCTGTGTTAACCAGTTTTACTTAGCTATACTGAAAGTTGATTATCTGTGAGTGAAGAAATAACACTCTTGTAATCTGTTCTGTTACATTCGTGCTCACAGGCCTACATAAAAAATCTCTCTAGCCATTTATTAGAACATAGTACTAGCTATTATAAAACTAAACATTAAATGTTTTCAAAAACAGCTTACTTCTGAATGGCCTATGAGTTAGTGCCTTTTGCTTGGAAATTCAAATAATGGTACATTCAGATTTACTGTCATTAAAATGATTTGCTCTTTTTACTTGATTAGTAAACTAAAGCATTAGTTTTGCATTTTACTGGACATTTGTGACTACTGCAAGAGCAGAAACATTTCATATTTGTGTAAATTGTAATCAGACACATTTTTTAAATATTTGTAAATATCAGTGAAGAAGTATTAAATATATCCCACAAAAAGAACATGTATGTAAGAAATTAATTAAACAATTAATTGCCAAATACTACCTTAGAAAACTGGTTTGATGAAGACTAGGAGACCAATGAAGCCTACAGATACTGGTGGTTGAGACTCCTAATACCCTCAAGGAATGATGATTCTGGATATCCCTGTAAATTGTATCAGAAGCATGGAATTATAAAATATCTATTACAAATATTTTACATGAGGACACTCACTAAAAGGTACATTCATGATCTGTAAGTTATATTTTAGTATAAATAGTTGTATATTTTCAATTAAGTGTTTAATAATTGTTCAATAAAACATTTTATGCCAGCACCAATCAAAAACATGAATGTTTTTTTTTTTTTTAAGAGAAGGCAGCATTGGACTCTTCACCTGTCAATTAAATGAAAAACATTTTTTTATATATATATAAAAGTGTATGAGTTATAAAATTTATGGAGAATTGCAATATTTATTTGCTGATAGTGAGTGAGAGTGAATCAGTTTTGTACATTATGTGAAAGCGTTCAAACAAACAATTTAAATATAACAAGTTTTCATATGAATAATATATATTCATTTCATACACAGTATTTCATGGCATCTAGTGTTGCTGGGATTGGAACTGGCTTGACATCAACCTGAACTGGGTATGTGTTTAGAAAATGTTAAAGGACTGAATCTAAAATATTAAAAAAAATTTCACATTAAAATCTATTATCTGCCAGTTGCATGTGATATCCACTGTTAATTATGGTTCTCCCAAATATCACATGTTGGAAAAAAAAAAACTTAACCTGAAACTTTGATTGTTGAGCTGATAGGGCAGAGAGCATACACATGGACAAGATAATTTACAAGCATAAGTACAGATTACAGTGAGCTCCTGAATGTAGAGCATAAAACCTAATGAGGCATTCATACAATACAGCATAGCAACAAAGATGTCAGTATAACAACGAAGCAGTGATGTAAGTTTAGTGACGTGATGAGCTAACACTTAGAAAACGAATTTAGATGTAGAGAAGTACAGAGAGTCATACATAAGCAAAAGGAACATTAATTATACAGTAAATGCAAAATAGGCAGTGCTGACCTATAGAAAACAACCTCTGAAAATGATTACAGTTTTACATTGACACCAGACTCTAGTCAAAGTTCAGAAGCAATTACAAAAGTAAATACACTGCATTGTATAAACAGCTGAATATAAATCAAGAGATGTTATGCTCAGAGCCTATAAAGCTTTAGTAACACATTGTATTGTGATAGAAAGGCATCGTATGATGATTATTTTATTAACTGTTCAAATTCAAAATAATGAACTATGAATTAAATCTGCTGTATAATAAGATTTCTTTGAAATTCTCTCTTCAACCAAAGGTTTCATTTTTTGATATTTTGGAAAATTTAAGACTTTATTTTTGGCCGTAGCAAGCCACTGACTTGCAGTCAGGTAAAATACAATACAGTTTACAATACAATACAGTTTATTTTTGTATAGCCCAAAATCACACAGGAAGTGCCGCAATGGGCTTTAACAGGCCCTGCCTCTTGACAGCCCCCCAGCCTTGACTCTCTAAGAAGACAAGGAAAAACTCCCAAAAAAACCTTGTAGGGAAAATGGAAGAAACCTTGGGAAAGGCAATTCAAAGAGAGACCCCTTTCCAGGTAGGTTGGGTGTGCAGTGGGTGTCAAAAGAAGGGGGTCAATACAATACAATACAATACAATACACAGAACAGAATAAATCCTCAATACGGCATAAAAATAAAAACTTTAGAAGTACGGAGCAGAATTTAACAGTAGATGATATCATATAATAAGATTTGGATATTTTTAGAGTCCTGGAGACCTCATCCATCAAGCTGCCTCCCCCATTTGGCCATTCCACGGCTAAAACAGTGCTGGGCCAGCCAATCCAATGAAAGGACCCCTCTTTCCCATGATTGCTGTGATCCTCCATCAGGGATGACTTTACCACAGGCAGGCAAAACAACTTAGCAGGTGGGCCGTGGCACCAAGTGCCACATTTGAGTACCGAGAGGAGAAATAGAATAGGTGAAGGTTAGTATTCAGTTATAACTGTCATGTTACTTATAAAGGTAAAACTTGTGTACGCACAAAAAGAGATTTGAAATATGCCTATACCACTTTACAAGTAAAAGCTGGGATTTCTAAAAGAAAACATGATGGAACTGTTTTCCTGGCAACTCTGAGCCATCTGTATGCAACATTTTGAAGAAACTGGGAAATGATGACACCCTTGATCAATTAGAGAAGTTAAGCCAAACCAGTTAAATGACAGCTTCTAAATATAATAATTCATATCTTAATGTGTGTTGATAGGACTAACATATTAAAGCCCAAAAGTGATGAATATGAAGGTCAGACTAGATTTTAGTTCCATTTTAAAAGGGCCAATGCTGTGTATGTGCACTAAAGCACCTTTTTGATTTTTTGTCAGTTTATATTGGCTAATATATATTCTTTATATCCCCCCAAAGTTACTGGATGTGATGGCCGGCTTGTGCACTGGTATGGTACTATGAGTGTTGGTGCACAGTGGAGGCAGAACTTCTGCGTTTTTCCCAGTTGATTCTGGGGTTCATCAGGGATGTGTTCTGCTCCTATTGTGTTCAATGCTTTCATGGACTGGGTGTTGGGCAGGGTCGTGGGGTCCACTGGCTGTGGGGCATCTGCTGATGAAGAGAGATTCACCAATCTTGACTTTGCCAATGATGCTGTGATTTTCGTGGAGTCGGTGGAAGCTCTGATCGGGCTCTCAGGAGACTGAGCGAGGAGTCTGTATATTAGGGCTTGCAAGTGTCCTGAATAAAAACCAAGATACAGGCCTTTAATGACCTCTTGGGCACAGCCATCAGCCGTGTGTCTGTCTGAGAGTGAATGTTGGCCACATCGAGAGGTTTACTTACCTTGGCAGCGACATTCGTGTCTCTTTTGACTCATCCTATGAAGTCAGTAGACAAATTGGGAGAGCATATGGGGTGGGGTCATTAGGTTGCTGAAAAGGGGTGTGTGGAGCTCCCGATATCTGCAAAATGATGAGGTCTTTAGAGTCCTGGTGCTTCCTGTTTTGCTATATGGTTGTGAGACATGGATGCTATCCAGTGACCTGAGACGGAGACTGGACTCCTTTGGTACTGTGTCTCTTTGGAGAATCCTTGGGTAAGGCTGGTTTGACGTTGTGTTGAACAAGAGGTTGCTCATGGAGTCCCGAATGAGGCACTTTACCTGCATTTTGAGGGAGCATCAATTACAGCACTATGGCCATGTGGCGCAATTCCCTGGATCACGGGTGATCTGGCTCGCAGGATACTAATTGCTAAAGACCCAAGTGGCTGGTCAAGGCCAAGGGGACCCCAATGTAATACCTGGCTGTGGCAGATAGATGATCATTTCCAGAAGGTGAGACTGGTCCACATGTCTGACTGTGGGGTTTACAACCAGGATATCAAGCTGTTTCGTCATGTGGTGGGTATGGCAATGTGCTGTACCAGTACATGCTCCCAAACCTTATATCGGCTACCTGTTGTCACTTCTCAGGACTTCTTAAAAACCAAAACACAACAAAAACATATGTGATTTACTCCTTGTGTGCAGAAAGCTATACATTTCATGCCCAACAGGATATATAATGGTTTGACACAACATGGCTTGTTTGGAACTGCTTGAAACTATACAGATTGTCATATTTGAAGGGAACAAGCTTTTAGAGTCTTGCAGAAAAATGATGTCTGGACTATGACAGTACTCACAGCTTAATAAAGTCACCTAGCAAGAATGACGCTGCTTTTCTTAACTGTAAGCAGTTACATTCCATTAATAGTCAAGACATCTGATATGCCAAGATGAGACTGAAAAGCATTGTGACTCAGCAGTCAGGGTCAACCAATGATTTATTTACTTAGAAGCAAAGTTGTGCTAGCAGAGGACATGCTCACGGTGCTGCTATATGTGATGGCTGACTTGTTGGTAAGGGAACTGGAGAAACCTTTTGTGTTTCATATGACCTGACAATTCATTGTAACAGCAATCATGTCATTACGTGTGCCAGGGGATGTGGTGACCTGCCAAGCTGCTGTTGCCTTATGCCTTTCCCCAACCCTGCGCTTCAGTACCATGTTAAGCTCAATATGTCTCAAAATGTCATGTGGGATGCTGCTTTACCAAGGTCTACAGTATCGTAACTACATATGTATGAGGATGATTAGCACCGTCCATGTATGGTTGTTTCTGGGTGGGATTCATGGTGCATTCATGCACATTTACAGATTGTGATTTAGAGAGGTAAATTCTATAGAATTGTGTGTACACGAGCTTGCTGTGGCACTCCCAATAGTCAGTTGCATCCTGTTTGCCGTAATTCTCGTTCTTAAGATGTGTGTAGAACTTGATTTGGGGTCCATCTTTGGCAAACTGAATTGACTGGACATTGTTCAAAAAGGCACACATGTACCATCTGTATATAAGGTCCAACAATTCACAGTGCATTCCAGGACAAAAAACAAGTCATGAAATCCATGGAACTCTCTGCAAACCTCTAAAATCAAATCGTGGTGAGGCACAGATCTGGGCAAAGGGGGACAACACCATTTATAAAGCTTTGAGTGTTCCCAGAACCATAGTGGCCTCAATAATTATGAAATGGAAGACGTTTGGAAGCACCAGGATTCTTTCTAGAGTTGGTTGTCCAGCCAAATTGAGGACAATGCTGACCAAGTATGCAATCGTCTGACAGAATTCAGAAGTCCACTACTGAGACAGAAGAACCTTTTGGAAGGATGAGAACCTCAGCAGCACTCCAACAATCAGATGTTTATAGCAGAGGAACCAGACAGAAACCACTTGCAAGTTATATGATGGCATTAAAAGGATTTTGAGAGCGGGACAAGAAAGATTCTCTGGTTTGATGAGACAAACATTGAACTGTTTGGCAGATCTCCAAGCACTATGTCTGGCAAAGATCAAGCACTGCTCATCACCTGCCTAATACCATCTCTGCAGTGAAGCATGGTGGCAGCAGGGACAGGGACACGATCAGAAGTTAAGAAAGGATGAAAGTACCCAAAATACAGAAAGGTCATTGAAGAAAACCTGGTCCAGAGAGCATGCCACCCCAGATTGGGATGATGGTTCACGTTTCAGCACAAGGAAGACCTTAAGTATACAGTCAAGACAACAGCTGATCAGGTGCTAGGATTGCTGGGTAATTGTTTTTTTGCAGATTGTGTCACATTTGTACCTATGTGCATATGTTTATCTTTTACTTGTATGTAATGATCCATGTTAACCTTCGATTCATTATACTATGAATGGAATTCCCTATTTACCTGCAGAAGACACTTAGCCTGACTACCACAGCACCAAGCACCAATTAAGACCCCTACAGAGATGCTGGGTGTGTTAGCTCCTTAACAAGGCTGCGCACTGACTTCGGTCATTTAACCCAGCATGTTAATTTCCAGTAATTTCTGTAGCTAGATGGCAACGTGTCGGATCACATTCACACCTCATTCGAACCGCTCTGGACAGGGTTTCTAGATTCTGGAACTATTTCCAGCCCATTGAATGCTGAAAACTCGTATAACGGCGCCATGGGTCAAGCCCAATAAGCTAAAGTTGACGAAATAGTACAAAAACATATGGCCAAATCAAAAACTTTACCCTCATAACGTTAACAAAATTAGCCCAATTTAGCGTGAAAACGGCACATTTGGCAGCCCTGCTCGAGGATTCGCAATGTACTCCAACGAGACCGCTTTTTTCCAAAGAGTCACGCAGCGATTATTTTAGTCCGCATTCGAGAGCTATTGGCGTGTTAACATCAACTTAAACGATCCAGACTTTCTGGGTAATCGCACCAGCTTTCGAAAAAAGGCAACTAAAAACTAGCTGCGAAAACGCATGGAGTCTGTAGCTGCGCAGTTCAAACATTTAAACGGGCGCCAAATAGATTAACACGCTGAATGTCCCTTCGCGGCTACCTTACAATCGTATGTAAAACAACTCACGTGATCCAAATTCTACAGGAACTGGAGCGTTGCACGATTTGTCGAGCAGGATGGTGCTGAAGGTAAATGTGGAATACTGGTGAGTGACATTTATTTTTATTTCTATTAACTTTTCAAGACAACCGATGTGATTATCATAGACAATGCCAGTACATTACTGTTGGACACGTCCAAATCTTTAAATGCTTGAGCGCTCAGTGGGATCTGCTGTGCTTTGATACAGTATTACTTTTAACTTCACGCTCCGTATTGTTAAGCAAATCAGGGATACTTAACCTGTTTATCCGAAAGGTGGGAAGTAAAGAATGCAGACTGCAACAGTTTATCATTCCTGTTCTTGTAAGCTTTTGCATCGCAGAGGACTCCTCTCAGCTCTGTGCGCCGCCTCTTGCCAGGTTTCGGATATTGTACGGCTCTTATTATTATTCTTAACGTGCAGGATTTTGTTACTCCTACTCATTGTGGGTTAAATGGCACAGTTCCACAAATTAGTCGTCAGGAATACATGGAAATGGGAAATCTCGTCGAACTAGGAGAAGACTTTTTAGCAGAGCTTCTTTCTTCGCCAAGTGCCATCGAGGCAGGCTACGCCCTTAATAGCCTAAAGCAGCTAAGCGAAAAAATAAATGCAGATTCGGCGAGTAAATACAAGTAAAGATGGATGTTTTGCGATGTATTACAGGTGTTGTAGTGACTTGGTTAACCCACTGTTAAGCACATTCTTCGTTGTCTTTTTTTCGGTTGTTTAACATTAATGGCACTACTGTCGCATTGTAGAATACGCAACCTGGTCTGGCCCGTTCACACCTTGATCTGCCGTTTCAGGAATTCTACAGGGTGGCTCAGATCTAATTATGCAGTTCCAGATCATCTGGATGACTTTGATTGATGTGGGGACGATTCCAGTTCGGCGCGAAGACGATTCTTCATGTCGTCAGTTCGCACATTTCTCGATGGCCCGGGATTTTCAATGTAATAAACTAAATCAGTTATAGCGTAATGAAAATTACATAATTAGACCTGGGCCACCCTATACATCTGGATCGGGGTAATGTGTTCGCTACTAAATCGCGACCCGGTATGCCATGGAGATTGAAACAGAATGGCCTTTTACAACATATACGAAAAATGCATATATACATTCCCTGAACACATTGTTAGCAGCACTCTCTTCATACTGAGTGGGGCCTTCTTTTGATCTCAAAACAGCCTCATTCTTTGTTATCAAGATGGTGGACACATTCCTTTGAGATACGAGTGCATTGCGCAGTTTCTGCAGATTTGTCAGCTGCACTCGTGCTGCGACTGTCCTCTTCTACCACAACACAAAGGTGTTCGACTGAACCCCGATCCGGTGACTGGGGTGGAAGCATACTCCGCGCCTTGTCATGATCATGCTGGAGGTCGCCATTAAAAGATGGCTAAATTGTGGCAATGAAGTGATGCACATGGTCGGCAACAATGCTCGGATATACTGCGGCTTTTAAGCGTTGGCTGATTGGGGTCAACAGGCCCAAAGTGTGCTAAGAAAACGTTCCTGCCACTTTTACACCACCACCATCCTGGACTGTTGAGACAAGGCAGGTTGGGTGTATGGATTCATGCTGTTGGTGCCCAATTCTCATCCGGTAATACCATATGTGTGCCTCAACAGAAATTGAGATACATCAGACCAGGCTTTCTGACCTTTCTCATCAACAAGGTGTTCTCTTCTACAGAACTGCTGCTCATTGACTCTAGGTGACTGGTGTGTGTGTGAAAATCCCAAGAGATGAGCAGTTACAGAAAAACTCAAGGCAACCCATCTGGCACCAGAAATAATGCCACGGTCAAAATCGCAGAGACCACATTTTGACCCCATTCTGGTATTTGATGTGAACATTAACTGAAGCTCCTGACCTCTATCTGCATGTATGCATTTAATGCATTGTGCTGCTGAAATATGATTGGCTGATTGCATGGTAGTTCAGGGGTTCCTAATAATATTCTCAGTGAGTGCATATTAATGTTGTAGCATGTTTCTCTGAATTTTCCTGGTTCTGAGCAAAGGTTGGGAGCCTACCTGGCTGATGGCACTTTGCCACACTCACCACACGATGAACCACCTGGATTGGGACGCGAGTGCAGCGGGTGACACCTCAGCACATTGCAAGGCAATCCTGCCAGCAACCCCAACATTTTCCCTGCAACTTTCGAGACCTACTTGCATGGCTGGATGCAGATTAACGTCATACCCAGGACAAAGCAATAGCAGGTTAAGGGCCTTGAACAAGGTCAAAAAGAAATGAATATGTCAGATGGCTTTTTTATTTTTTTTTTTATTTTTATAGAATTGACTGTTGCAAGTAACTTTTTAAATTGGATAATTTTTGTGTGACTTGCTTGCCCCTATCTTTTATGAAAGATCGTTCCAGTTTTGTGAGATCACAATATACTGCATGTATGCTTCTCTTTAAACTCTCATGCACATCTGGAAACAAAGCCTTATAAAGGTCCTAGAGCGTAAAAAAGGTAACGTAGCCCCACTGAGGCATATCTTGCTTTATGCTTCTCCAGGTAGTTGGCTGGACCAGAATTCAGATCCCAAAATGGGGGCAGAGGCACCAGATCTGAACGCTGACTCCATAGCCTTTTCATTTTTTTTTATGTGCACAGTTTGAAGTCCGTGAGGCTACCCTTTGTATTCTCGTATAATCTGTGAGATTTACAGGTACGTTACTAGATTGGTCTGCTCCGACACTTTATGATTGACACACACAAAGTTCCTATCCAGACAAAGTTTCAAGTGATGCCCATTGCCAGTCACCCTGCATTATTCCGTATAGGACCCCCTTCACATAAGTCCTATGAGAGTGATACCAAATGGCTGTCGCCTTTAGTACTCCATGTAAGGACTCTGTCTCTAGCTGTAATGAACGTACAGCTGACCTCGTGACACGTGAAGGCTCAGTCACTTTATTAGATTTTTGCCATTTTATTATTACGTGCATTACAAAATACATTCCAATGGATGGTGCACTGCAGACGTTAACTCTGAGGCCCACGTTAGTTGCTTAGACGGGTAGCACAGCTAGTCTGCCATAATAAAAGTATAAGTGTCTGTGTGTGTCTGCTGGTTGTGATGTCACTGTCATTCCAACAGATGGCACACCACAAACATTAACACTGCTTTTACAAATCCTATACCAAATGACATGTAACAGAGACCTAGGCACTGCATACGTTAATGCTGAGATCTCCGTGAACTACTTCGGCGTGTAGCACAACTAACACCTGTATAACTTCCTCCATGCGCCTCAAATTACTGTACAATATTTTGGTGATGGTCAGAAAGAAGAAAACCAGGAGGAAGTTTAATCTATGTGGCCTTGCTACAGTGTGAGCCCCTAAAAATAACTCAATTTAGAGCTTCAATATGGGAATGATATACTCGTGTTAAATTGCTTTAAAGAAGTGTTAAAAAAAAAAAAAAGGTGGACGGCAGTTCTGCTACCCAACTGCCTACAGTATCAGTCTTGGATTCTGTTATACATTCTTGTGTTATGCCGCTAGGCTGTTTCAACTTGTGAATTTCTCCTCAAACAAATGTCTCCTCTTAGTGTGAGAAAACAAGTGAAGTACTCTGACGTTTGTCTCTTGCAGTGGCTCCTGAGGGTATGAGCCCCGCTATCGGGAGCTGGCTGGTGTC
This sequence comes from Polypterus senegalus, assembly GCF_016835505.1. NCBI lineage: Eukaryota > Metazoa > Chordata > Cladistia > Polypteriformes > Polypteridae > Polypterus > Polypterus senegalus. The sequence goes on along the minus strand of NC_053170.1, from coordinate 19,585,507 downwards.
ATCTTGGCTGAGTTCCCTGATGCGGAAGTGCACGGTGCTGTTGGCAGATCAGGTATTTTATTTATTCATTTATGTATTTTTTTATAGCAGTAATTATTCATTTTATTTGAGTATTTTGGGGCACTTTGTTCCTCTTGGGAGAGTTAGGTAGGACATGACACTAAAGGCCTTTGAGAGTAAGAAGCTCTCTGTGCTTCAGATGTGTGCTCCTTGCTCTCCCAGGAGTTCAAAGCGAACATTTTATCTGGAAGAAGGAAGGTGTGGCTGCTTGAGCAAGATGCCTAACCTGAAACTTGCTCCAGGGACGCTGCACAATGGCTGTCCCTACGCTCTGATCTCCAAAGGTCATGCGAAAAGACAATTCCCCTTGGGGATTAATACAGTATACAAAAAAAAAAAGCAAATACATGTGACTTGTCAAACAGAACCTTCATGTTGTGTTCAGTCTGTCTAGAGCAGGGGTGGGCAAACTCGGTCCTGGAGAGCCGCAGTGGCTGCAGGTTTTCATTCCAACCCAACTGCTTAATTAGAAACCAATCCTTGTCAGTCTCGCACTGCAGACTATCGAGCCATAAAATTAAATGAGGTGCAAGGTTCTTATATTGTAGATTTTTATTTTTTTTTTTTTACTCTTCTAGGATATCCTAATGATTTGAAGCCTAAAACAGATAATTTTCAGTCTGTCACATTTTCTGTTACATGTTTTATTAAATCAAACCGTGCGTGATGAACACACACAGATGTAAATGAAAACAAACTGGATGGAGAACTGCTAGCTGCTTTGTCATTTACATGTTATCTATACTAATAAAAGGCAAAGCCCTCACTTACTCACTGACTGACTGACTCATCACTAATTCTCCAACTTCCCGTGTAGGTAGAAGGCTGAAATTTGGAAGGCTCATTCCTTACAGCTTACTTACAAAAGTTAAGCTGTTTCATTTCGAAATTCTACACGTAACGGTCATAACGGTCGACAACGTCCGCCATGTTAAACTTTCTTATTTTTAGCCCCATTTTCATGAAATTTGGTAGGCGGCTTCCCTGCGCTAACCGAAACCAATGTACGTACTTATTTCGGTGGTATGATGCCACTGTTGGCCGCCATATTGAACTTTTCAACGGTCTTTGTTACTTATGGGCCCATCTTCAAGAAATTTGGTATGTGGGTTCCCAACGCTAACTGATTCCTACTTACGTACATATATACGTCCATAGCCTGCAGCTCGGTCACCGTGTGAGATGGCATTGGGTCCCCCATCCCAGTGCCTCCCACGTTGTTGGCTGCCTGCCTATATAAGGCCGTCTGTCGCTCCAGTCTCTACATTCCCTTCCTTGCTTCGCCACAGGACTCACGTCTCCTTGCTGATAACCGCATCCTTTATATTTAATCCACGGCTTCTCCGCTTTTTTATTGTTCATTTATTACGATTATAGTTATTGTGTAGGTATTTTAGACTTACTTTACATTGTTCAGGTACCCATTTCCTTTATCATTCCCACCGTACCCCCATTAACATGTCTATCGAGGTGATCACCATCGATCAAAGAACTGTCACTTACCGAGTGGTTTCCATGCCCAGAGATGGCACCTGCCTTTTCCATTCTCTTTGTTACATATTGCACGGCCATATCAGGCTCACTCTTGATATCCGGAGGAACATTGTGTCTTATGTATTGAATGACTGGGACAGGTTCAAGGTGTGGACTGATGACGGTACAGGAGATAATTATACTACACAGGAGCACTAGAAGAGTGAAATGCTTAAGCCCTTCACCTATGGTTCTGCATGTGAGTTGATGGCTGCCGCTGAATTGTTCGGTTGTCGCTTTCAAGTGTACCGAAATGGCCAAATATTTTACACCTTTGGACAACTGCCAATGCCTCTTAAACATCTTAGATTCACAGGTGACGATTTCAGTAGTGGACACTTTGATGTTTATGAATGTTTAAACTCTCAAAAGCTGGATGTGAAGTTATCGATGAAACTGGTTGTATACTTACAATGCTTGACAGATGCCGAATGTCTCTTCAACACAAGTCCTACAAATACTGTCGTAATTGAAACAAACCATGAAACTCAAACCGATTATGACAGCAGCAATCCAAGCTGTGAGATTTGAAACAAGATTACTGTTCATATGGCCAACTGTACGCTGCATGCTCAAGAGTAAGCTCAGCGCACAGCTTGGTCATATTACAACTGGAGGGCCGAACTGACAACGTGGCATACAAAGAGATCCTTAACAAATAATTATTGGTATATTTTCTCTCAGTTTAAAAAGGTTTAATTTTCTTCTTAATAAAAATTAAGGCAGTACTTCGTGGGAATTTTGCTAGTTCCTAATAAGAAGCCATGAAGCATCAAAATGTCACTTAAGCAATAAATGTTTCATCAGCGGTAATTTGTTTTCTCATTAAGGAACTTGGTTGGAACAAAAACCTGCAGCCACTGTGGCTCTCCAGGACTAACATTGCCCACCCTGGTCTAGAATGTTAAAGAAAGAAAAGATATTTTTTTTTTTTTTTTTTTTTTCTCCAGGCAGCTTTGAAATAGTCATAAATGGGCAGCTTGTCTTCTCCAAGCTTGAAACTAGTGGCTTTCCTTATGAGGATGATGTAAGTACCTTCCATCTCATAATGCTAATCTCGTTCATGCACAGTAGGGAATAGTGAAAGTAGTCGCGGACTCTCGTGGGGCTATTTGCCAGCGTCTTTTTATCTTCTTTTCCGCCTCTATATAGCTGTCAGGTAAGGACATAAATGCTGTCTTTACGGTGTCATCTTTCATCATAGAAGTGTTGTGGCATTTTCAAATAAAAGCAAAATCATTAGTTTTCTTTTACATATATAATTTTTGCAGCTCATCTTTCATCGCCTTAATAATGCTTTTTGTTTTGTCTTCATGCTATTAAAAATAGATCATGGAGGCCCTTCAGAAGGCGGATGCTGGAGAGGCAGTAGAGAAGATCACCAAGAGCCGACCTCCCTGCGTCATCCTCTAATTGGTACCCGGCAGACCTGCAGCAGTGTGTCTCTGTAGCATTTTATTTTTATATAAGGAATGCGCATGTCTAATGCAGACTGTCGTCGTAGTAGGTGAAACGCAAAAGAAATGCACTTTGTGTGTAATGATTAGAGTACCGGCGTAAATGATTTATCAAAACTATGCGTTCCTTTTTTTTCTGTCTCATGTTAACGTAACACTAGAGCGAGGCACATTGGACAACTTGCAAATGCTGGATGAGTGCTGTATTCAGGGTTACTTCATTTAGTCTGCCAAGTCTTTCATGACTATTTTAACTGAAAATTACAAGGTTAGAATATGATGCAGTAGTCTTGGCTTGGACTATTGGAGTACACCCAGAGTATGCAAAAATGACACAACCTATTAAACATTATAGTGATCATGAGAATAGCAAGATTCTTGAAATAAAGGATTTCCTGTGGTTAAAGTTTTAAAGTGTTTTGGGATTTGATTTTATTACTTGTGATGAACCTTAACCCTTTAGTTCAGTTAGACAGCACTTATTGAAATCTGAAAGTGAACAACTTACCTGCTGACTGTGAAGAAATGGATGAGCAATGCCGCAATAGATCAGTGTGCTGAAATACATTTAGGTTGTGTACAACGTCTTATTTTTATTGTCTCTTCACAGCATATTGAAATGTAGACATCCAAGTATACATTTATATTTTTACAAGGCACAGCATTTGGCAAATTGGAAGCTTCTGTACTGAATCGGTCTTGGAGGCAAGGTGGCTGTCATTGCAGTGCTTTAAATGTGAGTGTACATGTGTGATGTTTTCACTCTACCCGGTGAATTTAAAAGGGGTGTTGTAGCTACGTGAACATGAGAAACGTGCAGACGATGGCAAACAATTAACAAAAGGGGGTCTATTATGAAAAATTAAGAAACACACGCACCGATCAACAGAAGTACTAAATAAAAATTTCTAAACTGCTGTGGAGTTAGTGAGCGGCTGCATCTGGTTTAACGGTTATTTCTGCATTGAAAAGGAAAGAAGGTAAAAGACAATGTTTCGGCTCGGCAGCCTTCATTAGGTGTGCAACAGGTCACTTCAGGTTGGGGACACGCACTGTTACAGCATGGTTGCCGCACCCATCACACGGCGAAACAGCTATGGGTCCCATTTGGAAACCCCTTGGGCAGCTGCATGCTCCTGTCCCACTCCCCTATGAAATGAACCATAAGTCTGCCACAACCAGGTGTTACGTGAGAATCCCCTTGGTCTGGTCTAGCTGCTCGGAGCTTCAACAATGAAGATCCTGTGAGCCAGATCACCTTCTGGGAGATCCCGCCACATGGCCGCAGTGCTGTAACTGACGCTCCCTCACATTGCTGGTAATGTGCCTCATTTGGGACTCTGTGAGCAACCGCTCATTCGACAAAGTCAAACCAGCGGTACTCTGGGATTCTCCAAAGAGGCACAGTACCAACGAGTCCAGTCTTTGTCTCAGGTCACTGGATAGCATCCATGTGTCACAACCATATAGCAAAACAGGAAGCACCAGACTTGGACCTTCATCCTTTTGCAAAAATATCGGGAGCGCCACACAACCTTTTCTGGTGACCTCATGGCCCCTCCATGCTCACACAATCCTTCTACTGACTTCATAGGAAGAGTCACCAGAGACATGAATGTCACTGCCGAGGTAAGTAAACCTCTCAATGTGGTTGACACTCTCTCCGCAGATCAACACACTGCTGATGGCCGTGCCCAAGAGGTCATTAAAGGCCTGGATCTTGGTTTTTATCCTGGACACTTGCAAGCCCAGACACTGTGACTCCTCACTCAGTATGACCAACTGAAAAGGAAAAAGCTGGTAACACATGTAGGAGTGAACAAAGTCAGGACAGAGAAAAGGTGACAGTAGGTGAGAAAAAGCTGCCATTGGACCAGATGAATGGAGAGAATAAAAAAGACCTGGTGAAAGTGTGATCCCAGGCTGAGAAGGAGTTCAGCTTCTGATTTTCTTAGACTTGTGCCTTTTATGCCCATAAATTGGAGAGATCACTGTGGCTAGGACCAAAGGATATGTCGCGTTCATTCAACAATAAGTCTTTGTGAGGTCTTTCATTTTAGTGACTTGAACTTGCTTCCTGAAATGGTCTGCTAGCCATCTGTTTGGTGCACCTCTGCAGATGACTGGATACTTCTGCAAGAAAATACAACTGATACGATTTTCAGACTGGCAAGAGGCCCGTTATTTAATGTTGAATTTACTACAGGAACCAGACACAAGGGTATTGTTGGTGACATATTTGTAAATGACATAACAGTTCTTGTTGGAGAATGGGGTTGTCCTCTGTGAAGTGACCTGTGAATGAGAAGTTTATGTAGGGTAGGTTGTTGATGGAAGGAGATCAAGACAGAGTTAGGGGAAAATAAAAAATGATCCATTGGAAGGATCCATCCATCCATTTTCTAACCCACTGAATCCGAAAACAGGGTCATGGGGGTCTGCTGGAGCCAATCCCAGCCAACACAGGGCACAAGGCAGGAACCAATCCTGGGCAGGGTGCCAACCCACCGCAGGACACACACCCACACACCAAGCACACACTAGGGCCAATTTAGAAACGCCAATCCACCTAACCTGCATGTCTTTGGATTGTGGGAGGAAACCGGAGCGCCCGGAGGAAACCCACGCAGACACGGGGAGAACATGCAAACTCCACGCAGGGAGGACCTGAGATGCCATTGGAAGGATCAGACTGTAAAATAAAGAGATTCTCTTTCAGGACATGTTGGAAAGATGGGGTGGAATGGGGAGACCAGCAGGATGTCATTTTCATTATGGGGTTCCTCACAGAGTGGATGTTATGGGCCCTGTCAACAATATGGAGGGTATCCTCCATCAATGATGAAACTCTTCATTACAGATGTCAATGTCATCACTGCAGAAGAGTCTGTGAAAGAGGTCACCTCAGGCCGTGCCCTGGAATCACTTAAATCAAGTATGATTATCAACACAATATATTTCTTCACACTGTAAGGTATAAGTTGACATTCTTAATCTTGCTTAATCAAATTTAGGCTTGCACTCTCAAGAGACCAGTTTAGAATTGCAAGTTAACTTAACACACAACTTTGGGATAATGGAGATAAACCCATACAAACACGGCAAGACATCCAGTCTCCACACATTAAGCAGGTATGGAAGTCCGAGAACTGTAGACCAGCTCTAAATGCTGTGGCACTGTGTCTGTCACGTTAGGTATAGTGACATTAAACGGAGCACACCTAATGGTTATGGAACTAGAGCTCCCCCTAGTGGACCGTGGTGTACTGCAGCATTTTATTGGCCAGACTTGCGTTTAGTAGTACTAGTTCAGGCAGCTTTGACAGTTGCTGAGTCATCTGCCTTCTGGTATACCGGTATCCGTGCCCATATCACTTCAGGGTACCTCACTTTACCCTAATATTGTTCATCTTTCTACACTGGTATAGCGACTTAGGTGACATCTGTATTGTTAGGGCCTCATATTGGTGATACCAGCATAAGAGAGACATCCCCACCCACAATTACAGCAACACAGGTGAGCAGAGAGCTGAGGAAACTTCGTGCCAGCAAAGCAGCGGGTCCAGATGGAGTATCGCCACGACTGCTGAAGGCCTGTGTGCTGGAGCTGGGGAGTCGTTTACAGTGCATCTTCAACCTGAGCCTGGAACAGGAGAGAGTCCTGAGGCTTTGGAAAACATTTTGCATCATCCCAGTCCCAAAGGTATCATGTCCTAGTGAGATGAATGATTTCTGGCCTGTTGCTCTGATGTCACATGTGATGAAGACCATGGAGCGGCTGCTGCTGCACCACCTGAGGCCACAGGTCCACCATGCCCTCGACCCTCTGTAGTTCGCATACCAGGAGAAGGTGGGAGCGGAGGATGCCATCATCTATATGGCTACACTGATCCCTCTAGCGCTTTCAACACCATCCAACCTCTGCTCCTTAGGGACAAGCTGACAGAGATGGGAGTAGATTGATACCTGGTGGCATGGATCGTGGACTATCTTACAGACAGACCTCAGTAAGTGCATCTCGGGAACTGCAGGTCTGACATTGTGGTGAGCAGCACAGGAGCGCCACAGGGGACTGTACTTTCTCCGGTCCTGTTCAGCCAACATACATCAGACTTCCAATACAACTCGGAGTCCTGCCACGTGCAAAAGTTCGCTGTCGACACTGCTATCGTGGGCTGCATCAGGAGTGGGCAGGAGGAGGAGTACAGGAAGCTAATCAAAGACTTTGTTAAATGGTGCGACTCAAACCACCTACACCTGAACACCAGCAAAACCAAGGAGCTGGTAGTGGATTTAAGGAGGCCCAGGCCCCTCATGGACCCCGTGATCATCAGAGGTGACTGTGTGCAGAGGGTGCAGACCTATAAATACCTGGGAGTGCAGCTGAATAATAAATTGGACTGGACTGCCAATACTGATGCTCTGTTTAAGAAAGGACAGAGCCGACTATACTTCATTAGAAGGTTGGTGTTGCAATAAGATGCTGCAGATGTTCTATCAGACGGTTGTGGTGAGTGCCCTCTTCTACGCAGTGGTGTGCTGGGGATTCACCATAAAGAAGAGGGACGTCTCATGCCTGGACAAACTGGTGAGGAAGACAGGCTCTATTGTAGGCACGAAGCTGGACAGTTTGACATCCATAGCAGAGGGACGGGCGCTGAGCAGACTCCTGTCAATCATGGAGAATCCACTGCATCCACTGAACAGGATCATCTCCAGACAGAGGAGCAGCTTCAGCAATAGACTGCTGTCACCGTCCTGCTCCACTGACAGACTGAAGAGACCCCACACTATGCGACTCTTCAATTCCACCCGGGGAGTAAATGCTAACATTGCTCAAAGTTATTGTCTGCTTTTACATGCATTTTTATTACTCTTTAATTTAATATTGTTTTTTGTATCCGTATACTGCTGTTGGATTATGTGAATTTTCCCTTGGGATTAATAAAGTATCTATCTATCTATCGCCCAAAAAACTTTCTGCATCAACCTGGTCCCCTGTGATAGCATGTGTTATTTAAATTCTTCATTTGAGTTAAACTTTTTAAGCTAATCCCCCAATTAAGGCTATCAACGTCTAAGAGGAATGATTGTTTGCAATGCCAGCACCAGCAATGGAGTTCTCTGCATGGGTTTTCCACTGAGCACTCCATTTCTCCTGTTAGATCTAAAAGCTGTGTATGTGGTAAGTTAAATAGCCATATTTAAATGAGTGCAGATATGGGTTTGAGTGTGTTCTGCAATAACGTCATGGTCAAATGGACGTGGAGGCTCTGCACTTTTGTTGAACAGCGTGCCACAGTGAGATTTTCTTGGACAGTAGGAGTGAAACCTGCCGAAATTCACCAAAGGATGTTGGCTTGTGCAGATCAATAAGCTGTCTGGGTAACCATTATGTGCAAGCTTTACAGAACCCAAGGTCATCATGCACTATGGCATGTGCAGAATTTGACTTGACTTGTGGGGAGAAAAAAGTTGTCTAGACCTGAAGCAGGCTCCCTTGTGGTACTGAATGTGGTCCATGATGCCTTTGCAAGAAAACCAGCATCACAAATCCAGCACCCTGCTGCACCGGGTACTCCAACATCCCAAACATGTGTGTCTAGTTTACTGGGGACTACAAGCTGATGTGACAACAATATGTCCGGATGAGTGTGACTGGATTAAGATGGACAGGTATCCCATCCAGGGTTGGTGATTGACTTGCACCTAATGCTGTGCAGTAGGCTTCAGTCCCTGAGGCCCAAAACAAGACTGACTGTGCTGTGCCTCGCTTCCCCTTTTTAAAATCTCCAATGTTGTCTGCAAAAGAAGGCAGGGTCTATTAAAAGAGCTATAAAAATGAATTACTTTCAAATTGTGTGAACACAGGGCATTGATGCCTCAGGCTTGTAATTCACCATTAATATCATTTATGTGCTGGTGTGACAAAAGAAGAAGAAGAAAAAACAAGTTGTCTTTTCTGTTTTAATGGAATACCTAAAGCGCACAGGTGTTTCTCTTGTTTATCTCCCAATGTCATTTATCTGGTCGCCGCCAGTTGGGCCCACCCTTATCATTACTTCCAGGCATGTTGGACAGCCCCATTTTTAAATTTGATTAAATTAGTGGCGTCTCTCTATTGAGCGACTTATGGGAACTGTTTATCTGCAGTGGCCAGAAATCAAATCCAGACCTTTCCACTTGTCTGTAGAAAGCTTTCTGCCTCGGGCAGCCTTTCGTGTTGATGGATTTGATGAGGTGGTGTTTGTTGGCTCTTCCTGCCATCCAGAAGCCTTTACCCTGGCTCAGTGATCTGGGTGCTTCTTTTACACGGTGTCTCTGACTTGGACTCAAAGTGGCCGGTGAGCTACATTAGGAGATAATGTTCAGTTGATTAGTGTGGAATCATTTCAGAACACACCACCATGACTGAGATACACCCTTCTCCTCATCACCAGCCATCGATCTTACAGAGACAAACAGGGAACACACTTCAGCTGGTGTCCTGGACCATCTTGTACTTTCTCAGTGCACACAAGTAACTTGCGTACTGCCAAGAGGTGGAAGGGGAGTTAAAGATGGTTCAGATAATGAAACTTGAGAAAAACGAACCAAACTCAAAACTAGTAAATCAATCCTATCCTTCATCACATTCAGAACGTACATCAATAAAGATTGAATTAGCTTAAGCTGCCCTACTCTGGGGTGTTCATAAGAAATGTAATGATTTACTTCATGAGATCCATAATAAACAAGAATAGCTGGGTCAAATAATTGAAATATTAAAATGGGTGCTTTAATGTAAATGTTTGAAGTCTAAATATTCTCAATGTGTCATTTTTCCCCTCGGATAGTGGTCCATAGGGGGCTGCATCCCTAGTAAAGGGTCAAAAAATAACATCATATTTGTAATTACTGGCCTTGAAATAGTTTAAATTGATACCCCCATGCTTATATTTGAAATTTGTCATTTTTAATATTCTGGGTTGGCTCTTAGAGGGCAAAGACCACCAATAAAGGGTCAAATATCAAAAATATGATTATATTTGTGATCAGCAACTTCAAAAGAACATAAAACATCACTCAACATTGCCTATTTTACTGATCCCTATTTTTCTAAAGTTTTGAGAAAAAGAGTAAATTTTAAATTCATGTCCCATTAGGGTGTCGGATGATGTGGTCGACAAATGGGCAAAAATGAGGGTCTAAAGAGCCAAAAAAGGGGGGAACCGCCTTGCATAACCAGACATTCAAAGGAGTCCAATGGGATATCATATGTCTCATACCTGTGAAGCCAGAGACATCAGCCAATAAAGCCTGAAGTGATTGCAAAGCATTCACAAATAATTCTTATGAACACAAAATTTCAGGCAGAAAATATGGTTGCTGGTCGTTTGCCTTATCTAATAATAATAATAATAATAATAATAATCTGAAACAAAGAGAATCCAAAATCTTTGATGACAGTCACTTTGTGTTGCTGACTTGTAAGTCGTCACATCAATGACATCAACAACCACAGCAACATTTATTTCAATAGCACATTTTCATACAAAACATGTAACTCAAAGGGCTTTACAAGCTGTTAAAGAAAAAAAAAAGATCTGCATGCTTTAACATTCAGGTGCATTTAAGGGCTCTAGAGGGTGGAGTGGTGGCTCTGAGGTTAGGGATCTGCTCTTGAGTAAGGCCCTTAATTTATAATTACTTCATCCTGAGCATGACATTAACCTGCATCCAGCTCTGCAAGCAGGCTCTCCAAATTACAGGGAAAACTTGGGAGTTGGTGGTATAGAATTGGCAAATGTAGAAACATCTCAGACTGTTCCAGTGTGGTGCTGAGGTGTCACCCATTGCACGACTGCACTCAGGTCCCAATCTGAGTGGTTCATTGTGTGCTGGGTGTGGCAATGCATTATATCAGCACATGCTCCAAACGTCTCTCTCTCTCTCTCTCTCTCAAGGGCTGTGCAGGCAGTGCAGACTGGTGGGTTCTAGAACCTTCTTGATGCATTTCAGGGCTGTGGGGGCAAAAGCCTATCTCATCAGGATTGGGTGAAAGGCTCAAAACAGGACTGGACGGGACTCTAATGTGTCACAGGCAGTGCTGGATTAACCATATAAGCAATGTAAGCACATGCTTAGGGCATCAAGGGTAAAGGGGGCACCACAAAAAATTTTCATGGCCGAATTTATCACATAAATGATTAAATTTATAGCCATTTTCAAAATGTAATGAAAAATGAATGATGCCTCCCTGTACCTCCCTATGCCGTCACTGGTCATAGATGGCGCCTTACAACAGTGCGCTCTGCATACTGGTGCCATCTACAATGGGGAATTCCCGTTTCATGGTGATTCCCTTAAACGCCATGTTATATCATAATATTGTGAAAATAATTTGATTCAAAACAATATGTTTTTATATTTTTAAATAATAGTTAATAATTGATTAAAAATGATCACGTAATTGTTGTGTTTCGTGAATTATCTGTTATTTAACTTAAAATAAATTTCTAGTGCATAGAAAGCGTTATTTTCTGTTTTAAGCAAAAACAATTTATATATTTTTAACATTAATGGTCACAAACTTCTTAGCTGAGCGCTCATTTTCTCAGTTGAAATATATTAAAAATCCCCTCAGAACAACTATGCATCAAGGCAGGCTGGATGCCTTATCTCTATCATGTATAGAAGCAGATGTGTAATGTAAGATTGATTATGAAGATCTAATCAAAGAGTTTGCAAGAAAAAAATTAGGAGAAAATTATTAAGATCAAAATAAAATGAAGGATACAAAAATAAGCATTATTTTCCTTCTTATTATAAGTATCTTTTGTTTAATTGCGAATTTTCAATAATAAAATAAAATTTTATTTTCTAGTTTGTTATTGTTTTAATATTTTGAATTACTAGTGTAAGGGGGCACCAAAATTACTTAGTGCTTAGGGCATCTAAGGGTCTTAATCCGGCCCTGGTCACAGGGACCACTCTCACTAACTTACACACACACACCCATATTCACCCATGATAACAATTTGCAATTTCCAATTAAAATAACCTAAAAATGTAAAAATTGTAATGAATTCCTTCCCTGCTTGAGCATGTCTGGCAGTTATCATTTGCGTGAAATGGGACTTGCAAAGCTATGCACTTATGGCAAATGTTAGGGGATAACAGAAGTAAAAGGCAAACTTTATTATAGCGACTGACAAGTATGCATGAATGTAGCACTCATATGATAAATTATGATGTCAGTGGACATAAATCCTTATAATCTGCAGATAATGGAGCTGTGAGGTTGGCTTAGTGTAAGGTAAATGTGTACTTGTTCTGTGCACAGTAGCTTACATGCCACAGGATACTTCATTCACATCTACATAACCTTTTGTTTTCCGTGCTTGCATTTTAAACTTTGTCAGTTAGGAACATCATTAAACTTAACCTGTTGTGACTCAAAGCATCAGGAGGTGAGAGGTGCTGATGGATTGCTTCTAATCCATTTACGCTCAAGCAGCTGGCAAGACTTCATAAAGCAGAAGCAACTTGCCGATGTAGCTCTTGATTGTGACTTCCTACCCGTGCAGGCAGTCTGCTGGTGATGAATTACCTTGTACTGGGGATCTGTTTGCTATCAGTAGTGCCTATCAGAGGTGAAACTAGGAACTATAGACAAGATACAGTATGCTTGACGTAACATCTAGGTGCGTTTGGGGACTAAGTTAACTGATATTACACATTTTTATTTACATCATCCAAGAGTCAGTTACTGCATCTTTGTTTATTTAATAATTTTGTAACAATACGTCCTATTCAAAAATTTGGTGATAACAGAATTCAATTAATTACACGTGTTAGTAGACTGCATTAAAACCATGTTTTTTAACTGCACTTTACAACAGTGTTAAATAGGGAGCACAAAGAGGCTGGTGGAGGCTCAGTAGCTTTTAAACACAGCAGACTGCAATTCAAGTGATATAAAAATGGCATTGAAACATAATATTTTTAAACGTATACCGAATAGAGCAGTGCCCAATAATTAATACAAAGTAATCACAAAATGATTAATACCACATAAAACCATTAGCAGTATTACTGTATGAAAGGAGAAAAGCGGCTGAAATAAGTCTTCTATCTGCACTCGGAAAAATAAAAGAGCCATGCCAGAGTAGAACGATTTTTGGATGCCAAAAGACCCATCCACGTGAAGGTTCCAGAAAGAACCTTTTATATATTTAGATCTGTAAGAGACTCCATTTCAGATTTGTGAAATACCAATGGCTCCTGATTTTAAAAAGACTCTCCTTGCATACAATCATACAAGCTAAGTCCAGATCTTTTAGTGTACTGCAAAGTAGCCTACCATACATTAAAGATTCCGTTTTTTTTCCTACATACAGTAATCCCTCCTCGATCGTGGGGGTTGCGTTCCAAACACAACCAGCGATAGGTGAAAATCCGCGAAGTAGAAACCATATGTTTGTATAGTTATTTTTATATATTTGAAGCCCTTATAAACTCTCCCACCCTGTTAACATTATTAGAGCCCTCTAGACATGAAATAACACCCTTTAGTCAAAAGTTTAAACTGTGCTCCATGACAAGACAGAGATGACAGTTCTTTCTCACAATTAAAAGAATGCAAACATATCTTATCTTCAAAGGAGCGCCATCAGGAACAGAGAATGTCAGAGAGAGCGCTCGCTAAGAAAAGCAAAAAATCAAAAAATCAATACGTGCTTTTAAGTATACAGAAGCACCGCGATAAAGCGGCACTTTGTAGAGGAGCGTCCGTGTCCTCTGTGCAAACAGCCCCTCTGCTCACACCCCCTCCGTCAGGCAGAGAGAGCGAGAAAGACAGAGAGAAGCAAACAAGCACCGCACAGGAAACAAATCTTATAGCATTGAGGAGTTTTAGTTAATATGTAATGCATGCTCTGATTGGGTAGCTTCTAAGCCATCCGGCAATAGCATCACTTGTATGAAATCAACTGGGCAATCAAACTGAGGAAGCATGTACCATAAATTAAAAGACCCATTGTCTGCAGAAAGCGGCGAACCAGCGAAAAATCCGTGATATATATTTAGATATGCTTACATTTAAAATCCGCGATAGAGTAAAGCCGCGAAAGTCGAAGCGCGATATAGCGAGGGATTACTGTATTGCAAAGTTTATCAAAGCAGGAAGAACCAACTTTACTGAGAATTCTTTCCAGAATGAAGTGATGCTTTGTCAAGCAATATTTCTATGAGGAACCGTCTAACCCAGTAAAGAACCATAGAGTGCCATTAAAGAACCAAGATTGTTAAGAGTGTAGCTATTAATACTACCTAAAACATAGTAATTCGTTAAAATCATCTACGATTATTTATTGTATAATTGGAATACAAAAGGTGAGAACCCTACTCTTTGAAAGATTTTAGTTCCAGTCTGAAGATACACAGAAACAAAGGCGGCTCTTTGGGTGTGGGGTAAACGGCAGCACGCTTTCAGTTTGCTGTGTGCAATGCCATTAAATAATTTTTTTAGCATGGCACAAACTATAAATCTGTCCTGTCCTGTCCTGTCCTGTCCTGGTCTGGCTATTAGCGTCCAGCATGGTACTCTTTGCAACTCCGATCTTCTGCCTGGAGCTTAACTGCGGGTCCACTTTTAACCCGTCCAGTGTTCATATAAGTTAATGCAGCTGCGCGTTTCCCGTGGTGTTAATTAGTTCAAACACCTTAAGATGATAAACGTCGGTTATTTAAAATAATAATCCACAGATAATATGAGTTTTGTTAATTCAATCATATACAGTACTGTATATGCTTAGATGTTTGCTTCCTAATTCAATTTATTTACAGAGAAGTGACTTTAGTGAGTTTTTCGGTTAATTCACCTGAAGTAACAGCAGAAGGCGCTGCATTGTTAGCTGCTTTACTTTCTGACTGGCACTGGGCATCCGGGCGGCTGTCAGACGAGTATAGGAGGAAAATAAACGAAATGTACAAGACCAAGCAGCCACTCTCAAGGTAAAATTAAAACAGCAACGTAATTCGTAGTTGAAATGGCACAGAACGTGTCTGCATTTTAAGATGGACAAGTGTGCAAATTCGCCAATGCTTTTCAAAGAGAGATTTAAAAATCTCAAAACTTTGCCGGGCGCGATCGAGATATATAAACGAAAATTGAACTGTCTTGGCCCATTTTATTTAAGGATGAGTATGGAACATTTTAACAAAATCGGTCCATGGTTAATTAGAAATTAGAATAAATTACAACTATATGAATAAACACATTAATTAATTAATCAATTAATTAATTAATTAATTAATTAATTAATTAATTAATTAATTAATTAATAAAACACAAAATAATAAATAAGGATACATTAACAAGTAACACATAAAATGGACCTCTTAAATATGGAATACATTGTCTCTCATGATTATAATGATAAGTCCGATGCTCTGGTCAGATCGCCAGGGAGGACAGAAAAATAAAAACTACGACCAGCAAAATGCTGGAGTAAATAAACCAGCAGGGTTTCAAAGATCAAAAAACTGCCCAGACCCCAGCAGGCATTCTACAAAACATTAATGTCCTCGTCCAACGCGGCCCCCAAAAGCCATGCCCTATAGCACATAAATGGAACCACACAATGTTAGCGCAGACATTCCAATTAACAAATACTACTTAATTTTATAATTTTACAACAGCACTTTATAGAGACAATAGTCACATTTTCAGAATCCTCAAATTCAAAAAACATGAATGTTAACACCTGACTACATACCAGAATTTTTTCTAAAGTCAGGAAAAACGTACAAAGTTTAGTATTCGTAACACTTTGTTAGTCATTTCTGCTCACGCTCCGAATGGGGCTGCCTTAGCTCCAGAATTTGCCCACTAGAGGGCGACTCTTTTACCAGATTTGATGAGTTATATAAGAATCAACGCACTTTCGTAACAAGGATGCAAGTGCTTGGAAGGAGATGCAGAAACATTAAGGGAAAGCCACAGATATTCTGTCAAGAAGGCATAAAGACACACAGCCAAAAAGCACTCAAAGGACTCTCAGCCACTTCCACTTAAGTCTCAGAAAGGCTCAAAAGCAAAGACGCCCTCACATTTCCAAATAAGAAATGTCCATAAGCGGAGACTGCAAAGGGAAACACAGAGAAACTGAGTAACAAGAGGAGGAGCGCCACCTAGAAGGAACGGCAGGTAGACAGAATTTGCCTGAAGTCAATTTTGGAACTTCTTAGTGTCACAGAGAGCTTTGAAAATCCACATCAACCCATTTGAATTGGGTGAAGGCAGCTGAGGTGAGTAATGCACTTAAAATCAGGAAGTCAAATTAAATGGTAATAAAAAAAAAATCATTGGAGGAAAGCAGCAAAATAAGGAAAATGAGGAAGCAATCACAGGAAGAAGGGTCCCCTCTGTCCAGTACTGGCAGCTGCTCTAAGGCACATCGATCAACCACACGGCACTTCACCATTGATCGGTTGGCAATCTGCATCGGGTCCTGTTATATAATTTACAAGTACTGCAGTTGTCATGTTGCCTTTCATCAAGAATGCTTTCTTTGCTGCAATACAACTTATAAAATCCCTTCTGTTAAGACTTCTCCTATGTGTAGGGTGACTCCATTAGAGCAAAGCACTTCATCAAGATGTCCACCTGTCCTTTAAGCGAGTGACCTTAAATTACTGCTCATGAAATGCAGACAGCTTTTTGGGTCTTCTACTACATGTCGTGACTTCATGCTGCCCTAGTTGAACTCCACATCTTAAAAATCCAATTTGGTGTGCAGTGGCTCACTTACTACAGCCTTGCTAAGTCAAAACTATGAATTCACATCTGTCACAGTATGTCCGCTTATCCATTTACAAACCTCCCCTTCAGGCAGACCAGGAATTGTGTTTACCATCCATAAACCCATCGATTTCTTAAATTGCGCCACTAGCTGACCCGACTCACCTAATTAATACCTTATCCATCTGAATTTGGAATGTCATGTAAGTGGAATTTAACACATTTCTGGAATGGCTGGGGTGCCTCAAGGAGAGGTTTGGGAACCATGCCAGTGCTGCTCTATCATTTCACAAGATATGTTCCTTGGGGATATGCAAATTTTGGTTCATTTTTATTGCATTAGTGTCTATTTGAGTTTATTCTAAAGCTATTTAGTGTTTTGGTTTTTTTTTGCAGTGCCTTTAAAAAATTTTCTTTCAAACCCTTGGAATTGTTCACATTTTATTGTTATGTGACATTGAAACTCAATAGATTAAAATTGGCTTTTTTGACACAAAAAGACTCTTTCATGTTGAAGGGCAAGCAGATCCATGTAACGTGGTCTAAAATAATAACAAATACAAAACACAACAGCGCTGCTGCCTCACAGTTAGGTTGGGTTCGCTTCCTGGGTCCTCCCTGCGTGGAGTTTGCTTGTTCTCCCCGTGTCTGCGTGGGTTTCCTCCCACTGTCCAAAGTCATGCAGGTTAGGTGCATTGGTGATCCTAAATTGTGCTTGGTGTGTGTGTGTGTGTGTGTGTGCTGCGGTGGGCTGGCGCCCTGCCCAGGGATTTGTTCCTGCCTTGTAACCTGTGTTGGCTGGGATCGGCTCCAGCAGACCCCCATTACCCTGTGTTAGGATATAACTGGTTGGGTGATGGATGGATGGAATTGGTTACACAAGGATTTATCCCCTTAAATATTATATGGCCAAAAGCATGTGGAGACCCCTCCAGATTATTGAGCTCATGTGTTGCATTGTTAACCAGCGCATAAAATCAGCAGATAGTCATGCAATCTATTTTGGCACTACAGTGGATCACACTGAAAAACTCAGAGGATGCCACCTTTGCCATAAGTCAGTACATTAAGTCATTGCTCTGCAAGATTTGTACAAGAACTGCACATCAAGAGCTTCACGAAATGGGTTTCCATGGCCGAGCAGATGCACATAAGTTTAAGATGACTATGCACAATGCTAAGTGTCAGCTGGAGTGGTGTAAAGCATGTCGTCATTGGACTCTGGAGCAGAAATACATCTAGAGTGATGTATTTTACTTAACTCTCTGGGCTTGACAGCTGCCAGGAGGATGATGCCTTCTAGACTGAAGATTACCTACTATAAAGTTTGCTTGGTGTGGGATAATGGTCTGGGGCTGTTTTTCCGGATTTGGGTTAGACCTCTTGGTTCCAGTGAAGGGTTCTGTTAAAGCTACAGCACACTAAGGCATTTCAGACAATTCCAACCTTTTTCCTGTATGACTGTGCCCTTTGTCACACATGTGTGTCGGTGGATCATCCTCCAGGCTTTTCAGAGGAATGTACTTCCACCCCAGGTCTAGAGAGGGCGCTGGTGCTAACCTTATCATCTGTTTCTCCCACTACAGCGCAGAGGAGACGCCCAGTGCAGTGACTGCAATTGGCCCCGCCCCTCCCAGTTCCTCTACCACATGTCATGCATTTCCAGAAAGGAGGCATCACTCAGTATGAGAACGCTCCTTCCTGCTGTGACTTTCCAAGGCTTACCAGCCAAGAGAAAAGGTTCCTCATGAGGAACCTTCTTTTTGTTTGTTTGGCGCCATCAAGCGTGGGTTTTTGTTGGACTCTCACTTTATTAAATGGGGACAGCTGGGTTGGCATCCTCAATATTCTCTCTTTGTGGAACGGCAGTTTCTTCCAACAACCATAAAGACATGGGGGAACTTGAGTGGCCTGCACAGAGTCCTGACCTCAACCCTATTGAACAACTTGGGATAAATTGGAATGCCAACTGTGAGTCAGGTCTTGTCCAACATCAGTACATGACCAGACAAATACACGTTTGGGCAGAATGTGCACAAATTCCCACAGACACACACATGCACACACACACACACACACACACACAGTGTAGAATGTCAGAGCTGTGAAGGAGGCCAACTCCATATTAAAGCCTGTGGATTTGGAATGGGATGTCCAACAAGCTCAAATAGGTGCGGTGGCCATATAGTGTAAATTGTCACTGGTTCAGCCAATTGGTTTTACAAGTTGAGGGATAAGAACATGCATCCCAGCCAGAGAGGAGCACGGCTTATTACCTGGATGGAAGGCCCAAGAGGAACGACAGATGAATTGGCTGGCTGGACAAAAAGATAACTTTATGTCAGCCAGTACAAAATAATGGATGGCCCAACGGAAGTTGGAACTTGGGACTGGTTCCATCAACCCATGTGCTATGTGGCAGTGGTCCTCACATGAGATCCCAGTCAGGACACCCGCAGGGGTGCTTGGGATATGGAGTCTGGAAGTGCAGCCTTGTTGGGGTCCCTATGTTTCAACAGAGGTGCTGTCAGGGTAGGACCTCCCTAGTGCTGCCTGGAACACATGGCATGGCACCGGAAGCATTCTTGGGTCCAACATTAAAGGAAGCCCTCTGCCAGACATAGACGAATCAGAGTCGGGAGGCAATGGGCAACACTCAACTGGAGGAGGGAAGGAAGACGAATTGTGAGAATTGTTTGATTTATTGTGTATTTGTGGCTTATTACTGGAGATTGGGAAGAAATGCCTGGAGAGAACAAAAAGCCTTTATTTGATGCTAATAACATGTGGTGCTTATAACATGTGGTGCTTTACAGCATCTGTGATTTGGGGCATTCTGGTGCCCCCAGGTGTCCACAAAGTCACATCATTAGCTCAGTGTAGATCACCTGTCTGAAGTTTCAGTTGGTTTCATTTGAAAGGTCCTGTTTGTGCTGAGCAGGTATGGTGGCCTAACCTACTCAATAAAGACAACAGAACACTCCAAGCATCTCTGTGGAATGATAATTAAAAAGTACAAATCAGGCTATGGAGACAAGAAAATCTCCAAGCCACTAAATATCAGTCATGAAGAAATAGAAAGAGTACGGTGGAGCTGTAAATCTGCTGAGCAGGCCTATCCACAAAAACTGAATGATTGTGCCAAAAAAAGATGAGCGAGGGAGACCACCAAGTGACCTCTGAGAACTCTAAAGGAGTTACAAGCTACAGAGGCTAAGATCAGAGAAACTGTGCAGACAAGAACTGTGACCGGGAGCTTCACCAATCACAGCTTTATTGAAGAGTGGCAAAGAGAAAAAAACACTCATGACATCTTGAACAGAGAGTGTGCCCAGCTGGCAAGACGATGTGATGGTCTCTCGAGACAAAATCGAGCATTTTGACCATCAGACAAAATGCCATGTTTTACTGCACTTTATCAAAATCACACCATCAATAACATGAAGCATGGCAGTAATAATAATAATTCTTTACATTTATATAAGGCTTTTCTCACTACTCAAAGTGCTTTACACAGTGAGTAAAGGAGCCACTTCAACCACCACTAATGTGCAGCATCCACCTGAATGAGGCGACGGCAGCCATTGTGCAACAGTACACTCACCACACATTAGCAGTTAGGTGGTGAGAGACAGCTAATTAGAGATGAGGGATGATTAGGGGGGCAGAATGACTAGGCCAAGGTGGGCAATTTAGCCAGGGCATTGGGATACACCCTACTCTTTATGAAGGATGCCCAGGAATCTTTTAGGACCAAGGAGAATAAGGAGCTTGGTTTTATGTCTCATGTAAAGGACAGGCCCTTTTTTACTGCACATTGTCACCGTCATGGCACTGGAATATTGGAATCCATACACAGAGCACAGGGTAAGCTCCCCCTGCTGGCCTCGCCAACATCTCTTCCAGTAACAACTCAAGCTTTTCCTAGATCAGGGGTGGGTAAAGTCATTCCTGGAGGGCCGCAGTGGCTGTGGATTTTTGTTCCAACCCAGTTGCTTAATTAGAAAACAATCCTTGCCAATAATTACATTTCATGGCTTGTTAGTGCTTTAACTCTGCTATGTCAAGTCATTCTCATATCCTAGATTTTTTTCCATCCTAAGGATATCATCCAAATACTTTGAAGTGTAAAACGGATGGGTAATTCTCAGTCCTTCACTTTTTTCTCTTCTCTTTCCTTTCAAGTATTTAATTAAACCAAATAGTGCACGATAAATACACACAGGTGTAAATGGTAACAAGCAAAATGGATAACTGCTGGTTTCTTTTGTCATTTGCATCTTATTGTTAATAAGGAGCAATTAAAAACCAAGAATGCAGCTGTTTAAGACTTAAATAAGCAATAAGGGTTCAAACTCTTAATGAGGGAGACAACTAAAGTGTTTCTAGAGCAATAAGTGCTTCTTATTAAGCAATTGGGTTGGAACAAAAACCTGCAGCCACTGCGGCCCTCCAGGAATGACTTTGCCCACCCCTGTCCTAGATGATCTCCCATCCAAGTACTGGCCAGGGCTGAACGTACTTAACTTTGGATGGATGACCGGTTCTGAAGTGTAGGTGGTGTGGCTGCTGGCTAATCATGTGATGTCATGCTTTTGAATTGCTTCTCTGCAGCAGGCCCTGGAAAGCATGTAAGGAGAAAATGAATGTAGCAAAATATACAGAAAATCCTGCATGAAAACCTGATACAGGCTGCAAGAGGCCTGCACCTTGTTTTCCAGGAAGACAAGCATAAAGCTAAAGCTATACAGGAATGGCTTCAAACCAACAATGTCAATGTAGTGGAGTGGCCGAGTTAGAGTCCACATCTCAATCCAATTGGACTTGACAAAGGCTGTTCACTCACAATCACCATGACACCTGACAGAAGAATGGAGAGAAATGGCAGAGCTGATAGAGGGAGAGAGACTTGAGCGCACAGACTCAAAGCTGCCATGGCCAAAAAAGAAGCATTTACTGAGTCCTGACTTGAAGGGGATAAATACTTATGCCATCAATAATTCTATTTTTTTATATTTGCAATTAATTTAGACCACTGTGCAGAGATCTGTTTTAACTATGATAGCAAAGAGTCTTTTTCTGCTGATTAGTGTCAAAAAACAATCCAAATGAATTCCACTGAGATTCATTGTCCTATAACAAGAAAATGTGAGACCTTCTAAGGAGGTGAGTGCTTTTTATAGACACTGCACAAGCACACAAACGCTTACATGCCACATACACTTACGTAGTATTTAGCTTACAGTATCATTTTTTTGGGTTGCCTAAGCCTTTTGCACAGTACCGTGTATTATAGTGCATTTGTGCAACTTTGTACGTTGTCATATTGTTTAATGTATTTATTGCGTACGCTATATTATCTTTTACTGCTGTTGTATATAATGTTGTGATGATGTCAGATATCGTATATTGTACTGTCAATTGCATCTTACTATCATTACACCTATGGTTGTAACATTCAAGCAAATTCCTAGCAACAGTGTTGCCTGGCTGTAAAGTTCAATTTCAAGTCATATAAATGATATCATATGCACTGCAGGCCTTGCTGATCTCTCATGGCGATTGTCACAAAGATCTGGCCATTTCTGTTCAGACTTTGCGTACTTGACTGCAAGCCCTCTTTAAAACTGGTTCTCAGCTCTGGTGAGTTGTTGGTCAAACTGGAACAAGCAAATCTGCTTGGAACAAGCCAAACCACTTCAGGCAAAATCCATAGGCCTCTGTGTTGACTTTGAAGTTGAAATGTAGAAATGTCAGTTGAAAGAGTCAATTAATGGCGGTTTAGGTTAAATTTTAACTTGATAATTGAGTCCCTGAGTGCCTGGACCTGTTGTTTGTTTATCAGTCACCCATTTTTCTGAACCAAGTTTATCCAGTTCAGTGTTGTTTCTCAGCAATGTAAAGTTTAAAGTTTGAAGCCCATAATCTTCTTCTTTTTAAATTGTATGGAGCTGTGAGAATGGGGATGGATGGTTGTATTTTAAAATATGTATGGCTATTTAAAACTATGTTTGATAAAGCATTGACACAGAGTGGGGGTTTTAAGTATAGCATCAGAGTAGGTAAAATCAGCCCTTTCCCACTTCAAATTAAAATTGGCATGAGTTTATAGGTGGTTGTGCTCATAGCAACAAATGGCATGACTTTGAATTTTAGGTAAAGCAGGGCAGTATGCCACTCATTTGAGTCAAACCACCATTATAGTGTTCTAGTTGAATAAGCCTTCAATAAAATGGGTAGGGGTGGCTGTATGGGGTGTAGTCTGTTCATGCAGCAATAGCTAGAAAGTAGAAGTTGTGATTGGCTAAAAGCTCCCATGTGTCACATTACACATTCACACTAAGTTCCATGAAGAGAAACCAGTCCATCTGATATAAATATTATAGAAGAGAGGAGAACATTCAGCACTCATTTGTACTGAATCTGCACATTCTGCCTGTGTCTGTGCATTTTTTCCTCCCACATCAGAAACTCAACATGTTTAGGCTAATGACAATTTTAAACTGACCCAGCATGCAGATTTGTGCACAAGTGGGCCTTGTAATGGACCAGTGAGGTGACCGGTCCAGTGCTGGGTATTGACTTCACCCAGAGTTTCAGGGTTAAAGGTAAGTTTAAGGCTAACATAGTTTAATTTATATTAAACATTCATTAGCCTTCTGCAAATATCTTAAAAGATGAAAATGTGAGACACGTTCTTTTTTTTCAAGTCTGCTCAACAGGTCAATTAAAATCAAAAATGAAAACACACATCTGCACAAGGGAGAACACAGGTAGCACCCACAGGCTGGGAATTGAACCGAGGTCCCTGGTGTTGTGAAGTAGCAGTGTTAAGCCCAACTGTGCTCCTGACTATGATCCCTACAGCTCTTTTCTTGATGGCTTACTCCAAGCTCCTGTCACAAGAGCCATGTCAACATAACGTCCAAAGCCCTTCACATAGTTTATTTCTTACAAATTTTGTTATTAATTAATTAAAGTGGCACAGTGGTCGCGCAGCAGCCTTGCAGAAATGAGACCAGGGTTTACGTCCCGAGTTCTCCCTTTGTCTACATGGGTTTCATCTAGGTGCTCCTGTTTCTTCCCATTGTCCAAAGACAGGCAGGTTAGGAGCATCGACGACGCTTCTTCTTCTTCTTCTTTCAGCTGCTCCTGTTAGGGGTCGCCACAGCGGGTCATCTTCTTCCATATCTTTCTATCCTCTGCATCTTGTTCTGTTACGCCCGTCACCTTCATATCCTCTCTCACCACATCCCTAAACCTTCTCTTAGGCCTTCCTCTTTTCCTCTTCCTTGGCAGCTCTATCCTTAGCATCCTTCTCCCAAAATACCCAGCATCTCTCCTCTGCAAATGTCCAAACCAATGCAATCTCACCTCTCTGACTTTGTCCCCCAACCGTCCAACTTGAGCTGACCCTCTAATGTCCTTTATTTCTAATCCTGTCCATCCTCGTCACACCCAATGCAAATCTTAGCATCTTTAACTCTGCCACCTCCAGCTCTGTCTCCTGCTTTCTGGTCAGTGCCACCATCTCCAACCCATATAACATAGCTGGTCTCACTACTGTCCTGTAGACCTTCCCTTTCACTCTTGCTGATACCCATCTGTCACAAATCACTCCTGACACTCTTCTCCACCCATTCCACCCTGCCTGCACTCTCTTCTTCACCTCTCTTCCACAATCCCCATTATTCTGTACTGTTGATCCCAAGTATTTCAACTCATCCACCTTCGCCAACTCCACTCCCTGCATCCTCACCATTCCACTGACCTCCCTCTCATTTACACTCATGTATTCTGTCTTGTTCCTACTGACCTTCTTTCCTCTCCTCTCTAGAGCATACCTCTACCTCTCCAGGGTCTCCTCAACCTGCTCACTACTATCGCTACAGATCACAATGTCATCAGCAAACATCATAGTCCACGGGGACTCCTGTCTAATCTCATCTGTCAACCCATCCATCACCATTGCAAATAAGAAAGGGCTCAGAGCCAATCCCTGATATAATCCCACCACCACCTTGAATGCATCCGTCACTCCTACCTCAGACCTCACCACGGTCACACTTCCCTCGTACATATCCTGTACAACTCTTACATACTTCTCTGCCACTCCCGACTTCAATCATACAATACCACAGCTCCTCTCAAGGCACCCTGTCGTATGCTTTCTGCAGGTCCACAAAGATGCAATGCAACTCCTTCTGGCCTTCTCTAAACTTCTCCATCAACATCTTCAGAGCAAACATTGCATCCGTGGTGCTCTTTCTTGGCATGAAACCATACTGTTGTGCACTAATCCTCACCTCACTTCTTAACTGAGCTTCCACTACTCTTTCCTATAACTTCATGCTGTGGCTCATCAATTTTATCCCCCTGTAGTTACTGCAGTCCTGCACATCCTCCTTATTCTAAAATATCAGCACCAGTACACTTCTTCTCCACTCCTCAGGCATCCTCTCACTTTCCAAGATTCCATTAAACAATCTGGTTAAAAACTCCACTGCCATCTCTCCTAAACACCTCCATGCTTCCATATGCATGTCATCTGGACCAATGGCCTTTTCATTTTTCATCCTCTTCATAGCTGTCCTTACTTCCTCCTTACTAATTCGTTGCACTTCCTGTTTCATTATCTCCACATCATCCAGCCTCTTCTCTCTCTTGTTCTCTACATTCATCAGCCTCTCGGAGTACTCTTTCCATCTGCTCAACACACTCTCCTCACTTGTGTGTACGTTTCCATATTTATCCTTTATCACCCTAACCTGCTGCACATCTTTCCCAGCTTCGTCCCTCTGTCTAATAATCAAAACAGGTCCTTTTCTCCCTCCTTAGTGTCCAACCTGTCATACAACTCATCATACGCTTTTTCTTTAGCCTTTGCCCCGTCTCTCTTCACCTTGTGCCTTATCTCCTTGTACTCTTGTCTACTTTCTGCATCTCTCTGACTATCCCACTTCTTCTTTGCCATCCTTTTCCTCTGTATACTCTCCTGTATTTCCTCATTCCGCCACCAGGTTTCCTTTTCCTCCTTCCTCTGTCCAGATGTCATGCCAAGCACCCTTCTTGCTGTCACCCTTACTACATCTGCTGTAGTTTTCCAGCTGTCTGGTAACTCTTCACTGCCACCAGTGCCTGTCTCACCTCCTCCCTAAACTCAACCTTGCAGTCTTCCTTTTTCAACTTCCACCATTTGATCCTTGGTTCTGCCCTCACCCTCTTCCTCTTCTTGATCTCCAATTTCATCCTACAGACCACCATCATATGCTGCCTAACAACACTTTCCCCTGCCACCACTTTGCAGTCTTCAGTCTCCTTCAGAACAACTCTTCTGCATAGGATGTAATCTACAGTGCATCCGGAAAGTATTCACAGTGCATCACTTTTTCCACATTTTGTTATGTTACAACCTTATTCCAAAATGCATTAAATTCATTTTTTTTCCTCAGAATTCTACACACAACGCCCCATAATGACAACGTGAAAAAAGTTTACTTGAGGTTTTTGCAAATTTATTAAAAATAAAAAAATTGAGAAATCACATGTACATAAGTATTCACAGCCTTTCCTCAATACTTTGTCGATGCACCTTTGGCAGCAATTACAGCCTCAAGTCTTTTTGAATATGATACCTCAAGCTTGGCACACCTATCCTTGGCCATTTTTGCCCATTCCTCTTTGCAGCACCTCTCAAGCTCCATCAGGTTGGATGGGAAGCGTCGGTGCACAGCCATTTTAAGATCTCTCCAGAGATGTTAAATCGGATTCAAGTCTGGGCTCTGGCTGGGCCACTCAAGGACATTCACAGAGTTGTCCTGAAGCCACTCCTTTGATATCTTGGCTCTGTGCTTTGGGTCGTTGTCCTGCTGAAAGATGAACCGTCGCTCCAGTCTGAGGTCAAGAGCGCTCTGGAGCAGGTTTTCGTCCGGGATGTCTCTGTACATTGCTGCAGTCATTTTTCACTTTATCCTGACTAGTCTCCCAGTTCCTGCCGTTGAAAAACATCCCCACAGCATGATGCTGCCACCACCATGCTTCACTGTAGGTATGGTATTGGCCCGGTGATGAGCAGTGCCTGGTTTCCTCCAAATGTGATGCCTGGCATTCACACCAAAGAGTTCAATCTTTGTTTCTCATGGTCTGAGAGTCTTTCAGGTGCCTTTTGGCAAACTCCAGGCGGGCTGCCATGTGCCTTTTACTAAGGAGTGGCTTCCGTCTGGCCACTCTACCATACAGGCCTGATTGGTGGATTGCTGCAGAGATGGTTGTCCTTCTAGAAGGTTCTCCTCGCTCCACAGAGGACCTCTGAAGCTCTGACAGAGTGACCATCGGGTTCTTGGTCATCTCCCTGACTAAGGCCCTTCTCCCCCGATCGCTCAGTTTAGATGGCCGGCCAGCTCTAGGAAGAGTCCTGGTGGTTTTGAACTTCTTCCACTTACGGATGATGGAGTCTACTGTGCTCATCGGGACCTGCAAAGCAGTAGAAATTTTTCTGTTACCTTCCCCAGATTTGTGCCTTGAGACAATTCCTTTGACTTCATGCTTGGTTTGTGCTTTGACATGAACTGTCAACTGTGGGACCTTATATAGACAGATGTGTGCCTTTCCAAATCAAGTCCAATCAACTGAATTTACCACAGGTGGACTCCAATTAAGCTGCAAAAACATCTCAAGGATGATCAGGGGAAACAGGATGCACCTGAGCTCAATTTTGAGCTTCATGGCAAAGGTTGTGAATACTTATGTACATGTGCTCTCTCAGTTTTTTTATTTTTAATAAATTTGCAAAAACCTCAAGTAAACTTTTTTCACGTCATTATGGGGTGTTGTGTGTAGAATTCTGAGGAAAAAAATGAATTTAATACATTTTGGAATAACGCTGTAACATACAACGCTGTGAATACTTTCTGGGTGCACTGTACCTGTGTGCATCTACCTCCACTCTTGTACGTAACCCTATGTTCCTCCCTCTTCTTAAAATACGTATTTACCACAGCCATGTCCATCCTTTTGGCAAAATCCACTATCCTCTGACCTTCTTCATTCTTCTACTTGACACCATACCTACCCATCACCTCCTCGTCTCCACTGTTCCCTTCACCAACATGCCCATTGAAATCCTCTCCAATCACCACTTTCTGTCCCTTGGGTACACTGTTCATTACTTCATCCAACTCGCTCCAAAAATCTTCTTTCTCACCCATTGCACACCCAACTTGCGGTGTATATGCACTAACAACATTCATCATCACACCTCCAATTTCCAGTTTCATAATCATTACTCTGTCTGACACTCTTTTCACATCCAAAACACTCTTGACATACTTTTCCTTCAGAATAACTCCAACCCCATTTCTCCTCCCATCCACACCATGATAGAACAATTTGAATCCACCTGGCCTTACTCCCCTTTCATTTAGTCTCTTGTACGCACAATATATCAGCCTTCCTTCTCTCCATCATACCTGCTAACTCTCTGCCCTTACCAGTCATACTGTCCACATTCAAAGTTCCTACCCTCAATTCCACTCTCTTTACTTTCCTGCTCTAATCCTGCCCCTAGACACGTCTCCCCTTTCTTCTTCTCCTTCTTCTTCTTTGGCAAACAGTTTCCCAATTTCTGCCAGCATCCTGTTGGCTAACAGTACTGGTGGCGGTCGTTGCTAACCCGGGGCTCGACCGATCCGGTATGGAAATTTGTATTGTTGTCCTCATATTGATTTGGCAAAATTTTAAACCGGATGCCCTTCCTGGCGTAATCCTCCCCATTTATCCGAGTTTGAGACCGGCACGAAAAAACACACTGGTTTGTGCATCCCCTGTGGCTGGGTTGAGCATCGGCGACGCTAAACTGGCCCAACTATGTGTATGTGTGTTCGCCCTGCAATAGACTGGCATCCTGTCCAGGGTTTGTACCTGCCTTGTGCCTTATGCTGGTTGGGATAGGCTCCAGCACCCAGTAACCCAGTTCAGGACTAAGTGGGTTAGAAAATGACTGACTGAAATAATTAATACATGTTGTGTATACATTTATTTATTTGTTTGTTTTTGAATTGTATATGTCAGAACCACGCAAGTAAGGATTTTATTGTATTATGTACACATGACAACAACCTTGACTTCTTTTTATTATTAATTTTATTTAATTTTTATTTTTTATTATTTTATATATTACTTCTTCCATAAAGCTCCACCAGAAAACGTTTTAGAAATCGGACAACTGACAAATTCACGTTTTAAAACGACAAATAAACTAGTATAGCGCCTTTTTGCTTTTTCTTTCTGTGGCAGTGGGGCTCACTCCCTTTACCATTCAAACCAGTGAGTTTTTTTTTTACAGGTAATGTCCAATGGGTCCGTCACCAAGCGGAAATACGCTTTCCCTTTCTCACCTCAGGGCGCAAGTTTAAAAACATTTTAAACGGTGCAGATTCTCTCTGCCCGGTGCGAACCAGCTGGAACTCCACTAGGGGAGCCTGGGGCGCCGCCATCAAGGAAATGCCAGGGAGTGAGCGATCGTGCGGCTGGGAGGGACGGCTGCCGTCCCGGGCGGAGATTCAGCGAAGGGGCCGTCCTGTGCTCCGTTTCCTCCAGGCCTCGCTCGGCTGCCTTTCTCACGTACACTTTCGCTTTCTTTGAAGACTTTTTTTTTACTGTACTGGAGAACTTTGGGACCCTAAGCAGAGACGTCCGAATTTTCTTTCTTTCCTTTACTTTCTCCTCCACCGCAAAATCAGTTGAAGTTTGCGCGCTGCCAGTCCTCGGGGCCGCGCTGCTCGCTCCCGCTGGTCGCCTCCAGTAACCGCGGAGACATTCGGCCCCTCAGGAAGTGTTAAGGATTTTAAAAGAAGAAAAAACAAAATCAGAACGCGGATATCAGTGGGATAAAAATCACAGAGTGTTCCCCTATTCCTGCCGGGCATGGAGTAAAGGGGCCCATGGAGCAGGGCGGGATACTGACGTTGATGGCGGCTATGCTGCTCGGGACGGTCGGAGCCCGAGACAGAGAAGGTGGGTGACTGGGAGAGCGCGGAGGGGATAGAGGGACGGAGGGAGGGCGAGGACGTGGGGGCCTGCCACCGTCTGCGGCGTACCGAAAATTGACTCGGGACAGACAAGAATCGTGCTTCGTCACACAACTTGTGGAACTGGTTCACAACTCTGGGAGCGCAGGAGGTAGAGCCAGAGTGGGAACTTGCAGAAGGAAGCCATTAGTGCCAAAGTGTGGAGCCCACTGAGGTCGGCTTATAGTGCAAAACTAGGAGCCCGGAGGGTGAAATCTATAGTGCCCAACTTGGTCCACTGGAATGCTATGCATGTGGCCAAAGTGCCAACAGGATCTGAAAGAGCCAAACTTGGGGTGTGTGAGCTACACTCCAAAGTGTCAAAGCGGGACCTCTGCAGTCCTGTGCATATGTTCAAAATACCAGCAGGGTTAAGAAAAGTGAAACGCACAGTTCACAGAGTGTAGTTGGCGGTACCACGCTGGGAGTTTGCAGGTATCATCTTGGGGAGTACAGTCAGAAATGCTGAACTGTGCATTTTCAGAGTACAGTTAAGAGTGGTGAACTGGGATGACTGGAATACTGTGCATACAGGCAAAGGGTGTAAAAGAGCCAGCCAGGGTTATTTTTTGGGGGTATGTACGTCAATAGTACCATACGGGGAGTCTATAGGGTGCTGTCAGAAGTACCAGAATGGGAGTCTGCGGTGTGCAGTCATGAATGCCAAATTGGAAGTCTATGGGGTGCGGTTAGGTCAAACTGGGACAACTGGAGTGCTATGCATACAATCAAAATACCAACAGGGTCCAGGAGAGTTAAACTGGGAGTCTGTGGGGTGCAGTCAGGAGTGGCAGACTGACTTTGAACACTTGAATGCTTTGCATATGGGCAAAATGTCAACATGGTCCAGAAGTGACAAACTAGAAGTCTGTGGGCTGCAGTCAGGGATTACTGGAGTTCTATTCATACATCCATACTGGCAACAAGGTCAAAGAGAGTGAAACTGGGAGTCTGTGGGGTGCGGTGTGAATTGAAGTCAGACATGCCAAGCTGTGAATCTGCAGGGTACAGTCAGGACCACTTGAATATTGTGCATATGGGCCAAATGACAACAGGTCAAGAAGAGCCAAACTAGGGATCTATGGGGTACAGTCAGTAGTGTTAAACTGAACATCTATGGGCTGCAGGCAGGAGTGGCAAAATGGCACTGATAAGTCAAAGATATATAGAGTCAAAGTTCCATCTATGTCCAGGAGAGTGTGGTCAGGAGTGCCAAACTGGGATTAGTAGGGTGTAATCTGTGTATGAAAAACAGGGACTCTGTGATCTACAGTCAAAGGGGACAAAAAGAGAGTATGCGAGGTTCAGTTAGGAGCACTACACTGAGAATGTGTAGGTTGCAGATAGTGATGCCACACTGGGAATGTGCTGGTGTCAAAATAGGAGTGTGTGGCTGCGATCAGGAGTACCAAACTGATAATTCTCAAGGTGCTGTCAGGAGTGGCAAACTGGGAGCACTGCAGTGCTGCGCATACAGTTAAAGTGCCAACAGAGTTCAGAAGAATTAAACTGGGAGCCCACAGCTGCAGTCAGGAATCCAGTCTATGGGGTCAAGCTGGGAATCTTGGGGTGAATAGCCAGGAGTCTGTGACTTACAGTCAAGGAAGCTGAAATTGGAGTCAGCAGAGTGCTTTCAAGGGTGCCAAACTGGGAAGGTGTGGGTTGCAGTTAGTAATGCCAGCCTGGCAGTCTGTGGGTTGAAGTCAGGTGGCAAAAATTGTGAGTTCACTGATTGCCCCTTAAGTGTGAGCTTGGCAAAAGCATTCAATAGCCCCAAACTGAGAGCCTGTGGGGTACAGTCTTGTAGTATCAGATTAAGAGCCATTGCAAAGGAATCCGCAGTGCCAAACTGGAAGCTCAATATGAGCCATCTGTAGTGCCAAAGCAGGAGTCTGGAGCTGTGTTACCATCTGTAGTTCCAAGCCAGAGGGCCACAGAATGCTGTCCTGAGGGGCAAACCGGGAGCCTGCAGAATATAATATGCCAGACTGAGAGATGGCAGAGTGCAAATTTAATTTGCCAAATTGGGAACACATCAAGGAGTTCCTGTAATGTCAAACTAGGAGTCTCCTTAATTTCATAAAATGCAAGATTTCACAACCAGCAAGCTCATAATCCGAGGCTGAATCTATCTTGTATTAAATGTTTCTGCACATTCTGGGTACTGCTCAAGGTCCATGGTGGCTACATATTTTCATTGCAGTCATGAACTCTGCTGATCTGGACTCCTAGTTGTCTTGTATTTGCACTCAGAGTTAATTTAATTGTACAGGATGTATTTTTATTGTCTTGTTAGAAGTTGATTGGGCAACTAACTACACTGCTTGTTTACCACTAATGTTTAGCTTCTTTTAAATTGGCTTTTAAAAAAGCATGTGATTTGCATTTAATGAGCACAGGTTTGACCAGTAATTTAAATCATCATCAAGACTGAAGTGTCAGATTTGTTAAAATGAATCCAATATTTAGGAATGAACTGAACGGACGGACACTCCTTAAAGGTTTGTAAACAAAATGTTCTGAACTTGACTCACTTGGTGCATATTATTGTGCTAAGACAAATCACACACTGCAGGGATGGTTTGAATCAACTGAGGACAAGCAGAAACTACTAAATGAGAGGTGAAGTAAACCTAGAGATCTGTGAGAGAAGTAAATATACAGGCATTGAAAAATCTGTCAGGGAGCAAAATCCCTGGTGAAGAGGGTCCCTACACCTCCAGAGTTGGGGGTCTTAGCACTGGGAAGCTTCTAGGACTGGAGTATGTATTCCTTTCTTAACTTGCTTTCTTAATTGATGGGATCCTCTGCTTATTGTGTCAGTACCTTTCAATCTACAATTTATATTATAAAGAAAGTAAACAGATAGACTGGAAACTATTAGAAGACTTCCATCCCTTAACTGTTTTTAAGCTTTTCTTTTATTAAAAAAAAGCCACTTGATAATAAACACTGCCATGCTGGTAAAACTGAGTGTGGTTAGGTGTTGTCTTCCTTGATATTTGCTACTCATGGTTAACTGACTCCTAGATAATAAAAAGAAACAATCAAGGACTTAGAATTAAAAAAAGAGATTCCTGTGCTCATAAAGTCATGATAAATGTGTCTTAAAGTTGCGTTATTATTCATTTTTGAGACCATTAAATTAAGTCATCTTAAGTAGGAGTTCCATTAACAGGCAAGTTGACATTAAAAAACCTGTTTGGAGCAAAAACCTTCAGCCATTATGGCCCTGCAGAACTAAGGCTACAAACACACTACAATGTTTTCATTTAAAAGCAGCGTTTTTTACATTTTTCTCCATCCACATTAAAACAACTGAAAACGCATATGATGTGCATGCCTGCCTACACTGGGGACGTGTGTATTGGCAGAAAAATCCTTGAAGAGATGGTAACACCGCTGCCTACTGGCTTTATCACAAAATTGTAGTGACCAATAAATTATTTGCCTTTTCTGTGTGCATACGGCATTCAAATTGTACAAAATGCAGTTTAGATGCATACAGGTGAGCAACACGAAAAGCGGCATGGAAAGCAACTCTGTTATGTCCACTATGTTGAGATATGTTTTTTATTTTTTCTGTGAAGGGTGACAAATCAGGAAATGAAATGTTGTGATGAGCAGGATGCAACCACGGAAAGGCTAAGCAGTAAGCCCAAACCAATCAAAGTACAATTCAGAGTCAGTATTTTCAAAAGTCAATGTTTTCACCTGTCCAAACTGCAATGCCAAACCAGTGTTTTTAGAACTATGCAGCGCTGGGGAACGTTTTGGAAAGTCTCCAGTTTTGGGAGTTAAAAACACCAGGGTAGTGTGGACGAAAGGCGAAAACAAATCCATGGAGACAAAAGTCTGTGTTTTTAAAGAAAACGTAATAAGTGTGGATGTAGGCTCCATCTGACAGGTTGAGACTGCCCTGCACTGTTAAAGTTGGAGCCATCGGTGACCCTCTGAGTGCTAATTGTCCCAAAGACTGTCCCACTTGGAACACACAGAAACACTTCCAGTATGCCCAGTCTGCAGAATCAATATTGGCATGGCCACACTTCAAGTCCTCTTGTAATGCCAAGGCTTGCTCAGTCAGGTCTCCTCATCTGCCACTGAGCAGTGTCGGTATCCCTTTGTGTCACTTCAAATCACTTTTTTTATGTCTTAATTCTCCACAAGGGAACTTTGAAAACTGGTAATTTTATTTATAT
This sequence comes from Polypterus senegalus, assembly GCF_016835505.1. Lineage (NCBI taxonomy): Eukaryota > Metazoa > Chordata > Cladistia > Polypteriformes > Polypteridae > Polypterus > Polypterus senegalus. The sequence goes on along the minus strand of NC_053170.1, from coordinate 19,551,402 downwards.
ATTTTGTGCATGTCTTCTGATTAGACTGAATCATTAGTGGAGGTGGCCGACAACCTTCCTGCCACCAGTGCTTTACAAGTGTCAGATTTTTTTTTTTTTCTTTTCTTTAAATGATTTGTAATGACACAAGTAAACACAGGGTGTTGTATTGAGAAAGGAAAACTGATGCTATAATCAGGGCACACGTGAAGTTACAAAACAGCCCTGGAAAAAAAAAAAAAAAACTACGACACTACAAGTGCAACAAGTGGGCGGTTCTGGTATTTGTCAAGAGTTGTGTCCAACAGGTTTGCCCTGCCTCTCCAGTTAGGTGGGGAGTACGCTGAAATTGAAAAGGCCGAGACGAGCGTCAACAACAGCGACACGAAAGTGCCTTTCCATAGAGCAGTCTGAATGTGCCAGACAAAAAAAAACAGAAAAACAAAAACACTCCAGAGAGTGTGAGACGCATAAAAAAAAAAATAAAAACCAACCATACGACAAGACTCCTGTCGGTGCTGTTCTGGCACCAGTATGAAAAGCATTGTGCTCTGCCCAGGTACGGTACTGATTCGTGAAGATTTAGGGACAGTTTCGTACAAATTCCTTCATGTAGGGGTGGGGTAAACTTTGGCATGTAGCCAAACACTTGCACTATGCTGAACTATAAACTCCCAGTCCAGACTCTCTGTGGAGTAAGAGGAGTGAGATTCACAAATGTATGAGGCACCACCGGTTAGAAGTAAAGTAAATACCACCTATCATGTTCAGCTGTATTCACCCACAAAAGTCTGCTGGTGTGGGCAAAGCAGTTTAGACATGCTAAATCTCAATTTGAAAATTTTACCATATGAACCACATAACTACTTGTGAATGTCTTCATGGTGGGAGTGAAGATAAAAAAGAACACATAAGAGAAAAAATTAAAATATAAAAAAGAACAGTAGACAGTATAAAAAGCCAGATTTAGCTCAGGTGCTCTAGCATGGTAACACTGGAATTATGGCATTCACAGCAGTGCAAGAAAGTGATTTGGATGGAGGACTTTACTGCCCAGCACGTGATCTGATGCTGGTGTAAGGAAACTCTCACAGTCTGTGCCGAATGTTATTCAAATGTGAAGAAAGGGGCAGACTGAGGGCAAGGTACACAGTCTGCCAGGAAGGCGTGGCCGCACGCTACAGCAGCAGGTGCTCTGATTTATGAGCCGAAACTCCAAAAGGCCTACGTGCTCTGTTGACAGCAGAAACGAAAGAGTGCTGCTCCATTTTTTTTTTATTCTTGTTTTCTCATTGCAAGATTCCCGTGGATGATGTATCTTGGGGCCGAGTGCAAAGACAAAACTTTTGGCACTCCATTCAGTGGCCTTGTGCTGGAATGCGGTTGGCGTCAGAGTTGTGTCCCACTCGGGGACATGAAGCAGGTCGCCTGCTTGCTGTTTTCTAAAAGTCTGAGCTGGACACATGTCTGTTCTTTTGCAATGGATAGGTGAATTTACTGGCGAGAAGTGTCTTCACAGAAGTTCTGTTCTGAACCACAGTTAAAGAAAATGCTCGCCATGCTTCCTTCTGCCAGCCGGGCTGCCAGCCCACTGCTCACTATGTTGCTAGGATACGATGTACAGTCATCCTGAAAACGTGGCTTTGAGCGCAGTTAACTTTATCACGCATTGTGTGCTGCACAGTCAGCTGGGGATTAGACAGAAGGACAGTGTGTGTGTGTGTGTGTGTGTTCAAGGGGCGGGTGGGGGTTGTCAGCCATGACACTCTCCTCATAGAGATCTTGCAATGAGCTACCCAGAGAGGCCATAGTGTCCTCAATGAAATAGTGGAGTGCAGTAAGTTAGGTTTCATAAACATCGAGACATGGAGTTTGGCACCTGTAAAGGAACGCTATGCTTGATACTGCTCTTTAGCTGACCTTTTCCTGTTGTAGTGTGAATTTCAGTGTTGATTTGTCATGTTTCTGAACTCTGAAAACTATGCATACAATCTTATCACTTTCAACACCACTGCTTATTTTTAAAAGCTGTTAAACATATAAAGTTGAATGTTGTGGATGGGCAGACTTGGATATAAATGACAAAGTGTTAATTTGGGCTCACCGGCCTCTGTTGATCCCAGATGGGAAGCCTTTTAGGATATAATTGATTTGACTCAAAATGCAGATTCAAATGTATTTTCACAAAATTAACCCATAACTACTCGTGCTGGTGTATTTTGTACACCAATCTTAGGTTGAAGTAAAATAACTATCGGTAGCATCTGCCATCTATCCTCCGCTTGATTCACTACAAGTACAGTGTGGCAGTGGTTTCCCTCTAGTGTGCCCCCAGACGGTTTTATGAGTGGCTGCACAGTTGCAAGTTCCATATGGTGCATTTGGTACACCGCGCGGGTACTTATGTGTATATGACAATGATGAGATGTTCTTCTTGCAATGACTTTGTCTGCAAAGAATATTCAACAACTGAAGTGAAATGTGATACATGAGTAAATCCAGCAGTGGGTGAAAGTGTGACCGGTGATGAATGAGCACTGGAGAAGTGGATTCAAGTTTATTTTCAGATAGTCCACTAGACTGTCATACTATTCAGTAATATGGTATTAAATGACATTAAAAACATGTACAATTTAAATGCAATATTTTATATTACATCCTCACAGAGTGCATATAAATAGCCATTTTAACACGGGTGCATAAAGTACACCATATGAGTACTTAAGAGATGAGAAATGGTGTGAGTAGTTAAGAGTTAAGAGACCAGAACTTAATGTTTTGGGAACTGGCTGGAATGGGTTTCGGGGTCCAGACTGGACACATTGGTTTAGAGACGAGATTCTGTTTATACCAGGGTGTAGTAGGATGACAGATTGCATAGTTTCATAGTCTGATTCCATTTATATTGTTAGTAAAGAATGAACAGGCTGATATGGATACTGTAGATGGAAATGAAGATATAGGACCACAGGCTTATCCAGTTTACACTGGGATAGGAATGCAAGCTGTGCAGGGTAGAAGGCCAGTCCTGCTTGCATAGAAACCTTATAGGTAAGGACAAAAGGATGAACTGGTCTCCAGTGCTATGGGGGTGATGTCTCATACTGGTCACACTAAGGTGTATTGGGATAGCAGATTGTAAAGGACCACAGGCTTAACCCAATTGTATCTTAAGTGAGGAATTGTAACCAGCCTGTAAAGAACAGGAGATTCGGATAACATTTATGTATCAGTATGAATGTTGGGCTTCAGCAAGGGTTCTTCACCTGGCTGGGGTTCACATGTTGCTTTTATGTCTATTTTGTTCATTGTTAATGGTAACAGTATCTATTATTTAATTTCTTTATGTCCATATATGTTCTGTGGTGTTCCATATGTTTTTTGGGTGGTTCCCCCAAAAGATGAGGCCACCTGCCCATCACCACAAAGGAAGGTGGGGCAACCCACAGTTTCTTGTGGTTCATTAGAATGTGCTTGGGAGTGGCGAGTTCTCAGATTTGTGATTATTTCTTTTGCTTCATGTATTGCTGAATTTTTGACCTCCTATGCTCTGTTTTTTGACTTTGCCTTTGGATTACTGTACTGACGCCTGCTTTGCTTTCAGAGTGCCTTTATTGTTTAGGCAACTCCTGTTGTTTTTGTGCTCCTTGGAGCTGATCTTTGTGCTACAGAGCATTTTTTGTATTACTGTATATACTCGCGTTTAAGTTCTCCCACGGGTAAGTCAGGTCTTGATTTTACCGTATAAATTTCGGTATTTTATAATGTCGGTCGTATAAGTCGAATGTGGAAAACTCACGCTATTGATCCAAGAGATTATGATATGCTAACGCCCACCTGAGAGAGTAACCATGGAGCACACTGCCTTTTTTCCTATGTATTGCGCCTACGTGACCACACGGTAATACCTGAACTATTCCAAAGTGACGTTTGCAATGTTTTGGGTTTTTCGTATCTCACGCCCTCATACATCTTTATCGTAAGAGCATCCCTTCTCTACGATGGAGCATTCAATCAGAAGAAAATATGAAGCTGGTTTTAAATTAAAAGCCATTGAAGTAGTGAAAGAAATTGGTAACTGTGCTGCTGCAACAAAATTCGACATATCTGAGAAACTGATGCGAGATTGGAGGAAGCAAGAAGAGAGAGTGGTTAGGAGCATGTACTGATACAGTGCATTGCCGCATTCACCACACAACAAACCAGCTCAGGATCCAGATTAGGACCCGAGTACAGCTATGCAACGGGTGATGCCTCAGCACCACACTAGTTCAGATGGAGTTGAACAGTGTGAGGTTTTTTTTTTATGGTGGCTGGAGTGCCAATTCTGTTTTTCCCTGCAGGTTGGAAGGCCTACATGCAGGGACGGATGCAGATTAACGTCATACCCAGGACGATGTAAAAAAGCAAGAAGATGTAAAAAAAAAAAATGTTAGTGTCATATTTTTGAACAGGCGTATAAGTCGGGGTCGGATTTTATGATCGATTTTTTGGGTTTCAAGACCCGACTTATATGTGAATATATACGGTAATGTATCTCTTTATATATAAAGATTCTACGTGGCCCTCTGTGCTACTAGCCAGGGTTTTTTAATTGCATTTCTCCTCTCTAGTGGGAATTTCTGGAACTGCTCATCCTTTGGGTCTCTCAAGTTTCAAAACAATGGATCAGCAGACACACCCAATTTATACTTTTTACCAGTATGGAGGGTGTACAGAATAGTAGGCTGATCCCACTAGTAGAGATCCATTCAAAGTCTGTAAAAAGCCAAATTTCCCCCTGGGGACAGATAAAGTTTTTTTCATTCTATCTATTCATCAATCTCTCTATTTATGAATGTCGATTGTATGTTTAACACAGCAAGATGATCCCACTTACATGGATATCTTATTGCATTGAGGACTTTATAGAACATCAGGATATTACAAACATTTTGACAAGAACAAGACAATTCAGCCTCCATGTGTCTGTGGTTTTCTGCATGAAGAAGAACTTCCCAACGTTTGTGCAAAATTTACCCTTAACATGTTTTCAGCTGTGTCCCTGTGTTTTTGCTGAACTTATTTTAAAGTAACAGCCTGGATCTACTGTACTAATTCGTTTCATAGCTTTGAACACTGCAATCATGTCACCTCTTAATCCCCGTTTGCCTAAAATTAAAAGGTTCATCTGCTTTAATCTTTCCTCATAACTCCTCTCCTGCTCTCCTGAGATCAGCCTAGTCACTCTCCCAGAAGGCTGATCCTGTTATGACTAAGCTGTTTTTTTTACCTGGTTACATATCTTTTCAAGATAATTCCCACATTATTGAATATATAGATTCATAATATGTGTGTTGTTTTGTTATGAATTATCACTATTTTGTTATTATGATTATTTACATTTATTTTGAGAATCCTTTCCTTTCATTTTGTGTTCCTGTTGCTGCTGCGCATTGCACGGTCGGTTGCTGCGGGTGTGTCCTTGAGAGTCGCATCGGGCAGTGTCATTAGCATTTTATAAATCGGTAATCACCATCCGAGTATTGAATTTACTAACCTGTTTTCTAAATGTTTCAGGCTTCAAATTAAGCCTACAATTTAACAAAAGTAATTTCTGATTATGGTTTCAGTCTTCCCTCTGGTTTAGATAAAATATAGCACTGATTTCTGTGGTTTTTGACTTTAGCACAATTAAAAAGCTAAGTAAAAGGACATGCTCAGTAATGGGATGCACCCTGGCCCCCCTGGAGGTAGTGGTGAAGGAGAGAATTAAAACAAAACTGAGTGCCATCATGAACACCGCTACACATCCTTTCTCCAACACACCAAGAAATCATTCAACAGAAGTCTGTCAAGAAGCACTACTGGGGGTCCTTTATACCAATGGCAATACGCCTGCATAATGCCTCACTGTGAATGTGACTGGCAAGTGACAAGTTTTTCTTTCGTTTACATTTTCTTCCTTTTTAGTTATTCTGTGTGTGTTCAGACCATAGTGTTTGACACGTTTGAATCACCCCACACACATTTATTATACATATTTACAAATGATAAAAGTGCTTCACAAACCCCCAAAGTTCTCAAAGTCCCGGCCACAACAATGCCTCACTCTCTTCAGGCCGTCTCCTTCACCAAGCTCTGTCCTTCTCCTCACCCGACTCCAGCCATCACATGAAGAGAGGCGGCCCCTTTTATACAACCCTGGCAATCTTCCACCGGCACTCCCCAGTGTGGCGGAAGTGCCGGCTGCGTACCCAGAAGCACTCCGGGTGTCCCCAGTCCTCTTCCCCCCAGCACTTCCGGGTGTGGCGGAAGTGCTGAGGTCCAGGGCTCTGCAGGCATTGGGGTGCCCCCTAGCGGTGACCATGGGCCCCTATAAGGTTGAGCTTCAAAGCTCTGTACCCGTTGCCCCCACATAGTCTGGGGAAGGCGTGAGCCCTCCTCCGGTCCTACTGGGCATCCCGGCCGGGTCGCCACCTCAGCCATCTCTGACAGTGTATACGTATTTATTTAAGGAGCTTCTGTAAAAAGCCAAATTCCTGCCCTGGGGACTAATAAAGTTTGTTTGTTCAATAAAAAGTTTTACCAGTATGTTAAAAAATTTTTCACAAAATATACAACTCTGTGCATGCAAAAAGAAACAGGAAATGTGTTTTTTAGGTCAGAGTTTTTGTGTGAGATGTTGGTGTCTGGAATGGGAATCTGGGTGGAATAGGTAGAGGTCTTACTTTAAGCTAGTAGGGGGACACTGACACAAAGTCTCCACATTTAAAATACTGAAAAGGTAAAAGAGGAGAGTCAGGTCTCATCCGTCTATTGGGTTGTCCAAGAAAAAAAGGTTTGCCACTTGTGTTGTGGTAGCGAGTGCAGAAGCATTTGTCTGCTACACTAGATTGTAATGCAGTGATTATAGTCTGCAATATCAGTAAATGCTGTTGTCTGAGAGAGAGAGCGAGCAAAGAAAGGACTGCTGTGGCTTTTGATAAGAGACAGACGGGTCATGGAATGCCAAAAATAGCTTCTCAAGTAACACATTCTAAATAATAGGAATAGAAGGAAGTTGTAATTAAAGGATGTTTGTTATTTTTCACACATGTTTTTCAGTCACTAATTCTCCAACTTCCCGTGTAGGCAGAAGGCTGAAATTTGGCAGGCTTATTCCTTACAGCTTACTTAAAAAAGTTAAGCACGTTTTATTTCGAAATTCTACGCGTAACGGTCAATAAAGGTTGACAACGTCCGCCATGTTGAACTTTCTTATTTATGGCCCCATCTTCACGAAATTTGGTAGGTGGCTTTCCTGCGCTAACCGAAACCGATGTACGTACTTATTTCGATGGTATGGCGCCACTGTCGGCCGCCATATTGAACTTTCCAACGTCACTAATTTTCCAACTTCCCGTGTAGGTAGAAGGCTGACCCCATCTTCATGAAATTTGGTAGGTGGCTTCCCTGCACTAACCAAAACCGATGTACGTACTTATTTCGGTGGTATGACCCCACTGACAGCTGCCATATTGAACTTTCCAACGTCACTGATTCTCCAACTTCCCATGTAGGTAGAAGGCTGAAATTTGGAAGGCTCATTCCTTACGGCTTACTTACAAAAGTTAAGCAGGTTTCATTTCGAAATTCTACGCGTAACGGTCATAACGGTTGACAACGTCCGCCATGTTGAACTTTCTTATTTATGGCTCCATCTTCACGAAATTTGGTAGGCTGCTTCCCTGCGCTAACCGAAACCAATGTACGTACTTATTTCGGTGGTATGATGCCACTGTCAGCCGCCATATTGAACTTTCCAACGTCACTAATTCTCCAAATTCCCGTGTAGGTAGAAGGCTGAAATTTGGTACTTATTTCGGAGGTATGATGCCACTGTCGGCCACCATATTGAACTTTTCAACAGTCTTTGTTACTTATGGGCCCATCTTCAAGAAATTTGGTACGCAGGTTCCCAACGCTAACTGAATCCTACTTACTTACATATATATGTCCATAGCCTGCAGCTCGGTCACCGTGTGAGGCGGTGTTGGGTCCCCCATCCCAACGCCTCTCACGTTGTTGGCTGCCTGCCTATATAAGGCCATCCGTCGCTCCAGTCTCTTCATTCCCTTCCTTGCTTCGCCATGGGATTCACGTCTCCCTGCTGATAACTACAGACTTTTTATTTAATCCACGGTTTCTCCGCTATTTTATTGTTCATTTATTACGATTATAGTTATTGTGTAGGTATTTTAGACTTGCTTTATATTGTTCAGGTACCCATTTCCTTTATCATTCCAACCGTACCCGCATTAACATGTCTATCGAGGTGATCACCATCGATCAAAGAACTGTCACTTACTGAGTGGTTTCCATGCCTGGAGATGGCACCTATCTTTTTTTCATTCTCTGTGTTACATATTGCACGGCCATATCAGGCTCACTCTTGATATCTGGAGAAACATTGTGTCTTATGTATTGAATGACTGGGACAGGTTCAAGGTGTGGACTGATGACGGTACAGGAGATAATTATACTACACAGGAGCACTATAAGAGTGAAATGCTTAAGCCCTTCACCTATGGTTCTGCATGTGAGTTGATGGCTGCCGCTGAATAGTTCGGTTGTCGCTTTCAAGTGCACCGAAATGGCCAAATATTTTACACCTTTGGACAACCGCCAATGCCTCTTAAACATCTTAGATTCACAGGTGACGATTTCAGTAGTGGACACTTTGATGTTTATGAATGTTTAAACTCTCAAAAGCTGGATGTGAAGTTATCAACGAAACTGGTTGTATACTTACAATGCTTGACAGATGCTGAATGTCTCTTCAACACAAGTCCTACAAATACTAACGTAATTGAAGCAAACCATGAAACTCAAACCGATTATGACAGCAGCAATCCAAGCTGTGAGATTTGAAACAAGATTACTGTTCATATGGCCAACTGTACGTTACATGCTCAAGAGTAAGCTCAGCGCACAGCTTGGTCATATTACAACCGGAGGGCCGAACTCACAATGTGGTATACAAAGAGAACCTTAACAAATAATTATTGGCATATTTTCCCTCAGTTTAAAAAGGTTTCACTTTCTTCTTAATAAAACTTTTAAGGCACTACTTCTCCGCTGCGAAGCGCGGGTATTTTGCTATTATATATACTGTGTGTATATATATATATATATATATATATATATATATATATATATATATGAAAATATATATATATATATATATATATATTCATATATATATGAATTGGCAGTCCCAGTAAGGCACTATACAAGCATATTGCTGTTGGTATAAAGGAAGCCCCCCACTAGTGTTTCTTGACATACTTCTGCTGAATGATTTGTTGGATGAAAGTCCTCAGTGTTGGTGTGTTAGAGAAAGGATGTGAAGTGTGGTTCATGATGGCACTCAGTTTTGTTTTAATTCTCTCCTTCACCACTACCTCCAAGGGGGTCCAGAGTGCATCCCATTTTCTGAGCATGTCCTTTTAATTAGCTTTTTAATTCAGTGGACCTCTCTTGAAGTGATGTTACCAGCCCAGCACACCGTAGCATAGAAAATTGTACTGGTCAGTACAGAGTTATAGAAAATGTGAAGAATGTCACTTCCCACGTTAAATGAACACAGTCTCCTAAGGAAGAAGAGCCAGTGCTGCCCTTTCTTATATAACTCCTCTGTTATTAGACCAGTCCAACCTGCCATTGATGTGGACACCCAAGTACTTGTAGGCACAGCGTGAGGTGAGTTATGCTGTTTCCTTTTGATTAAGATGATTGTGGAAAGGCAAGATTCTTATAGTTAGGTCCTTATTAATGATATCAACAAAAAAGTGCAATTCTGCACTTGTGCTTGCAGCATTTTGGGCTCATGGTACTCATTAATGTAAGGTCACTGTTTTTGAATGTCATTTTTAAGGTCCTATGAGCTGAGGTTTTATATAATCTCTAACTGAAGTTTGACCACACCAATCACGGGCAGAAGTCTCTTGAGTTTAACAAAAAGTGAATCTTTGACAAAGAGAAGTATGCTTGTTGAAATCCTGAAGTCCTCAAACCGCCTGTGGAAGCTTTTGGCTGTTTTTTCTCAAAAATATACACATTTCTGAGAGTAACCTTTTGTCCAATTTTAGTTGCCAACTTTCTGATGTTTAATGCTCAGGATTGGGAGAGAGCTGTTTTTGCTAGCTGTATATGCAGTACAGTACCTGTATTTAAATCAATAAAAGGAGCATTTTTGTACCTTGCCTCCTACTGTCCGCTTCACCATTGGTTATTAAATGTCTTGGCCGTGAATTTAAATAAAATTATATACATTTTCTCTTTAATTAAAATAATATAAAGTTAAATAAAAGACAAGTTAAATTTAAAACATGGACCAAATTTATCCCATGGGCCATCTGCATCAGCTAGTATAGATGACTTTTGTCTAATTGGTGTTCGGTACAGCAAGCGTGATTCTCCAAGGGTGATCCGGTTTACAGGATCCTCATTGTCGAGGACCCGAGTAGCTGGACCAGCCCAAGGGGACACCGAGGTAACACCTGAATATAGCAGACATGGTCATTTTCAGAGGGTGGGACCGGACTCCATGTCTACTTGGGGGGATTGCCAACCGAGATCCCATGCTGTTTTGTCATGTTGTGTGTGCGGCAACATTCTGTACCAGTGACATGACCTGTACAGCAAGGTGATTCGGTTTATAGTGGGAGAAATAGTTACAAGGGGGACCCAAAAAATTTTGGAATTTAAAAAAAAAAAAACATAATTATACAATTTACAACAATTCCTGTTTAGCCACCATCAAAATACTACTCACAAGATACAATACACTTTCCCCAGTTCCTCTTCCATTCCTTCTTTGTTTTGTTTTTTTTTCCTGGATGACCTCCATGGTAGCAAATCCTCTTCCCTTCTGTTTCAGTTTTATTTTCTGGAACAAAAATATCACAGGGAGCAAAATGTGGCAAATTCAGAGGGTGCGAATTAACAATAACTTTTTTTTTTTGGGTGGGCCAAAAACTCTTTGACTGACAATGCAGTGTGTGCTGGCAAGCTGCCATGGTGCAGTGACTTGTGCAGGTTCACTGTCATGGTGTAAAATGCAGATTTGTGTGTGCCACTACTTTGGACATTTTTTCACAAAGTTTCCTGCAGATGCTTCAGCAGTTCAGCATAGTGTTGCTGATTAACAGTCTGTTCACAGGCAAACTCTTTATTAACAAGTCTATCAATGTTCATAAAACACAATAAAAAACAAAAACAAATAAATGTCGAAATATGCAGTCATTCAACTCGGCACAATGCCACTCAGAACACTGATTAACAAGAGTGTAGGCATATGATACATAGCAGCATAGTCTACTCCTGTGCTGATATTACATTCTGGGAATTTTTGCCAAGATGTACTTTATTTATCCAAAGGGGAAGTTTATCTTTTTACAAAAGCTCAACAACTCCTTCCTCTCAAATGCTATAGCAATGAAGATTTTATTGAACAGCAGGCAGATCCAACATTGTTAAGAGCTGGCTGTATAACTTTATTAAAGCTGCTTAACCTATTTCTGGAGAACTGGAGTCTATCCTGGCTACACTTGGGTACAAGGCAGGAAACAAGCCCCAGGCAGGATGCTACTCAGGTGCACACTCACACAAGACTTACTAGTGCACATAAAAGACAGACAGTACAGAAAGGAATGTAAATTATATAAAATAACAGGCCATTCCTCCTTACAAAAATGCATTTCTGGAATGCTGATTATATAGAACAGCAGACTAATCTTATTTACACTGATATGTTCTAGGACTGCAGATTGTAAAAGATGAAACGCAGACCCCCAAATACAATTCTCCAGTATGATTTAAGAGAACTGCTTATGATGTATCAATGGTTGTTAACAAACCCCTTTGAGCACTGAACATCTGAGTGCCTTATCTATTTGGGAGAATAGCTTTGTTTGAAAGGATCTGGCTTTGTAATGCAGACGAAAACAAATTAAATGAACTTGCAGTGATAGATTTTTCCTTGCTGAGGGTCCTGGCCTGTCTGAGTCTCAGTATTCCCAGCTGTGCTGTATGTTTTAATTTCTTGTTGTTGGCTTAACCCACACTTTGTAACAGAGAACCTTGTCAAACACAGCAGGATTGCAGGCTGTGTTTGTAGTGGGCCCAGAGCGCTGCCCTGAAGGTTATGACATTGGGCACATGACACTGGCATCTGGTGTTGAACATTCTCAATGTTGGAGGAGCTTAGTGAAGCCCTCCTGGAATGTTGACTTTTGAGCTAAGAGGGGTTCCGAGTTGTACTGTGGAGCAGATACTGCAATAACAATGAAAGGTGCACTTTTTATTTTCAAATAAGTTCGTAACCTCAATCTAAGATAACAAAAATATTAAAGACAGAGGATGAGCGGCAGAAACACCTTGTGTGAGGTGGGGGGCGCTTCATAAAAAAAATCATTATGGCAAGCGGTCCCAGTGGCCTGCATGGCTCATCATTGCCAGGGCTGCACTAGAAGAATAATGTGGTGCATTTTATGATCCATGACCTGCCATTTAGACTTTAAAATGTATTTATTGAGCTGGCAATTTATTCCAAAACCTACAGAGGTGAGAGAGTGGGTAATATGAGAATGGGAGCTGTGAAAATTCCTCAGTTTCTCAAACTTAAGGAAATGTGTTGACAGCAAAAGATACAAGAATACCAAAACTGTCATTGGGAGCTTCAAATGCTACACATCAGGGAATGACAAACTGACAGCGTCTCAGGATGTCTTTATTGAAATGAATCTCTCCTCCTGCTCTGACTGCACTGGTGCCATGTAGAGTTTGGGATCAGGGCTGCTGAGTTTTCTTGAACTGTGCAGCAGTAACGCTGTGTTTACATGCTACAAGACAGACAGCAAATAATAGTTTCCTGGAGGAAATTTCACATATAGTAACGAATTGTGAAATGTTAGCTCCCAGTGGGACAATTTAAATAAAAAAAAAACCTACCTGATGAGCCATTCAGCTAGACGTGTTATTTGTGTCATCAAATTGCATTTGGAGCAACGCCATACTCTTTAATTTGTTTAGTTTGATTTTTAGTTTAATGAAAAAACAAGAACTACTCTAAAATGGCTTTTTGTGTGGGCCGAGTAACAAATAGGCAGTGATTGTGAGTTTCTTCCATGGTGAGAGGTCACAAGTGGTCACTCCAAAAAAAAAAAAAAAAGAAAATTTTTTCAGTAGCACAAGAAAATAGTGAGAAAATGTCTGACTTTTTTTTTATATTTAGTAGGGCTTGAATTACTGCATTACTGGAACACTCAGCTAGGGGGTTTCCCTCTCTGGAGCCTTTATACGAGCCTGCAGTGATCTAAAATAAATTCACACTTTGGATTCCATTTCTTAAGAGTGACGGGCAGGTCATGACTCATGGATGTACTGTAAATGCGGTGTTCACTGACAGTGATGGCCTCCTCTGTATATTTCTAAATGGCGCAGGCCCACATTATCCCAGTCTGTGACAAGCTGCAGTGAGACCGACATAAAGGTTATTGCCAGTCCTCATTTTGCCATTACATATTTTAATTATTATCTGTATAGTCTTCAGATTTTCCACATGCTGACAATTATCTGGTCACATTGTCCTTTTAGGTATTCCAGTTGGTTGTTCCACCTTGCATATTTCTTCCTTCGGACTGTTCTGATTTGATCATACTTGCAAATAGATTAGCTTTGATCAGTCCACATTACAGGTTTCTTTACCTGCTCATTCTTCTATCCTGAATCTTTTTAAATGGCTTTTCCTCTGGTCTGTCTTTCCTTATAACATGTTTCTCTGCACTCCTCCATTTTGAAATTTGCCCTTAATAAGTTCAGTTCAATCTGACTGTTCCCTCCTGTAGAATTATTGTGCCTTTTCCGTTCAGCCTTTCAGATCTCCATTATATTTATTCACTTCTCGGAACGTTTTCATCAGTCCACCAATAGATTTGTCCACAATTTTCCTCCATCCTACCCACCTCAGACTCCCCCTTTGCCTCTGAGATTTATCTTCATTCATCCCCTTTCCTCAATCCCATCTTCTACCAACAAACAGTATGTGACTGTGACACTGGCCTGTTTTATATTCCTGTTAAAAATAATTTTGAGAGAGAGGATTCTGTGAACCAGGCTCCAGTCTTGCGGTAGCTGATCCCCTGGGATGACATGTTGTGGCTGTAGGAAGTGTGACAGGATGGCACACAGCCATATGGTTCTCTCATGCACTTGACCCTGGGCTTTGAAGTGTGCCCTCAGGAAGCGATCAACTGCTGCTGAGCTTGTTTGAGAGTCCGCCTGCTTAGACTGCCTGTTTTTCTCACTTAATTTTCTTTTTTTCTTTCTCGTCTCCCAGTTTGCACTGGCTCTGATATGAAGTTGACCATGCCTTCCAGCCAGCAGACCCATTATGAGATCCTGAAGATGCTTTACACGGGCTGTGAAGTGGTCCAGGGCAACCTGGAGATCACATATCTTCATGGAAACTGGAATTTGAGCTTCCTGCAGGTACCGCATGTTTTTTTTTTTTTTTTTTTATGAGTGCACTCCCTGTATCTGTGAGTATACGGTAAATAGTAAAGGAAAAGAGGACTGCTGGCCTTTATTAACTGTATAGCACCTTTAAAAGATAATGTCACAAGGTGTCCCGAGAGTTCAGACCTTCCTGTTTATCTGTGACGGGTTGAGTATTTGTTGTCCTCGTTTTCAGGGGATAGCAGAGGTGCAGGGCTACGTCCTCATCGCCTACACATCTGTGCGTTTCATCCCTCTGGAAAACCTGCGCATTATCCGAGGCACCCAGCTCTTTGAAGGCACATTCGCTCTGGCAGTTTTGAACAATTCAGATCCTCAGGGAACAAAAGGCCTGGAAGAGGTGCGGATGCCAAACCTTTCAGGTAAGAGATGGAAAAATTATTTATGCTAGAGTTGGGTCTAAAACGCTGGGCGTTCTAGTGTGTCTGTCTTTTCTGTATTTATAGAAATTCTACTGGGAGCTGTGAAAATCTCTGGGAATACTCATCTCTGCTATCTGGAGACAATCAAGTGGAATGACACATTGGATCAAAGCAATAAGTTTTTGTCCAATATTCTGGTGGACCAGGCCGGACGAAGGGTGCAGTGTGAGTAACTGAGGAGCTCAGAGAAGAAAATTAGATTTTTAGAGAATTTGTCTGGGTTCAAGAATAACTTGTGATCTTGTTTCAGGCCCCCCCTGCTCTGCAAATTGTGATGGATCGTGTTGGGCAGAAGGAAAGGAGTACTGCCAGGACAGTAAGTCTGCTGACTGAGCCGCTGTGTGTGTTATCGTGTATTTGGGTTCATTTTAATCCATCTGTCTGTCTATGGAAGTACGTCATTTCCCCTGTCGCTGTGACTAAGACGTGTTGAGTAGAATAGATACATTTGCAAAAGGGAGCATATCTCAAACACTTTCAAGCTGGTTGATGCAGAGCTGGAAATCTCCTGAGGTATACACATCACAATAACAGCTAGCCAAGACATTTTTAATCATTCTCCATACATTAAATTGCCATTTAGTAGAGAAAATTCTTCTGTATCTACTTTGTAAATACCTTTGACGATTTTGAAGACTTGGATTAGGTCCACACACAATGTCTTTTTCTCGAGACCATAAAGGAGGTTTAATTCTTTAAGTCCTTAAGTCCTGGGATGCATTTGGATGCTCTGCACAGCTTCAGTTGCCTACTATGTCTCTCTTGTGGCATGGTGACCAGAAATGTACACAAAACCCCCGATGCGGTCTCACTAGTATATTATATAGTCTAAGACTACATCCCTTAATTTATATTAAAGAGATTTTTATGATATAACAATTCCAAATGTAAAATAAACAATTAGAATTAAAATTAGAATCTTCACATGTCAAAAGCTTGAGTATATAAATGTCTAATACTACAAATTTGGGTCTGAGCTTCAACAAAGTCACAATAATAGACTAACACAATCTGCTTACAGTAATACAATTCAAACAACTGGACTTCGTATCAATACTGGCCACTCTGTTTAAACACTTACAGTCCAGGTTGGAAGAACCCATATACAGTATTTAATAACTGGTAAAACCTCCTTTAGCAGTAATAACCTCCATTGGACATTTCCTGTAGTTCCGGGGTGTGACCTTTAGCTTTTTTCCTTTCTCCTCTTTTTGACCCTTTTGATTACACCTGTGAGAAACTTGCCAGTGGTTTTGTAGCCTCCTGTTTTCCCAAGTGGTGACCTCAGCATGCCTCTCTTGCAGTTGGATACTAATATTGTGCTCTTGATCTCTCTCTCTCTCTCCAGTCACTCACCTGCACTGTGCTGCAGGGTGCCAACGCTGTAAAGGGCCCCAGCCCAATGACTGCTGCCACAAACAGTGTGCTGCTGGATGTACTGGCCCCAAGGACACCGACTGTCTGGTAAGTGTGGGTCTCCATGTTTACAACTTATTGCTGTCTATTTAGAAAGGTATAAATTTAGGACTACTATGAGGGCAGATAGTAATTGTGGGCATGAAGAGCAGCAATTTAGTTTCTTATTGTGGAAAATGGAAGAAGTAGGGAGGTGGCCATGACCCTAGTTTGCTGCTGTCCATATTGTTTTGGCAACTGCATACTTCTTTCATAGGCTTGTCGGCACTTCAATGACAGTGGCACGTGCAAAGACAGCTGTCCTGCGTTAACAGTGTACAACTCCATCACCTTTCAGTCCGACCCTAACCCAAACCGCAAGTACAGCTTTGGAGCAACATGTGTTAAAGAGTGCCCATGTAAGTGAAAACCTTTGTCACTCTTCTTTTAATGTTATTCCAACCTCGCTACTACTCTTTCTTCTCTGTTTAAGCCTTGGTCAGTTGTCTTTGTCATCTGGCTTTTACCCTTTGTTTAGGCCTCCTTGTCACACTCTCTTTATACTAACCCCACCATGCTGTAACATGTTCTCCTATCTCCTCTCAACCAATGCTCCCTTTTTAATGTTGTGTGTTCCTTGTAAGTGACATCTCATTTCTATTGTCATGGGCTCCCTTCCACTCTACTAAATTTAGCTGTAAGTGGGATTAACTGTGTGGTGGAAACAAGCTTTAGTTATACCCCAGTCATACATGTTCAATCTCTCGTTTCTGGAAAGCTTCCTGAAATGTGCACGGCTAAAAAACTAACTTAGTTTTACAAGCCAGCATATCCCTGGTAAGAACATGCATGGAATGGAATTCAGTAATTTTGTTTTTCTTTTAACAATAATCAGATACCTATTTGGCAACAGCCGTGGGCTCCTGTACTTTGTCGTGCCCACCAGATAATATAGAAGTGGTTGACAACAAAGAGCGGAAGTGTGACAAGTGTGATGGCCCATGTCCCAAAGGTAAGCAGCTCCCAACCCGAGGAACAGGGTACTCAACCTTAACCTCTGAATGTTTTACTAATTCTTTTTTCCTTTGCCCGATACCTTTGCTGGCAACACACAGTGTGTTATGGTCTAGGGATGGGCTCTCTTAAGGGTGAACGTTCAGTCAATTCTGCCAACATCCACCAGTTTGTTAACTGCACCAAAATCTTTGGAAGTTTGGCCTTCTTTCCAGAAACGTTCACAGGGTGAGATGGACCTTTCCTTCAAATTTATAATGTTAGACTACTTGGTGTGCTGAGAAATAGTATAGTTGCCCTAATGTATGTTCTCTTCTTGAATGCAGAGATGCAGCTGCAAACATTTCGGCCCTGAATCCCCAGAACCTGACAGTTTTTAGAACATTGACTGAAATCACAGGTAAGAAGGTACCACAAGCTGGCCAGATGAGCTGACCTGCAGGTTTACATGAGAAAGACATGAAACCCAATATTACACAGCCATCTTGGAATTATAATTGTAACCTGAGTCCTCTTTTATATTGAGATTGGGGGTGGCATAGATGAGATGATCAATAATGGAGCTTGCGGAAGAACCTCTGGTGACTATTCACACTGTTTTTTAGGTTTCCTGTATATCCAAGCTTGGCCAGCCAACTTGACAGACCTTGGCGTCTTTGGGAATCTTACTGTGATTTGGGGCCGGATGCTTTACAGGTGCTAGTCTACTGGATTTTTCCACTTTTATTAAATATCTGTCCTTTCACATTTTCAGTAGTTTTGGTGTTCTATTTTCTTTCTAAAACTTAACTGTTATGTGTTCACGGGGTAAGCACTGTGCTGCCACTCTCGCTCATTCCTTATGAATGTGCAAAATTCCTCCGGGAGGCCATTCGAATCAAATGACAGATGGACTGACTTGTTCATCAGCAGGTGGGAGGCATATTTACAGCTGAAGCAAAGGCCCCCACGTATTTACTGGTTTATAGTTTAATTACTATTTTAAAGTCATGTTGATTTTTTTTTTTTTTTGCCCTGGATTTCTATTTTTTCAGTGTTTACTATTTAATTTAATGGCTCATACAAGAAGAGAAGGTGCATTGTTTTGAACTGCCTGAACAAAGAGCCCCATTAAAAAGAAATCTGGGAGAACAAGACGAGGAGAACTTTCTTGACTTTTCTTGCCTTGATATGTGACATTTGTGTACTTCCTAATAACCCATGTCCTATTCCATTTTTGCTGTTCCTACAGAGGCGTTTTTGCACTTGGAATTGAGTCACTGCAAATTGAATCGCTGGGCCTGCGGTCCTTGAAGGAGGTCAATGGTGGCCTGGTTCTCATTCATCAAAACCCTAATCTTTGTTATACACCTACAATTACCTGGGAGACCATCTTCAAGAACCGGCAGCCTGCTGTCATTGACATGGACAATAAGCAACCCAGGCAGTGTGGTATGTCTGCACTGGGAAATAAATTGGGGATTGGTTTGGTTTGCTCAGTTGCCTCAAGCTGACAATTGGCATTATGAACTCGTACTGAATATAAGCATACAGAGGGTTTCAGCCTTCCATTGTGTTTCCCAGGCTACACTGGGCTTAACAGAGTGGCCAATAGTGATAAATGCTTGTGAAGGACATCCCCACTGAATCCTGAATACTCCGTGCTTGTAAGGAATGCAGTAGATTTATTGTGGTCTTGTGATGTTGTTTTTTTTTTTCCTTTAACAGAAATGGAGGGACGTATGTGCCACTCACTGTGCAATGGTAGCTGCTGGGGGCCAGGGCCAAGCCAATGTCTATTTTGTGATGGTTTTCTTCGTGAACTAGAATGTGTTGAGTCTTGTGATGTTTACCGGGAACTCGTCAATGGGACCCGCTGCATTTCATGTGATCCAGAATGTCTCCCTCAAAATGGCAGTGCCACTTGCACAGGGCCGGTAAGAGATATTATCGTGAGGTGAATGGGCTCATTTGATTCATTATGGGTTAGAACTTATGACCCTAAGCTTAATATACACAGACATAGACACACAAAGACACACACACACACCTAAGCACTGATTGTGAGTGGTACCTGCACAACCAATCTCTCCTTTACTACTCCAGATGAGGACTAACTAGCATAGGCTAAATCAGCCAAACGGGTGTCTCCAAGACATTGGAGGCTAGTTTGCATTTTACTGTCACTTACCAATAGTGCATTATCTCTCCTGTGTTGTACACTGGTGGAGGCATCACTCCTCAGATACTAACTGTTAGAGATAAGTGGCTGTCTACCAATACCAGGTGCCCTGTATTTATTTTACTACCCAGTGTACAGACAAAGTGGAGAAATACAAAGCAGCATTTTGTTCAGAACCACTCAATCACTCACAACTGTAAGAACATCATGCCATTTTAAATGATGATGTTGGACTGTGCTTTGCAACCATCACTTTTTGTAAGAGTGCATTTTTTTTTCTTTTGCAGGGCCCAGACCAGTGTGTAGAGTGTCTTCATTTTCAAGATGGAGTGTTTTGTGTCGAGAAGTGTCAGCGGGGTCCAAAGATTTGGAAATATGCAGACAAAAATAAGGATTGCCAGATGTGTGAAACCAACTGCACCCATTCGTGAGTACATCCAGAATGCTGAAAATATCAACAATATTGTTCTCTATCTCCCTGTGACTGTAGTCCAATTTTACTATACATCTCTCTCTTCTCCTCTTAAAGGTGCACAAACTTTGATGATAAAGGCTGCCCACTGGATCAAATGCCAGGGTAAGTTTTAAAATGTGAGACCAATCCGCTTAGTTGGTCAGTCACAAAGAGTTGCTAATTAAAGGAGGTCCATCTCTCCTCAAGTATATCATGTGTTTCTAAAATGAGTTACAGTATATGAACAGATACATACTGTAATCTACCCTCAAACTGTGTTGGTCGGCTTATAGTTCTCTGCTGTTTTTGTCCAGCCCAGGGACATCCATTGCTGCAGCAGTAGGGGGAGTTTTACTCTTTCTTATATTACTGGGGCTGTTGGTATCCTACTGGAGTCACAAGAAGAGAAAAGCCGAAAGGAGGAATAAACAAGAGAATGAGGTTAGTTATTGTTGAAGCCTTTGTTGGATGATGGGGGCAAATGCTAATTCATGTTACTTCTCAACAACAACAACATTTATTTATATAGCACATTTTCATACAAACAGTAGCTCAAAGTGCTTTACATAATAAAGAATAGAAAAATAAAAAGACACAATAAGAAAATAAAATAAGTCAACATTAATTAACATAGAATAAGAGTAAGATCATCATGTGCTTGAGAGGGAGAAGAAGTAGAAAGGAAGAAGCATTTTGTGTTCCATGCCAACATAAGGTAAGATATATTGGACTTATTATTAAAGAATAGAGTGACACATCCAAACATCTGAACTTGCTCCTTAAAGTATTCAATTACATCTCCATTATTACTGACTCAGGTGGCGCTGCAGTCCTTGTCCTCCTGGACCTG
Organism: Polypterus senegalus; assembly: GCF_016835505.1. Taxonomy (NCBI): domain Eukaryota; kingdom Metazoa; phylum Chordata; class Cladistia; order Polypteriformes; family Polypteridae; genus Polypterus; species Polypterus senegalus. The sequence goes on along the minus strand of NC_053170.1, from coordinate 19,530,586 downwards.
ACTGCTACCTTTGACACTATTGACCATGAGATATTGCTGTTGTGGCTTGAACATCTTGTTGGGCTTAAAGGGGCTGCTCTTAACTGGTTCAGGTCATATCTAACTGGTAGACACTTTTCAGTGACTTTAAATTCCTCATTTTCGTCTACTGCTAATCTTAAATGTGGTGTTTCTCAGGGATCCATTTTGGGTCCTATCTTATTCTCTATATACCTTCACCCTATTGGAGCTATTTTTAGGAAATTTAACATTTCTTTTCACTGCTATTCTGATGATACTCAGGTTTATATTCCCGTCTGCAACTCTGCAATAAATCAACTGCACAACTGTCTTTCTGAACTAAGATCCTGGATGGCTAATAATTTTCTTGATCTGAATTAAAATAAAACTGAGGTGCTTATAGTGGGTCCAACAGCTAAAGGCCAGATTGGTCTTGGACTTCTCGGCTCTTTCTCTATCTTTTGCAAACCTCAAGTCCGCAATCTAGGTGTTATCTTTGATGGTAACCTCTCTTTTGAGAAACAAGTTAATTCTGTAGTCAAGAGTTGCTTTTTTCAGCTTAATCTATTAGGTAAGATCAAGCCTTTTTATCTTCTAGGGATCTTGAGAAAACTACTCATGCTTTTATCTTTTCTCACCTTGATTACTGCAACTCGCTGTATTCTGGGATTAGCAAATCCCTGATACGCAGGTTACAGTTGGTCCAGAATGCTGCTGCTTGCTTTCTGGTTGGGGCAAGAAAGTGTGACTCTGTTTCTCCAATTTTAGCTTCTTTACACTGGCTGCCTGTCAGTTTTCGAATTGATTTTAAAATCTTTTTGCTAGTTTTTAAATCTTTACATGGGCTTCCTCCTGCCTATTTATCTGAATTGTGTGTTTTACACCAGCCATCCAGAGTGCTTAGATCTTCTGGTCAGTTGTCTCTTGTTGTCCATCGTACCAAGTGTAAAACTAAGGGGGACAGAGCATTTGCAGCTGCTGCTCCTTGCCTGTGCAGCTCATTACCTCGTCACATAAAGGAGTCGTCTACAATTGAACTGTTCAAAACAAGATTAAAAACTCATTTCTATTCACTTGCATTCCATGGCCTTCAGTAATACTGATGGTTTCCTCATTGTGATTATTTAACATTACTTCTATTTATTTTATTTATGTTCATTTATTTTATTTCTATTTATGTTTTTTATGTTAATTTTTATGTTAATTGTATGTTTTTCCTTCTTTTATTGTAAATCACTTTGGCCACAGCATTCCTATGTTGTTTTAAATGTGCTATATAAATAAAGTTGACATTGACAAAGCGGTTATGAGCTAGATTGCTATTAGGGCAGTTCTGAGTTGAGTTTCTGAGAAGACAAATAAGTGGCTTCTCTTCTCTCTTGAAATCATTACTGAATTTTAATGGCTATGGGGTTTGACAGTGTTTCCTGACACTACTTTGAATTGCAGGTGTTGTGAATAGCTTGTCACTTCTTTATTTTTTTTCTCAGCTGGTTGAACCATTGACCCCCAGTGGGGCCACACCCAATCAAGCCAAGATGCGCATACTAAAAGAAACTGAACTAAAGAAATTCCGTGTTCTGGGATCAGGAGCTTTTGGTACAGTTTTCAAGGTAAGGTTTTTTGCTGGGGTGGTGTCTCAATAATGGAACCATTTTTAATCAATTGGTCTGCATGAGCAGTGACCATCAAGTCAAGAGTCCTCTTATATTTTTCTCTATGAACTCTGTCTTCCGGGAGATGACTACCAAGTCATGTGGACTTTCTAGGCCACGTTAGTCTTCCTGCTTAATTATAGGACCTTCTCTGTGTCTTCCTCTTTAGGGTGTCTGGGCTCCTGAAGGAGAAAATGTTAGGATCCCAGTGGCCATTAAAGTGCTCAGAGAAAATACATCACCCAAAGCAAACAAGGAAATCTTAGATGTAGGTTTTTTTTTTGTTTTAAGGTGTGGTGCAAAATGATGTTTTGGTTTGATTCAAACCTAAAAGACTAAAGTTTGAATTACCAAAAGCATTCTTTCTCTACTATTGGCAAAAGCCTTCCTCCCTGCTTTTTTGACCTTTTCAAAGGAGGATCGTGAGTGATCTTATGATTGTATTGGCTTGTTTCTCATTTTCATAGATCTATTTTATATCACTGACCACCAATTCCTTGTTTCTGGTTTATAGTGTGATTAATGTGACATGTACAGATTACAGTAACATTATAGTGTTCTGTACTTGTAATTTGGGAGTGAAAAAAGAGTGGCTATAAAAGAATTAATAGTGTGTTTTGATTTAGGAGGCATATGTCATGGCAGGGGTCTCCCACCCCCACGTCTGCCGACTTCTAGGGATTTGCTTGACTTCCACAGTGCAGCTGATTACTCAACTTATGCCATACGGCTGCCTTCTGGATTATGTGAGAGAGAAAAAGGACCAAATCGGCTCACGTTACCTACTCTCCTGGTGCAGGCAGATTGCAGAGGTAAGTGTTGTGCCTGAGAAATGCACTGATGAGATGGCTGGTCAAAAGAGGAGAAGGGGAAGGTGAAGGCAGAATTGAAACATGAGAAGAAATACTGTTTCTTATTGAAATTTATGATTAATCCATGAGGACGAAGAAGGAGAAAGTGAAAGATGATTGCCAGATAAAAGAAACAGCACCACAGGCAGGAAAGGAAATGGACACTACCTGGAGAATCTGACTTTTGGTTGATTTGTTTTGTAGGGCATGAGATACTTGGAAAATGTACGCTTGGTTCACAGGGATTTGGCTGCTCGAAATGTTTTGGTGAAAAATGCCAACAATGTGAAAATCACAGACTTTGGTCTTGCACGCCTACTGGACATTTATGAGACTGAATACCATGCAGAAGGGGGAAAGGTATGTTGAATAACAGACTTCAGCACAGCTGGGGTCAAGGAGGGTCTCAGCAAGCCCTGCAGAGTGGAGACTGCAGGAGGCTTGGAGTGTCTGACTGCCATGTGCTTGTGGTCTCTCCATAGGTCCCCATAAAGTGGATGGCCTTAGAGTCAATTATAGAAAGAAGATTCACACACCAGAGTGATGTCTGGAGCTATGGTTTGTACCCTGTTGCATAACTATAACTTCTTTTTAGAAAAAATCTTGCTCTGCCAAACACAAGAATGCTTTTACATATGAAAACATACTGAGATATGCAATAAGGTGAAAACCAGCAAATACTGTCCTGCTTGTAGTTGTGCCTAAGTAATTTTCTTTGAGTAATATTGCTGGGATTCTATGTTTTTAGAAGATACACCCTTTGATAGCAAAGCAAAGAATTTTATTGCAGCTCTAGTCATCATTGTTGATCCCAACAAAATAAACTTTTTGGGCTGGGCCTCTAAGATTTTCATCTACTTTTTTGTAGTTTAATATGTGTGACATTGGGCTGCTCTTCTCTTGTGTTTAGGTGTCACTGTTTGGGAACTTATGACCTTTGGTGCAAAACCATACGATGATCATCCTGCCCGTGACATTCCTGAACTACTAGAGAAAGGAGAACGACTTTCCCAGCCACCTATCTGCACAGAGCATATATATGGAGTAATGACCAATTGTAAGTAGTTGTTTTTCAGCATTAAGTATTATTTGGTAACAAAAAACTGCTTTAATTTTTATGATATACTAGCAAAATACCCGCGCTTCGCAGCAGAGAAGTAGTGTGTTAAAGAAGTTCTGAAAAAGAAAAGGAAACAATTTAAATGATTGTCAATGTAATTGTTTTGTCACTGTTACGAGTGTTGCTGTCATATATATATATATATATATTTACATACAATCCTATGGGGGAAATTGCTTCGGTTCACGACCAGAGTTTTGGAACGAATTATGGTAGTGAACCAAGGCTCTACTGTATATGTATATGTGTATATATATGTTTATGTGTGTGTGTGTGTGTGTGTGTGTGTGTATATATATATATATATAAATATATATATATATATATATATATGCGTTCCAGAACCCCCCGCGATAGGTGAAAATCTGCGAAGTAGAAACCATATGTTTGTATGGTTTATTTTTATATATTTTAAGCCCTTATAAACTCTCCCACACTGTTAACATTATTAGAGCCCTCTAGACATGAAATAACACCCTTTAGTCAAAAGTTTAAACTGTGCTCCATGACAAGACAGAGATGACAGTTCTCTCTCACAACTAAAAGAATGCAAACATATCATCTCTTCAAAGGAGCGCCGTCAGGAGCAGAGAATGTCAGAGAGAGAGAGAGAGAGCGTGACAGAAAAGCAAACAATCAAAAAATCAATACGTGCTGTAAAAGAAGGGAGCAATGTGAAGGTAGTCTTTCAGCATTTTTTAGAGTAGCGTCCGTATCCTTTAGGCAAACAGCCCCTCTGCTCACACCCACTCCGTCAGGCGCAGAGAATGTCAGAGAGGGTGAGAGAGACCGAGAAAAGCAAACAATCAAGCACCGCTCGGGAAGCACATCGTATATCATTGAGGAGTTTTATTTAATACGTAATACATGCTCTGATTGGGTAGCTTCTAAGCCATCCGCCAATAGCGTCCCTTGTATGAAATCAACTGGGCAAACAAACTGAGGAAGCATGTACTTTAAATTAAAAGACCCATTGTCGCAAACCAGCGAAAAATCTGTGATATATATTTAGATATGCTTACATTTAAAATCCGCAATGGAGTGAAGCTGCGAAAGTCGAAGCGCAATATAGCGAGGGATCACTGTGTGTGTGTGTGTATATATATATATATATATATATATATATATATATATGTATGTATGTATGTATGTATGTATATGTGTATATATGTATGTATATATATATATATATATATATGTATATGTATATATGTATATATATAATTTTGAAATAAAACCTGCCCAACTTTCGTAAGTAAGCTGTAAGGAATGAGCCTGCCAAATATCAGCCTTCTACCTATACAGGAAGTTGGAGAATTAGTGATGAGTGAGTCAGTCAGTCAGTCAGTGAGTGAGTCAGTCAGTCAGGGCTTTGTCTTTTATTAGTATAGATACTTACATACTGTCCATTTATTGATGGTTGATATTGAGCCAATGAAGTTTGGTTAAATGTATGATTTTGATCCATTATCTATACTAATAAAAGGCAAAGCCCTCACTGACTGACTGGCTGACTGAATATGAGGCGAATGACGCATACACGCATATTCATAAGTGCAGCTACTACGGAAACAAAGCACATGGTGGAAAAAGTCAATGTCCAGCTAAAGGAAGACAGTGTAAAAAAAACCCATGCATGCAGTGTGTGATGTCTCAAATAAAGAGGAAGACGAGCTGTTTATTGATGCAGTAAAAAAAGGAATCGAATGAAACCTGATATCTTTACAACAGTTGACAAACACGGAATGTAACTTGAACACAACACATCCTCCAAATACGAACCTGATTGAAAGAAATAATGATAGCCAAATCCTTGATGACAGCAACACTCATAACAGTCACAAAACAATTATATTGACAATCATGTTACGTTATTTTTAAAATGTTCTCCGCTGCGAAGCGCGGGTATTTTGCTATATATATATATATATATATATATATATATATATATATATATATATATATATATACCCCGATCTACATACTGTCAAATAAACGAACCACACGTCGTGACGCCTCTATCGCTGACGTCCGAGGTTCGACTCCCGAGAAGGGGTGCAATGAGTGTGTACGCCCGATGAGCCCAGAATTAGGGCGAAACACGTGTTGCGTACTCTTTGCATTATTTGACAGTAAGTAAAACTATTTCAATATATATATATATATATATATATATAAAATACACACACACACATACATATCAGTGCTTCCCGATTCATTTTACCCTCGCACCCCTTGTGACGGACAATGCCGATTTCGCACCCCCTTGGTTTGAGAAGAAGTATGAAAAAATATGAGGTTAACGCAGAAAAACAGATCACCAATTGAAGCTTTATGAATAATGGATACTTTATTCGCCATCAATAATTGTTTTGGTAAAGCCTCCTTCCATTTTCAAAATTTTTCGCAACTAGCCATGATTAAATGAACGGTAAAAAAGTAAGAGCGAAGCGATGGTGACTTATTGCGGCAGGCAGGCGAGAGTACAATAGCACGCGTGTATATATGTGTGTGTGTGTGTGTATATATATATATATATATATATATATATATATATATATATATATATATATTATGTATGTGTGTGTATATCTATGTATGTGTGTGTATATCTATGTATATGTGTGTGTAGATATATATATATATATATATATATATATATATATATATATATATATATATGACAGCAACACTCATAACAGTGACAAAACAATTACATTGATAATCATGTTACATTATTTTCAAAATGTTTCCTTTTCTTTTTCATTACTTCTTTAACACACTACTTCTCCGCTGCAAAGCGCGGGTATTTTGCGAGTTTTATATAAATGTATTCTTGTATTACAACTTATGGAAACTATAATTTACATTAAATGAGAAGATGCTTGTTCGAAATGGTATGGGGGAAACAATAAACATACCGCATATACTTGCGGATAAGTTCTCCCACAGATAAGTCGGTACTTGATTTTACTGTATAATTTCTATTTTATAATGTCGTTCGTATAAGTCGAATGCGGAAAACTCAGGCTATTGGTCCAAGAGATTACGATATGCTAACGCCCACCTGAGAGAGCAAACATGGAGCACACTGCCTTTTTTCTATGTGGGTGCAGCAATGCGCTGTATCAGTGCATGCTCCTAACTTCTCTCTCTCACTCTCTCTTTATTGTGCATGCATGACCACACGGTAATACCCAAACTATTCCAAAGCAACGCTTGCACTGATTTGTGTTTTTTGTGTCTCACACCCTCATACACCTTTATGATAAGAGCATCCCTTACCTACGATGGAACGTAGCTGGTTTTAAATTAAATGTGGCTAAAGAAATTGGTAACTGCGCTGCTGTAACAAAGTTCGATGCGTCTGAGAAACTGATGCGAGATTGGAGGAGGCAAGAAGATGTAAAAAAAATTTAAAATAAAAATGGAAGTGTCGCATTTTTGAACAGGTGTAAAAGTCGGGGCCTGATTTTATGATAGATTTTTCATGTTTCAAGGCCCGACTTATACGTGAGTATATATGGTAATGTAAATTCTTATACCCACATTAATTCAATTCAGGGTGATGGGCCTAAAGCAGGATTGACACTCCAGCTACCCAAAAAAAAACCCCAAAAATGTTACTGGTGTGGTGCTGAGGTGTCACCCACTGCACGGCAGCACTCAGGTCCCAAGGATCTTGAGATGTTTTGACGTGTGGTTGGTGTGGCAATGCACTGTACCAGTGCATGCTCTCCAACCTGACCTGACCTGACCTGAACCTAAGATGATACCTGTGAGGCAGCAGCAAAACCTACTGTACCAGTATGTAGCCCAGGGAATCAGTTATTCATATAAAGTTAAATCTTTTAAACAAATAATATCTGGTATGAACAAGTTAGTAAACCGCATGTATTGAATTATTTATTGCAATTTTTAGCTAATGTTTATAACACTTATTATTAACTGAATCATGCATAAAATATTTTATATTTGCTGTGGGAAACTGTCTTACACATTATTATGAAAAAGAGCTTTCTGACCTTTAGTTTTAAAAAGGTGTTTAAAATTTATTTTAAATGTATTAAAAATATAACAATTTACCAAGCATAAAGGTACTGGTCCACCAAGGTCTTGGCTCACCAACCCTGCACTTGAGCATCCAACATTACTCCATGTATACCTTAACACAAGATGGGTTTGCATATTTCAGCACAGAATACCGGTGTATTTACTGTACATCACTATTATGAACAAGTTTACACAGCACATGGAGTTCACAAGTTATTGACACATGCGGAACAAAGGGTAGATGCTGGACTAACAATGCCATAGTTTTCTGTTAACATTTAGTTGTAATTAAAAAAAATATATACAGTATATAGCATTTTGGGTGTTTTAGCACTTCACTATGGCAGCTGTATGAGTTTATAAAACCCAAGGTCAGCTTACAAGCTATATTTTACCACACTAAATTTGTTCCACTTATATTTTTATGCATGGTGATCTTCCAAAATATCAAATGTATCATTTGTAAAAGTTGAACTTATTTCTTCACAATCTGACATATGTTCATCTACCCTGAAATCGTGGAAAGGAAGCTGTAATTATAAATGTAAAACAAAGGGTCCCCCCCAGCAGCTTATAAATCCAGTAAATTGGGGAAAACAAGAAATATGAAACAAAAGCCTTAAAACATACTGAACCCCTCTAGTTTATAATAGCACATATTCCTGCCTTAGAAAACATGCTTTCTGCATTTTAGGGGTGTTTTTGATAAAATGATAAATATATATATATATATATATATATATATGTTTAATTTGTTATTGGCACAATCTTTTTTTGAGGGATGGATAACTGGCAGGAATTTCCATGTAGGCAGCTTGCTGTATAAAGGGGGACATGGTGCAAACTGGAAGTGCTGTCGGGTAGAATATCATGAATAAACCCTAGTAACTCATGGATGTAAAGCTGTTTAGCTCAACCTTTTTAGAAAAATTATTCAAAAATATTGGTATGCATAAAGTTAAAAAAAAAAATACTTTGAAGCTACATTATAGCTTATAAGTGCTTCGATGGGAACCCTATGGCATCAGCACAAAGTAGGTGCCTCTGTATGCTACAAAAATAAGAAAAACATAATCAAATGAAAGTTGTCTATATGCTCATTTATGCTTCAATCACTACTTCTAATTTAATTTTGGAAAATGGAAAAATTTTATCCAGACTTTCATATATGATGAAGTCTGGAAAATGATCTTTATCAGCAACATAATTGGCAGCCTCATAAAACAAAGCCGTCTCTTTGTCATAAATATCTACAGTACATTTACAACAGCATCAGCTCTGCAGTAATGACATTTGTCCTAAGTAGATATTTGTTTACAATTTCCTCTTTTGTCCCACCAATTACTAGTAAAAAAAAGGCTTGTTGCAGCTAGAAACTGTAACATTTTATCTCCGTGGCTTTCTCTTTCTTCTGTTGTTTTCTGCTGCAGGCCCTTATTAGTGAATTCTTTCTCATACTGGTAAGAGTTAGGAAAGAGGCTGAAAGTTTTTTCACTTTTGTAGTTGAACATAAAATATCAGTGTTGTAAAATGTGATTATTTTTTTTAGTTTAGAAAGGTATTGAAATTTAAAATTTCACCTGGAAAATGTATTGCCTCCTTTCAAAGTAGTGTTGCAATTGCACTGTTCATGGAGCTAGCTACCAGTTGTTGAAAAGGCAAAAGATAAATGTTTTCTTTTAAATGCCAAGTAAAAAGCTAGCACTTAATTCAACTAAGGCATACCTGTTTTTTTTTTGTTTTTTTTTTTAAAACCCAGATTTCCCTGCTACGAAAAGAACTAGCAAAAAAGCATCAGGAGATGCACTTAGTAAAAGATGTATGTAAAGGTTATTTATTATAGATGAATTAATTACATTTATATAGTACTTTTCTAACTTACTCAAAGCACTTTACATAGACAGTGTGGAACCATTACGCCAGTGTGCTCACCACACATTAGCTATTAGGTCGTGAATGGGTGAGACAGTTAGGAAAATGGAGGATCAAAATACACATGTACTAAAACTTTAAATCCTAAATTGAAGACAAAAGTCATAGCCGCGAGTTTATTACAAGGGGATGATGAACCAAAGAAAATCTCACATAAAATTTCAAGGAAATATCCGCAATCTCAGCTGACTAAGAAATGCACATGCTGTCCATTAAACCCACTGTAGTGGTGACATCAAACACCATTCATTTATGGTTTACTGACACAGGCAACTGCTCTACAAAATGGCAGTATCCGGGGAAAAACAAGTTGGTATCAGAGAAGGATTTGAAAAGATATTAAAAAGATTCTCAATCCAAAAACCCTTGTCACCAATAATTCCAATAGTCCAGGTTTCTACAATAAATGGATATATGCCTCTACTGGGAAAGTTAATTTTGCCTTTAAAAACTCGTCTCAGATTTTTCTTTTTATTATTATGATCTTCAGGCTGGATGATTGACCCTGATAGCCGTCCTAGATTTCAGGAGCTGGTTGCAGAATTTACAGAAATGGCCAAAGAACCATCCAAATATGTGATCATTCAGGTAATAACTGGATTGTGAAGAGGCAGAAGATGGCTAAACTATTCAAAAGTCAATGCATCCTGACTCAACATTGTTCTCACTATTGTAATGAATTCCCTTGCAATTGACCACCTTCTGTTTTTTCAGAATGATGAATGTATGAACTTGTTGACTCCGGATACCAGTGAGTTTTTCAGAACATTCCTAGAGGAAGAGGATGGCATGGATGAGCTGCTTGATGCTGAGGAGTATCTTGTTCCCCAGCCAGCCTTCTTCAATGCAACATCAGAGCAGGTTCCTAATGGAAGAGCAAGGATTTCATCCAACAGAGTAGGCACCTTGGTATTATATTTAATTCTCAGAATGTGTTTTTAGGACAATCTCTTTTCAGGACCTTGTGACTTTAGGTGCATGATGGTGTCTCACTAATACTAAGCAATTACAGATGTTTCCCTTTCTAACTATAATATTTTTGTTGTCCTTTTAGAGTGTGGATCAATCTTTGAATGGTGACATGAACCCTGGAGGTCGAAGTGCTCTTCCTTCAGTCACTACAATTGGCAGGGGACAGTATCCTACACTTCCTTTACCAGGGCGTGGGCAATACCCATCTGTGAAAAGTGGGGGATGGGGCCAGATGGCTTCTTTGGCTCGCAGCACATCTCAACACTCAGCAGCAGGTTACTCGGACTCTGTGTTTCTGGAAGGAGATGCTATGGCAGGGCAGTTTTCACTTGTCCCCTCTTGTCGTGAGGACAGCACTACTCATCGATACTATGATGATCCCAGCATAGACCCAGAACTGGAGAATGAGGATGATATTGAAGTGGATGGGTACATCAGTCCTGGTTAGTAATTGACAGATTATGTGTCAAGTTATAAAGATTTCGTAATGTCCAGATATGCATAAATCACACATTTTGCTTCCTTTTTCCCTTTAGAGTACGTGAACCAAACAAATGATGGCTTTCTAGGGGGAATGTTCAAGCAGAGCCTGAAACCCTTGCTCCCTCGTCAGACTGGAAGTGTTCCTCGGTATAGCTCTATAAAGGAAGGAATGCCAGGATTTACCACTACTGTGGAAAATCCAGAGTACCTGACTCCATCATCACACAGGGACCCTGGGGGCTCGTCACCTGCTTTTGACAATCTCTACTACTGGGATATGGACTCCCAAAGCAGGTCAAAAAAGCAGGAAAAAGCCATACCTTCACAGATAAATGGTTTTGTCACTCCTGCTGTTGAAAACCCAGAATACTTAGGGCTGAGCGAATCCTGGAGTGGGAACAGGGCAAAGGAGCACTGAAGCAGATGGAGAGCAGCAAAGTCACAGGAAGACTTGGTTATATGGTGCCATGATGGTTCACTTATTAGGGGCATCATGATATTCATGAGCAAGCCCTTATCATAATTATTGAGCCCTAGAGCATGCACTGGAGCTACTCCTTTTTAAGGGGCATTTTGGCACCATTGCCACAAGAAGGAAAGTACTTTTAACTGGTTCTATGCAGGCAGACACTACTCTGCAACTACTGACCTAATAATCTCCTCATTTTTAAGGTTATTGGTCTGCTACACAAAATGTTTTTAGAAGCAATGTGTTTTGCCATCGTGGCTCTCTTTTAGATCTGGACTAATAAATACTTGCACTTGTGCCAACTTAAATGATACATTTGTGCCTACCTGAAATCGGAGAGAAGAAACATTAGAACAAAAAACAAATCATGCTAATCAGTTCTTCTCCAACTCCATACAACAAACATTTGGAAAGGTAATATACTGGTAAATAGTCATGGAAACCTCTAACAGGCTAATTGACAATTTCTGCTAACCAGACAAGCATAATCTGGACTAAGCGAGTAGCGTAGCATTACCACTTACTTGAACTTTCACAACATGAGCACAGCCTTATATGGCTTAATACCCAACTGCGCTTGCCAGTTCTGTGCCTTATGAATCTCCATGTTGGAAGTTATTGTACAAGTACAGGATTCTGCGCCTGTACTCAGTGAAGAGTGCTTCATAAAACTGAATTGAATATCCAGTTCCATTCTTTGACTACCACAGTGCTGTTGCAATTTTAGGTTTTCATCCCAGCCCTTTGTAGCAATATGTTTACTTCTGGGATTAACAAAGTTCAAGTTTAAAGTTATTAACAAAACAAATACACCATGCATAGAGTGTAGAATTCTGCCAGTGGAGTGGCAAAGAAGCTCACCGTCATGTAGGAATGGCAATGTCTGCCTTGAAGATTAGGCCATAATATATTGGTAGGTTCATAGCTATACCAAAAGGCAGCTTCTGTACAGAAGTTTAAACTTTGATTGTTTTGTATTGTAACAGATTATAAGACTGTATATTTGATACTTGTACATTTTGGGTTTTTTATGGTATAAAGAGATTTTACAAGTGTAATTTTTATACATGTCATAATTGTTGGTCTAATTCTAAAGTTAAATTACTGTATTTTAGCAAATCAATTTTTAGAGCTATCCATCTTCAAAATAAAATTTGTTTTTGGTATACTTGAACTTGATTATTAAAATTAAGCACTTACATGTACTGTATACGATCTTCATATTTATCAGATTTGATGAAAAAAATCTAAGATGATATGAAAAAAGTTAAGTAACCAAAGGAAATGTTTATTGCAGGAGTTGGCTAATTCCTGAGAGCACTCCTTTACATGGGATGTTTTGTTTTGTGTACTTGGTAAACCCCTGTTGCTTAAGCAAATCTTTTATCTTTCCTTAGTCATGCATTCAGCCATTTTTGAGTCCAGTTATCCATGACAGTATCATGAAGAGCCAGAACCAATCCCAGCAGAATCAAAAGCATGGCAGGACTTGAATGTGGACAAGATGCCATTCCACTGCTGGAGACTCTCACACATGCAATGAGTATCTTCCTTCCCATGCAGAATTCGAGAGGATAGTTACCATAATATAAGCATTTTTTGGCATATAGTCTGGAACCATGCAAGAGAAAATCCATGAAGACATCACACAAACAGTAACCGGGCTGGGAATCAAATCTCAACTTTCTGAAATTTTCATACAGAAGTTCTAAAAATGGCTCCACCTTATACTTTAATTTTGGAATTTTCAGACACAAAATCATGGCATTTTAACCCAAAGATATCCTATATACAGTACACCTGTTTCACATATGCAAGGTGTACTGTCGGTCACATTTCCTCTAAAGTGTGGAATTAGGCAAAGAATTTTTTTTGGAAAATATCCTGGAATTGTGTTGTTCAATGTGTTTAGCCTATGACAATGGGAACACCTTCAATGCAACTATATTTACACTATTGTTACGTTATTTGGCTCCAAAGGGATTTTATATTATCTTATGTACAGCAGAGATGCGAAAATATTTTTAAAGGAAGAAAACAAAAGAGTAATCTATGTTGAAGCAAGACTATTAAACAAGCTTCCAAAAACCAAAACACTTAAGTCAAAGCCAAATTGGAATTCAAAACCAAAAGATCCAAAGGTTCCCAAGTGCTAATCCCTCATGAGTCTTCCAGTAGTTTTATCAATGTTCAGATACTTGACCGTCTTGTATGTCATGACCAACTGACACCTGCATCATCTCCTAGCAATCACATAGCATCATAGTGACCACATCTGCAATTTATCAGGGCTCATGAAACGCAGAAGCACAAAATGATGATGTTCATTAAAAATACACAAAATACCGATGGATATTGTTCAAAGTATTTAAACAAAATGAAAAACGACTTAAGGAATTCTTAACATATGTAAATAAATAAAACCCATTTGGAAATGTCCAATCATTTTAAAGCAAATGTCTAAAATAAACAGAAAATTAATAAATAAGGAGGTAGAAGCTATGGCCAGAGGTGTAGAACTCCGGTCCTGGTGGGCTGCAGTGGCTGCAGGTTTTCATTCTAACCTTTTTCCTAACTGGTGAGCAGTTTTCACTGCTAATTAACTTCTTTTCCCTTCATTTTAATAGCCCTGTCTTTAAGGATTCAGTGCTCTGAATTGATTCTTTTCTTCATTAAATGACAGCCAAACAGGAATGAGACATGAAACAAGCCAACAGATTACAAGCTAAATTGGGTCTTCAAACTGCAACCAATTTCACTCAAACCAGTTTCTTAATGAGAAGCTTCTTACTGTTAATTAAACCTGTTACTTAATTCCATGGCCTGTTGCTGCTCTCATTCTGCGACAGCAGATATTTCCAAAACTGTTGACTTTTTTTTGTTTTGTTTTTTCTAAGAACACCGTCAAAATGTTTTGGTGACATAAGAGGTTAACTTTACTGAGATTGTCACCTTTCTTTATTTTAAGATATTGTGTGATGGGCACAGGTGAGCTGGTTATGTGGTGGCTTGTTTTGTGTCTCATTATTGTTTGGCTGCTAATTAAAGAAAAAGTAAACACTAAGGGGCCTGAGTCAAGTTAACTAAAATAAAGGCAAAAGTTAATCAGCAGCAAAAACTGGTCACTAATTAAGAAGAGGGTTAGAATGAAAATCTGCAGCCACTGTGGCCCTCCAGGACAAGAGTTTGACACCCGTGAGCTATGCCTGTGGCAGAGATAAATTCCAATGGGTGTGACAGATTTTTGAATGTCCACCTACCGTACTACTCTTCATGCATGACTCCGGATCTTTTTCATGTTGATTTGTTCAGCAGCAGCATTTCTGAAGTTTTCATCAAATTATTCCTACAACCACAAAGTGCTCAGCATTCATGTAGTAAATAGCACAGGCAATGACTAATTATACAGACTTTAATTGGATGTCCGACATTTAAATGCCTCAAACACAGAGGTTTGTGATTACCCACCTATACTTTTGCTAGAACCTATGAGGTAACAAAACATTCTCAAACCCACTTTTAAAATTGTATTTAAAATTTGTTTTACACTGTATATAAAACATAATTCACAAAAATTGAGAAGACATTTGTAAAAGAATAGGAATGGGAGAACAATTGTTAAAATATCATTCTAAAACCTACTTGGTCTAATTCAGGATTGTGAGGGACTATTTACAAATACTGGACTTACATGTACAGACCAGTTTGGACATAGGACCTATTGTAGGCTTTTGTGCTTGTATCATTCATCATGGTCATAAGGAAACCTCTCAACCTCAGCCAGGGGCATGCTTACTGACAGCTGTTAAGATTCCTGATTATATCCTGCTGGCATTCATTATTGCACATTTTTTCCACAAGTTAATTTAATTGTCTGAGTTTTTATTTATATCATTATGATGGTATTTTTTTTTATCGTAAGCACTGGCATTTTGCACTTAATGTGCATTGTTTACCACAATGGTGCCCATTACTATCCATGTGACTTCATCATGCAACTGGTAGGACTGATATCCAAGCTTTGGATGAATACTAAAATCTTTGCAATAGCATTCTCGATGATTATTGATTACAGCTTCGCTCTGCTAGCTTGATTTGTTTGTTATTTTGATAACTTATTTTTGGCAATTTATTTTGATTTGGACTCCGTGGTATTCTGTCCTTTGAATGACCAATGACTTTGCCTCAGGTTGCTCCTAAAAACTTTGTTTCATCTGCTGGTCGTTTTTCCCTCTATTTTTTCATCCAGTGAATACTTTCTTGTTAAAGTGTTCCTAAGATTACTGTTTACTGTGATTACTGGGTTGGAAAAAAAACTTGACAAAAGTCCATAGGTATATTCGGTTAAAATCTAAAGATTCCATACTGAGCAATACAAATATTTTACAAGATCTATTCTTATTCCTATTTAACAAATACCATTCTTACCTGTCCTGTGCAAGTGGCACTGCCATTTTAAGGGAGACATTTTGGTCGTATTGATGAGTTCCCAAACATCTCTAGGAAAAAAAAATAAAAGGACAACTGTCATTGTTCATCTCACTCTAGCTACAACCAGAGACTGAGTTTCCAAATTCAGTGCTTTACTCCTGGTCCAACATTACAAGACATGACACATTTCAGTTCAGGAAGGAAGTCATCTCAAAACAGACAATGGTTTGGCATTTTTGTAGAAGACCACAGTAAATCTACTGCATTTCTTACAAGCAGAGTGTATTCAAGATTCAATGAGTATGACTTTCTCAGCTTTTCGTCAGCGTTGGCCACTCTTTTAAATGCAGCATAGCCTGGGGAAAACAATAGTAGGCTGAAAATCTGTGCATGCTTCTATTCAGAATGAACTGATAATGGAAATTACCATCATGGTAAACTGAACACTTGCGGCCATTTTTGTTCATGCAGGCGTACCACACAGTCTGGAATGTTTATTGCCCATATCTATGACAGAGGTTGCTGGTTCTTGAAGATGCTCTCAAATTAATTAAAAATAATTATAGGTGTATAGCAAAGATTAGGGTTTTTGAGCTCCTTCACCAAATGCAATCACAACATCTCAGTTTGCAGAAACTCAGTTCAAAGTGCACAAACTTCTCCGTGGGAACAGCAGGAGTGGAACGTGACACCAAACAGACTAAAATGTGGGTGCTCCTCATCTTGTTCTGCAAGACTGCTTTTTAACAAGGGGCGTCAATGGAGAGGTTTCCTCTTTATTCACTAAATCAGTTTATAAACGCTTAATCATTCACAACCATCCAAGTCCACTTCCTTTTGTATTACTTCAATAATACACAGTGAAAAAATTAAAATTAAGGGGAAAAATATCAATGTGACATTAAAATAATAATTAAACTATAAACCAGTAAGTGCACGGGGGCTTCTGCTTCAGCTGTAAATATCCCTCCCACCTGCTGAAGAATAAGGCAGTCCATCTGTCATTTGATTTGAACGGATGAGCCAAAAACGACCTCCTGGAGGATTTTTGCACTTTCATAAGGAATGAGAGTGGCAACACAGTCATTTCAGTTCAGGAGCCAGCACCAAGTGCTTTTCCCACGAACACACCACATTTTACAGAAAAAGATATGGAATAAATAGCACAACTAATGAAAATATGAAAAGACAGGTTTAATAAAGGAAGAATTCAGTGGACTGGCAACTATAAATCATCCAGGTCCAAATCACATCAAGGTCTGTCTACTTGGCTGGCCACACTCGATATATGGGAAACATGAAAGACACCCGAGCTTCTTCCTTGAGCTCCATTAGCACAATAAACTTTCTCTCTCCAATCCTCATACAAATTTAAGAGAAATAAGGTTACAGTTATACTGTACTTCCCAGATGGATGACTCATCTTGGGTTTGGTGTCCTGATGTGAACCTTCAGTCAATGTTCTAAAAACTGTCAGTTTCTGGAGATCCAGGGTAGATATATTTGCAGCTATATTTCTGCATTAAACAAGAGAACCTAAAATAGGGCAACTCTGGCAACTCTACCATTTCCCAGCATACAGAACAGCATGACACCACAAATATGAAGAGAAAGTTCATCAGACCCACTTAGGGCATGCAAAGTGCAGGAGCCCATGGCTCCAATGATAGTTAAAAAATGGCAAAATGGCAAGGGAAGCATATGAAATGCTTGAGGAGGTGTGGTGTCATAAAGTCCCAAAAATCCATCAATTAACAGTATAGATGACAATGTAGGTCAAAGTGCTTAGACATCCTGAACCTAGCCCTGTGTTCCATACATGCGCTTGAAGGGAAATGTAAATACTGATATGGTGCATGTTGGATTTTAAGACTAAATTACTTCTGTAGTTATTCCTGCTAAGAAAATCCTTTCATTTAGGGTCCTTCAAAGAGCAACCTAAATGAAGACTAATGATTTGGGGACAACTTAAAATTGCTCCCACCATGCACAGAATCCCATTTGGTCTGATATTAACAAACTAGGAGAGAACCCGTGACAACAGGGGCTTGTTGATGAGATGTCACCTGCAAGGAACATGCCATAATAAGAAGCAGGGTAGTGGTAGATCATCAGGCTCAAGTCAGGTCTACCTCCCTACTCTCCCATTTTCCATGATAAACTGAATTGGTGCTTCTTCTTGCCCACACTTCCCTTCTGACATGTTCTGGTTTTCATTTTTACACTTTACTAAATAATCAGTGATACGTTGTAAACCTGAAGACCCACACTCACCAGAGAGTTGGTGTCCTTGGTGTTCGTACATCAAATGGCACACTGTTTGAAGCAGCAGTCATTGGGCTGGGAACCTGTGCAGTGCTGGCAGCCTACAGCACAGCACAGGTCAATGACGGAAAAGAGGGATCAAGAGCACATCTTCCATATCAGATTGGGAGAGAGGTAGGCTGAGATCACCACCAGGAAAAGGAGTGAGAACAAAAGAAAAGGAAAGGGTTGCACTTACCTACAAGAGCAGCTTGAATCATATCCAGTCTATATGTCTACATGTAGATATTGAATTAATCTGATGTACAAAGAGACAAGGACACAGATTTGTAGGCCACCTCTGCCTTAGCAGTTTGTCAATAAGAACCCGGAAGTTAGTTTTATTTTTAACTTCTTTTAGTCTTGTCACATTACATTACATGAAGAGAATAAATAATGACAAATATGCACTGGAGCACAGACAGGAAAATACAGACTCAAATACAGAAGGACAAACTCAGACACAATGCAGTAGTTCGATCAGCAGATATGGCAATATGATATGGCAATACTGCTTGCCTTTAGCCCATGACAAATTCATTCTTTTCCTCTATGAGCCCCCAATTATTCACACTGCATCTGAATGTTGGACAAAAACTTACTGCATTTATCCAGTGTGACATACCATGTGATTGTATCTAGGTAGCAGAGGTGTGTATTCCCAGAGGTTTTCCCAGGTTTCCGTAGAATTTCTAGAAACCAAGAAAGACAGACATACTAGAACACAGTTGTTTAGACCCAGGTTGAACACAGACATTGTGATACTCTCTTTTAAAGGTGCTATCCAGTTAGTAAAGGCCATCAGTCCCCCATTCCTTTACCATTTACAGTATATTCACAATTAATGGGAGTTCACCCATTAAAAAAAGCATGCTATGTCTGCAAGAAGCTCAAATTCAAAAGATATGTGATCTACAAAGTGCCTTGGAACATCTCACAGCCCATGTAAAACACCTTCAAGATCTCATAATGTGTCTACTGGTTGGAAGGTATGGTTAGCTTCATATTAGTACCAGAGCAAACTGGGAGAAGAGAAGGAGGAAAAGAAAATATATTATGAAAGAGGTGCATAGATATCATTTATCTTGATTTTCAGAATTTCTTTGATGAAGTCCCATATGAGAATTTGGTGATCAAACTAAACCAACTCGGAATCCAGGATGGTGGCTACAAAATTGGTTCAAATACAGAAAGCAAAGGGTTATGATGAGAGGAACATTTCTAGAATTAGGTGATGAGTCAGTGCTGAGGAAACTGGTATTTTTATTATATATAAATCATCTGGATAGGAATATAAATAAGAAGCTGGTTATGTTTGTAGCTGAAATTAACAAAGTGAAGGTCAGAAAATGTAGAATCCGCTGAATTGTTACTGAGGAATCTGTAGAGCATTCAAGATTAAGCAGATTTATTGCAGATGCAATTTAAAATACGTGAATGTAAAGTATTACACATAGAAAGTAGAAAAGTTAAATTTGAGTACACAATGGGAGGCATGAAGTTTGAAAGTACCACTTATAAGAATCACATGGGAGTCATAGTGGATTCATCACTATCTACATCCAGACAGTGGACAGAAGTGATCAAGAAGGCAAATTAGAATGTTAAGTTATAGAGCATGATATGTGGAGTACAGGTCAAAGGAGGTTATCTTTAAAATAAATAATGGTGATACCTTACCTGGAGCACTGTGTACAGTTTTGATTTCCATATTACAAAAAACATGTAGCAGCGCAAGAAATTTTAGAGAAGTGTGACTATTCGAGTCAAGTAGCTTTATAGTTATACCATCCATACACAGCCCTGTAGCATACAGTGGCATGAAATAATAGATGGATAGTTAGTGACCTAATATTAAATTAAAAATAAAATAAATTGACATGGCTTATGCTGATAGAATAACATGTTTAAAGTGACACATTATGAAAAAGGTTATACAGTGAGCAGTGAGATATGGGATGTATTTCATAGCTAATAATAGGTTACAAGCAGAGAAGGAACATCATCAGGCCCAGAACTCAACCACCCCCTGCCCTGTTTGGGAAAAGTTAAAGAGTCTAATAGATCTGGGAATAAAAGATCTTTTGTATTTGTCCACATTGCAGTTCTGTGATAGCAGCCAACCACTAAACAAACTCCTCTGCTTAATTATGGTGATGTTTAGTGTGTTATGTTTATTGTCCATAATAGATACCAACTTCCATAGTGTCCTCCTCTCAGCCACTGTCATCAGAGAGTCCGCAAGAGTACAGAATATACACAAACACTGGAAAAGACCAAGACAAGTAAAGAACTATGCTATAAATAAATAAATAAATAAATAAATAAATGTGTAGATTGCAGTAAAGAAAGAAAGAAAAACAACAGTAGTAACAATGTTATAATTGTACTGCATATTAATAACTACTAGGAGCAGGTCTGAATGTAATGGGGAAGCACAGAGATCAGAGTATGGACAGCCAAGGGGTAGACGCTATTGCCAAACCTGACAGAACTGGTTTGGATGCTACAGAACCTTTTGCCAGATGGAGGTGAGACAAAGAAACAGTGGGAAGGTGGGAGCAGCCCTGCACAATGTTGTAGGCTTTGTGGATGCAACACTTAATAAAGATGTCTTTAATGAAGGGCAGAGAAATACCAATGATATTTTCTACTGTGTACTATCTGTTGCAAGACCTTAAAGGCAGAGACACTGTAGTTCACAAACTAGACAGTCATTAAGCTGTTCAAAACACACTTGATTGTACCCCAGTAGAATATGGTGAGAATGGGAGCAGGTAGTCTTGCCTTCCTCAGCCACTAAAGTGGAGTGGAGACACTGCTGCGCCTTCTTGGCTATGGAGTTGGCGTTAATTGACCAAGTGAGGTCAGCTGCCAGGTGCACACCAAGGAATTTGGTGCTCTTGATCAATTCCACCACAGAGCCCTAGATATACAGTGAGGTGTGGACATCATGGACCTTCCTGAATTTCACAATCATCTATTTGTCATGTCCACTTTAACAGACAGATTGTTGCACTTGCACCTGTCCGCCAATCGTTGTGTCTCTGTTCTGTAACATTGCTAATGAGACCTGCTACCATTGCTTTGTCAGAAAACTTAATGATGGTTTTAGAGCTATTTGAAGCCGTATAGTACAGACTAGGCTGAACTTTTACAGTTTAAGCAAATAAAGATTAAAATATAACATTACTGAGAAGTTAAAAAATATTAAATCAATTAATACAGTGGATTCCAACTGTTACTTTAAAATAAACATTTCAACAAGAATACAGAAGCACAAATGGGAATTTGCTAAGGGAAAATTTTGCGTAAATGTTTTTCTTCACACAAAGTGCTAAAGTCACATGGAATAAATTAACAAGTAGTGTGTTAGAGAGTAAGACTTTGAAGTCTCAACTTGAAGTTATTGTAGAGAATCTAGGTGACACATTTGTTCTAATAAAGTAAATTGAGTTCTACTAATAAATGTCAGCCCAGCTTTCCACTACTTTTCTATTCTACATTCACTTCACTTGTGATCTCTCACCATAGAAGAAATGCATGGTTACCGTTGATTTGATACTTAGTCAGTGCGAAAATCAATTTTAAAGATGTTCTTGTTTTTTCATGAAAATAAAAAGCAAACTTAACATATTAAGTAAGTATTGCATTTCATAAATGCAATTTGACGCCACAAATAACACTTCTGGCTGATAGGGTTATTGTGAGGTGAAAGGTCAAGATTATATGACAATTTAGCTAGTCAGGTACGTTTTACTACAAATTTTCCCAATCGGGAGCTATCAGTTCAAAGGTCATTCATGTAAAAGCTACTCCAAGAAACTATTATTTGCTGTCTATCCCATAGCACGTGAACAGAGTATTACTGCTACAGAGTTCAAGACAACTCTGCAGCCCTGATCCCATGTTCTACCTGGTGTCAGCCCAGTTACAACATGTTGGAGGCCTAACAGGGGAAGGCCGAGGTTTTAATTTAAATAAAGATGTGCTATCAATTTGCCATTCCTTGTTGTGCAGCATTTGAGGGTCCTTAGGAC
This sequence comes from Polypterus senegalus, assembly GCF_016835505.1. Taxonomy (NCBI): domain Eukaryota; kingdom Metazoa; phylum Chordata; class Cladistia; order Polypteriformes; family Polypteridae; genus Polypterus; species Polypterus senegalus. The sequence goes on along the minus strand of NC_053170.1, from coordinate 19,508,276 downwards.
ATTTTTGATATTCTTGTATATTTTGTTCTTAACACATTTCCTTTAGTTTGAGAAACTGAGCAACTTTCACAGCATACATTCTCAGAATACCCACTCTCAATTCTGTATGTTTTGGAATAAGCTTCCAGCTCAATAAATACATTTCAAAATTTAAATGGTAGCTTAGAAATCGTAAAATGCTCCACGTTATCCTTCTAGTGCAACAGCCGCAATGATGAGCCATGCAGGTTGCTGGGACCACTTTTCCGTAATGAATTTTGTTTTAAGTCCACCACTTCATACTAACTAGTATGGAGGTACTGTTTCTGCCTCTCAGTCACTCACTTTGCTTTTTAGCATTTTTGTTTTCTCAGATGTAGCTCTGAACTTCAAGACATATTTAAAAATAAAGACTGTACTTTTATTGTTATTTTAGCCACCTCTCAGCTCTGAAGTCAACATTCCAGGAGGGTCTCCCTAAGCTTCTACAACACTGAAAATGTTCAGCACCAGATGCCAGTGCCATGAGCCTGAAATCATGACCTTGAGGTCCATGCTTCAGGCCCACTAGGAATAGAGCCTGTGATTCTGCCGTGTTTGACAAGGTTCTCTGTTACAACATGTGGTTTAAGCCAACAACAAGAAATTAAAAAGTGCGGAGCATGTGAGCAGCTGGGAATACTGAGACTCAGACAGGCCAGGACCCTCAGCAAGGAAAAGTCTGTCATTGTGTATTCACTTCATTTGTTTTTGTCTGCATTACAAAGCCATCTCCTTTTACTCAAAGGCATTCTCACAAACAGATAGGGCATTGAGGTTTTCAGTGCTCAAAGAGGTTTGTTAATAGTCATATGAGCCCACTGTCCTGCAACATTGTTATAAGATACCAATATACATCGGGTTGGGCCGCATTCTGTCCTTTACAGTCTGCTCTCCAACAATGTATTAATGTAAATTAGATCAGCCTGCTGTGCTATAAACTACACAGTCCTAAAAATAAAACAAAACATTCTCAAACTTATGGAATCCATTTCAACTGGGAGGTTGAGCAGAGTGTTGGGACTAGAATAGCCCTCAACAGCATTGGCTACAAGGTAGGAAACAGCCACGCAGATGGTGCCAGGAAATGACAGAACCCTCCCAACACTATCACATTCACACTCAAACTCACACATGAAGGTTATAATAAGCAGCGGTATGAGGAGTCTTCAGTGTCTCTTATCACAATGACCGCACCCAAGTGACATCTGAGAAACTGTCTACAGTACAGTCAAAACAATCTATGATGGTGTTCCAATGGTGTGATGAGTCCCATCATGACAATGGGTTCATATTGTTATAAATGGGCTACACTTGTACAACATCAGTGTAAACAGGACCATAGCCCAGTCTTATATTATCTACATTTATACATTGTGTTGATGTAAGCAGCATTTCTAAATTGACCCAGCATGAGTGTGCTCATAAGTGGGTCCTGTGGTGGTTTGGTACCCTGGTCAGGTCTGCTTCCTGTGGAAATGGGTGCCAGTCTCCTGTGACCCCAAATTGAATGGACTGGGCCTGAGAATGTTATGTTATATTATGTTACAATCCTCTCACTGCCCTGCTGCAATAGTGCTTTGAATGGACCTTTGGTTTGGTATGAACCCTCCATACCCTTTTTACTTTGGAGAATACCTCATGGGTTTCCCCAAATCAGCTATGACTTTAGGGGTATAATATAACCCTTTGTTTAATACTGTTGTTTTTTTTTTGCTTTCTATGAAATATCATTGATTTTTTTTTTTTGTGAGGACATATCAATGAATTTTGGCTGTTCATTATGGGTAAGATAACTTTCCTAAAATGTATCCTTTTCATGGATTAGCAGAGGTAGGCAAGCACCATTAAGATTTTGCTATAGTTGTTGCGTATTTTGAACTCTCACTGACTGCACTCCCCTATTTTAGTAAAGACCCTGTGGCACAATGTGAGTTCATTGCGAAGTGAGTGCCATAGCTGAAGTCTTGCTCTCTCCCCAAACACACACACACACACACACACACACACGCACGCACACACACACACACACACACACACACTCACTCACTCACTGTTCTTCTCTCTAATCCTTGGCCGACTGTGCAGCACACAATGAGTGATAAACTTAACTGCACTCACTGCCACGTTTTCGGGATGACTGTACATTGTATCCTAGCAACACTGGTAGCAGTGGGCCGGCAGGCCCAGCTGGTAGAAAGAAGCATGATGACCATTTTCTTTAACTATGGTTCACAGCAGAATTTCTGTGAGGATACTCCTCTCTAGTAATTTCATTCACCCAATGCAAACCAACTGACATGAGTCCAGCTCACATTTTAGAAAACATCAAGCAGGCGACCTGCTACCCCCACAAGTCTCTGAGTGGGACACAGCTCTGACGCCAATTGCATTCCAGCACAAGGCCACTGAATCGTGTGCCAAAAGTTTTGTCTTTGCACTCAGCTCCAAGATATGCCAGTGGGAATCCCGCAATGAGAACAGATCAGAAAGAAAACAAAAAAGGAGCAGCATTCTTTCTTTCTTGCTATCAAAACAACACATACTCCTTGTGGGGCCTCGGGACAGAAATCAAAGCACCTGCCTCTGTAGATTGGAGCCACGCCTTCCTTGCAAACTCTGCACCTTGCCCTCAGTCTGCGTCTTTCTACGTATTTGAATAGCATTTGGCACAGGCCAAGAGCATTCATAAATGCCACCATCCAATTACATCGAGCAGCATAGGCACCACTTGGACGGAATCCACATCACATTTCTGCATGCCAGTGAGCACCATAGTGGCATCATTAAACTGTTACCTGACATGCCAATTTGCCCTCACCACCTGCATCTGAAGGGTTCTATTCAAGAAAAGAAAAAAAAAACAAGAAATTTAATTTATGAATGAATTAATTAATACAAATAATTCACTAATTGTCCATCTGTCCATCACTGAAGACACATGCAGTAATCCAGTTCAGATGGTTATCGTTATGACGGAAGTCAAGAACCCATTCTGGATAGGATGCCAGTCTACTGCATTGCACTCTCACTTATATGCGACAGTGTATAATGTCCAGTTAACTTAATATGTATCGCTTGACATATGTGGAAAAAAAATACTGGAGGTCCAGAAGGAAATCACATATAGATGTACAGGCATTAGGAGAACATGCAAACTCTGTGCAGGTAACGGACAAGTATATAATTGGATCCCAGGGCACTTGAACATGACCCGACAGAATTAATTGTTGTGTAAACCCAGAAGTAAATAACAGTATCACTGATTTATATTCATTTCTTGTTTTGGTGATGACTTCATCTGCTATAATGCATTTTTATAGAAAAGATCCCCTCACTACCCTTTATAGCTAAAGTGCAATAATCAAACTATTATCAGCAGCCATGTGATTTACTTGGACGCACTATCTGAAAAAAGATTACAACATTTCATAAAGTGTCTTTCTATGCTAAGCCACACAAACTCTTTCACAGATGTAACAATGGTTTACTTTTTCCATGCTAATCCTCACACAGTGATCAGCGACAGCCATTAAATTGGTCATTTTCTGGCAGGGCTTGTTAAGTTCAGACCTGGAGGGCTGCAGTGGGCACAACTTTTGTTCAACCAAATTTATAAATTAGAAGCCAGTTATGGGTGCTGAATGAAATATTACATTGGCCTTGTGCAATAATCTGGCACTCTATCCAGGCCTAGTTCTTGCCTTACACCCAATACCATCAGGATAGGTTTAGGCCCTTTGCTCCATGGGTTAATTTAAGGGGGATATCAGAATGTTATATTGTGTTATAAATCAAGACAAGTATTTTCTGTATTTGTCATTCTAATAAAACTGGTTAAAGATCAATTTTTTGTAATGGCCTGGCATGTCAGTCAGGATGGGCTTCTATCTTGCACATCCAAATTATACAAAATAAACTTTACTTTAAATTATTTCTTTTTATACTGACACTATCCTGTAATATTTCATAAATAAAGAACTGTTCACAGCTGTTTCCATATTTTTATACTTGGAGTCATATCAGGTTAATCGATTTACTCAAGGCCATACAGGATATCAGTGAAGTCTAAATCAACAGCCCTGTATTTTATAAATCAGTCCCTTAGACACTAGGCCACATTTCATGCCTAGAAGAAGAAAGGTAGGAAACACAAAATTGACAGGTAAAAGACAATCATTTATCATATCTGTAGTATAAAAATACTACTTACTATGAACTGGAATTTCCCTGTACATTGAAAACTACCATGAATTTCATGTACCCATGGACACTGATGCCTGTGTTGACTGAAACTTATCATGGAGACAAAATAACTGATAACATCTTATAATAATACTTAATCTGATCTGTTAAATAAATTGTATAGTTGTAATATGCCTACAAGCAGTAGGTATAAGAGAGAGAGAGAGAGATAGATAGATAGATAGATAGATAGATAGATAGATAGATAGATAGATAGATAGATAGATTTAAAGGCATTGTACTATAGATAGTACTTATGGACCCCAAAAGGAAATTCACATGCTCTGGCTAAACATTAAAAACATACAAACAAATGAATAAATAAACTATTACAAAAGTGCAAGACTCAGAAGTATACACACAATATAATTATCTAAAATAAAAATGTCTATTATAATTGGCTTGGACAAAATCGAAGGAGGGTTATAAAGTCTGAACTAAAACCAGTTAACAGGTTAAGATGGTGATTAAATGCTCTCATGGAAAACATGTCATGGAAAGGGTCGATGAGCTAGTCAAGACAATCTCTAATTTTACTTTCATCTTTATTTCTGTCATAGCATGAACTGAGGACCCAGTCAGTTCTATAATGCAACTGGTCATCCCGTTATTAAAGCATTTATCATCTCCATGGGCTGGTGTTGCCCACACAGCAGACCACATAGTAGAATGGCACACTGGTCACAATAGACTATTAGATCATCCCCATCAGCTTGTCATTCTTATAAATCACCTGAGTGTCCATAGAAAGAAGAACCTGCTTTTGGTGTTTTTGAAGAGCATGTTTGTGATGTCCACTCAGTCCAGTATACTAATGAGATGGACTCCTAGGTATTTACTGTATGTCAGCCCCACATATAAGTGCCGTATTAGGATGGCTGATTTCAGAGGCTCCCGAAAACTCCCTTTTGTCTTTATAATGCTCAGTTCTAAGTGCTCGCCACTGCCTCACATGACAACGTTCTCTACCATCACCTTCCATTGTCAATGCAGTGCACAATGGAGGATTTGCCTCCATTGAACTTCTGCAGATGATATAAGTTGGAGTTGTATTTAAAATTGGTGGTGTAGAGAGTGGAAAACAAAATGGGACAGGACTGTTTGTTATAGGGTCTCCTCTGTTGTTGATCAGAATCTCCAAACACTGTCATGGAGCCTCTTAACCTTGTCTCCTGTTTGTTTTTATAGTCAATAACCAACAATTCTGTTGACAGGATCTTTTCACACCACCTTTTAGTATTTACTTAAGGGGCCCTTCAGCTCTAATTTTAGTACCATCCTCTTTTCTGTAATAGTCTGAACTTAAGACAGAGTCACTTCTTTAATGCAACTGGCTGTGCTGGCATTTAACATCTCCTGAGCTGGTGTTGCCCCTCCAGCAGACCATGGACTAGAATAGCACACATTTCCTACTATAGACTATTAGGATATCCTCACCCCGTTCTCACTCTCATAAATTACCTGAGCTTCCTCAGTAAGAATAACCTGCTGTCAGCTTTTTTTAAAAAGTATGTTTGTGTTGTTGACTCAATTCAGTCTATTATTGAGATGGACCCCTACATATTTATAAGTTAGCACCACCACCATTTATTATGATGGCTGATCTCAGAGGCTCCCGAAAACTACTTTTCGTCTTTATAATTCTCAGTTCCAAGTGCTTGTCCCTGCATTGTGTGACAATGTGCTCTACCAACACCTTCCATTGTCAAATGTCAGACCCCATTTCAGTCTGTTCACATTATATTGGTTTTTAAAACGACACATAAAGCCTCATATGCCACTTTCTGCTCTTCCTATTAAAGGGGGACAGTGTAATAGACAAATATTTGCAGGTTTTCCTGATTACTTGGTAGATCAACGAGAACATCAGTGGAATATAAAGCAGAGCTCTTCCATTTCCTTAGTTCTAATCTTTTCTCATTTATGAGTTGTTTTCATGTATCTTGTGTTTGTATTAAGAGGATTAAAGTGGTGCAAATACATAGTTCAGCTCATAAATGTGTGTTAAAGTTCTACGTTTTATAACTACGGGGATTTTTTGGGATGTAAAATTAAAGTTTTTACCCATCTTCGCTACATCAAGCATCATTTACCTGGAAAGGTTAGTGAAAAGATGAGTCTTCAAGTCCTTCGCGGATGCATCATTTGAATCCTCTTTCTTGTCTTTCATTGTTTAACTTGGGCAGTTCAAGTGACAAGTATTTTGAATTAATTATAATATCTCTGAATTTGTGGATTGTGGAAAATAAGGACAATTTGCACCGCACAGCAGAATATGGAGGCTCTGAAGAGTCAGGACAGTGAAAGTACCCTGATTTCTCGCCATCCGCGCACATGATATCGTCACCCTCCAATGAGGTTTATAAGAGTCAGCAGCAGAACATTATTTTTCTTCGCCTGAAACACTCTTAGTCTTTCTTGTTCCAGAAGTTTTATGTTAGAACATCCCACGTATGCAGTTTTTCTCTTACAGGAGCACATTTCCCAACCGCACAGCGTAGAGGCAACCCACGCAGAGGCCGCCAATAAGCGCGACTTTGAAAGAGCGCCTGAACGGCGCGCGTAGGCAGCTCTGCGAGTTTGCAGCGCCCCCTAATGGGCGAAATATACTACGACAGAACGCGCACCGACTAGGAACTGAGTCTCGGCGTTGCCATCCAGGGGAAAGCTTTCATTGACACATAGGAAGTGTAGTCGCGGCTACTGCCGCCTCCTCGCCTCACCAGCTCTTCGGATTCAGCGGCCAGGCAGGCGGCTGGACTTCGATGTAGTGTCCTGGACGGCGCGCCTCATGGGCTGATCGCCCATACCGTGCCTTTTTTCCCCGCGCCCCCGTAGGATGGAGCTAGTGCTTCTTCGCGGGAGGGCGGCCCCCGCCCTGCTGTCCACTCTCCTGGCCAGCTTTCTGTTAGTCCCGGTCTCAGCGTCCCAGGGCGACAAGGAGCCTTTCTATCGGGACTGTTTTAAACACTGCATGCGGACCAACTGTTCCGGGACACGTCTGGTGGGCTTTCAGAGCGCGCAGCCTCTGTACATGTCGTTGACAGGTGAGCTGTGTTTGGCCTTTTGAATGTCGTGGGCAGGTAAACGCCACAAGCGGTCTATGGGTTAATAAAAGGTGAGGTGTGTTGGCATGACATTGGCAGGTAAGCTCCGATCTGGGGTTTTGTGTGATATGAGACATGTTATGCGTGTGTTGTACCCACCAGGCTAAATTCTGTAGGCTTCCACC